>NC_079882.1:14892500-15201666 GCF_029227915.1 Hydractinia symbiolongicarpus | reverse complement strand
CAACGTCCCAAGTCGTTTTCATTAGCGCCGTTGCCTTATAACACTCTTAAGTACGTGCACAGTCCTATAAAGACTGTAATTTGGCCTTTTGCAGTCTAATAAAGGCCTCACACGTAAATCACGTGGTTCCATCTGCCTGTGCAGGTTACCATTGGACTTGTCGTTCCAGTCTCAATGCGCTACAACCTCCCAAGTCGTTTTCATTAGCGTTGTTGCTTTACAACACTCTTAACTACGTGCACAGTCCTATAAATGCTGTAATATGGCCTTTTGCAGTCTAATAAAAGCCTCACACGTAAATCACGTGGTTTCACCTGGCCTAGTCCTTCCAGTCTAAATGCATTACAACGTCACAAATCTTTTTCATTAGCGCCGTTGCATTAGAACACTCTTACCTACGTGCACAGTCCTATAAAGGCTGTAATATGGCATTTTGCAGTCTAATAAAGGCTTCACACGTAAATCACGTGGTTTCACCTGTCTGTGCAGGTTACCATTGACCTAGTCCTTCCAGTCTCAATGCGCTACAACGTCCCAAGTCGTTTTCATTGGCGAAGTTGCCTTAGAACACTCTTAACTACGTGCACAGTCCTATAAAGGCTGTAATTTGGCCTTTTGCAGTCTAATAAAGCCCTCACACGTAAATCACGTGGTTCCATCTGTCTGTGCAGGTTACCATTGGACTAGTCGTTCCAGTCTCAATGCGTTACAACGTCCCAAGTCGTTTTCATTAGCGCCGTTGCTTTACAACACTCTTAACTACGTGCACAGTCCTATAAAGGCTGTACTATGTCCTTTTGCATTCTAATAAAGGCCTCACACGTAGATCACGTGGTTCCATCTGCCTGCGCGGGTTACCATTGGACTATTCCTTCCAGTCTCAATGCGCTACAACGTCTCAAGTTGTTTTCATTAGCGCCGTGGCTTTACAACACTCTCAACTACCTGCACAGTCCTACAAATGCTGTAATATGGCCTTTTGCAGTCTAATAAAGGCCTCACACGTAAATCACGTGGCTTCACCTGCCTGAGCAGGTTACCATTGGCCTAGTCCTTCCAGTCTCAATGTGCCACAACGTCCCAAGTCGTTTTCATAAGCGCCGTTGCTTTACAACACTCTTAACTACCTGCACAGTCCTACAAAGGCTGTAATATGGCCTTTTGCAGTCTAATAAAGGCCTCACACGTAAATCACGTGGTTTCACCTGTCTGCGTAGGTTACCATTGGCCTAGTCCTTACAGTCTCAATGCGCTACAACGTCCCAAGTCGTTTTCATTAGCGCCGTTGCCTTACAACACTCTTAACTACGTGCACAGTCCTATAAAGGCTGTAATTTGGCCTTTTTCAGTATAGTAAAGGATTCATACGTAAATCACGTGGTTCCATCTGCCTGTGCAGGTCACCATTGACCTAGTCCTTCCATTCTCAATGCGCTACAACCTCCCAAGTCGTTTTAATTAGCGCTGTTGCTTTACAACACTCTTAACTACGTGCACAGTCCTATAAAAGCTGTAATATGGCCTTTTGCAGTCTAATAAAGGCCTCACACGTAATCACGTGGTTTCACCGGTCTGCGCAGGTTACCATTGGACTATTTGTTCCAGTCTCAATGCGCTAAAACGTCCCAAGTTGTTTTCATTATCGCTGTTGCCTTACAACACTCTTAACTACGTGCACAGTCCTATAAAGGCTGTAATATGGCCTTTTGCAGTCTAATAAAAGCCTCACACGTAAATCACGTGGCTTCACCTGTCTGCGCAGGTTACCATTGGCCTAGTCCTTCCAGTCAAAATGCATTACAACGTCCCAAATCTTTTTCATTAGCGCCGTTGTATTAGAACACTCTTACCTACGTGCACAGTCCTATAAAGGCTGTAATATGGCCTTTTGCAGTCTAATAAAGGCCTCACACGTAAATCACGTGGTTCCATCTGCCTGTGCAGGTTACCATTGGACTAGTCGTTCCAGTCTCAATGCGTTACAACGTCCCAAGTCGTTTTCATTAGCACCGTTGCTTTACAACACTCTTAACTACGTGCACAGTCCTATAAAGGCTGTAATATGTCCTTTTGCAGTCTAATAAAGGCCTCACACGTAGATCACGTGGTTCCATCTGCCTGCGCGGGTTACCATTGGACTATTCCTTCCAGTCTCAATGTGATTAAACGTCTCAAGTTGTTTTCATTAGCGCCGTTGCCTTAAGACACTCTTAACTACGTGCACAGTCCTATAAAGGCTGTAATATGGCCTTTTGCAGTCTAATAAAGGCCTCACACGTAAATCACGTGGTTTCACCTGCCTGAGCAGGTTACCATTGGCCTATTCCTTCTAGTCTCAATGTGCCACAACGTCCCAAGTCGTTTTCATAAGCGCCGTTGCTTTACAACACTCTTAACTACCTGCACAGTCCTACAAAGGCTGTAGTATGGCCTTTTGCAGTCTAATAAAGGCCTCACACGTAAATCACGTGGTTTCACCTGTCTGCGTTGGTTACCATTGGCCTAGTCCTTACAGTCTCAATGCGCTACAACGTCCCAAGTCGTTTTCATTAGCGCCGTTGCCTTACAACACTCTTAACTACGTGCACAGTCCTATAAAGGCTGTAATTTGGCCTTTTGCAGTCTAGTAAAGGCTTCATACGTAAATCACGTGGTTCCATCTGCCTGAGCAGGTCACCATTGACCTAGTCCTTCCAGTCTCAATGCGCTACAACGTCCCAAGTCGTTTTCATTAGCACCGTTGCCTTACAACACTCTTAAGTACGTGCACAGTCCTATAAAGACTGTAATATGGCCTTTTGCAGTCTAATAAAGGCCTCACACGTAATCACGTGGTTTCACCGGTCTGCGCAGGTTACCATTGGACTATTCCTTCCAGTCTCAATGCGCTACAACGTCCCAAGTTGTTTTCATTATCGCTGTTGCCTTACAACACTCTTAATTACGTGCACAGTCCTATAAAGGCTGTAATATGGCCTTTTGCAGTCTAATAAAAGCCTCACACGTAAATCACGTGGCTTCACCTGTCTGCGCAGGTTACCATTGGCCTAGTCCTTCCAGTCAAAATGCATTACAACGTCCCAAATCTTTTTCATTAGCGCCGTTGTATTAGAACACTCTTACCTACGTGCACAGTCCTATAAAGGCTGTAATATGGCCTTTTGCAGTCTAATAAAGGCCTCACACGTAAATCACGTGGTTCCATCTGCCTGTGCAGGTTACCATTGGACTAGTCGTTCCAGTCTCAATGCGTTACAACGTCCCAAGTCGTTTTCATTAGCACCGTTGCTTTACAACACTCTTAACTACGTGCACAGTCCTATAAAGGCTGTAATATGTCCTTTTGCAGTCTAATAAAGGCCTCACACGTAGATCACGTGGTTCCATCTGCCTGCGCGGGTTACCATTGGACTATTCCTTCCAGTCTCAATGTGATTAAACGTCTCAAGTTGTTTTCATTAGCGCCGTTGCCTTAAGACACTCTTAACTACGTGCACAGTCCTATAAAGGCTGTAATATGGCCTTTTGCAGTCTAATAAAGGCCTCACACGTAAATCACGTGGTTTCACCTGCCTGAGCAGGTTACCATTGGCCTATTCCTTCTAGTCTCAATGTGCCACAACGTCCCAAGTCGTTTTCATAAGCGCCGTTGCTTTACAACACTCTTAACTACCTGCACAGTCCTACAAAGGCTGTAGTATGGCCTTTTGCAGTCTAATAAAGGCCTCACACGTAAATCACGTGGTTTCACCTGTCTGCGTTGGTTACCATTGGCCTAGTCCTTACAGTCTCAATGCGCTACAACGTCCCAAGTCGTTTTCATTAGCGCCGTTGCCTTACAACACTCTTAACTACGTGCACAGTCCTATAAAGGCTGTAATTTGGCCTTTTGCAGTCTAGTAAAGGCTTCATACGTAAATCACGTGGTTCCATCTGCCTGAGCAGGTCACCATTGACCTAGTCCTTCCAGTCTCAATGCGCTACAACGTCCCAAGTCGTTTTCATTAGCACCGTTGCCTTACAACACTCTTAAGTACGTGCACAGTCCTATAAAGACTGTAATATGGCCTTTTGCAGTCTAATAAAGGCCTCACACGTAATCACGTGGTTTCACCGGTCTGCGCAGGTTACCATTGGACTATTCCTTCCAGTCTCAATGCGCTACAACGTCCCAAGTTGTTTTCATTATCGCTGTTGCCTTACAACACTCTTAATTACGTGCACAGTCCTATAAAGGCTGTAATATGGCCTTTTGCAGTCTAATAAAAGCCTCACACGTAAATCACGTGGCTTCACCTGTCTGCGCAGGTTACCATTGGCCTAGTCCTTCCAGTCTAAATGCATTACAACGTCCCAAATCTTTTTCATTAGCGCCGTTGTATTAGAACACTCTTACCTACGTGCACAGTCCTATAAAGGCTGTAATATGGCCTTTTGCAGTCTAATAAAGGCCTCACACGTAAATCACGTGGTTCCATCTGCCTGCGCGGGTTACCATTGGACTATTCCTTCCAGTCTCAATGTGATTAAACGTCTCAAGTTGTTTTCATTAGCGCTGTTGCCTTAAGACACTCTTAACTACGTGCACAGTCCTATAAAGGCTGTAATATGGCCTTTTGCAGTCTAATAAAGGCCTCACACGTAAATCACGTGGTTTCACCTGCCGGAGCAGGTTACCATTGGCCTATTCCTTCTAGTCTCAATGTGCCACAACGTCCCAAGTCGTTTTCATAAGCGCCGTTGCTTTACAACACTCTTAACTACCTGCACAGTCCTACAAAGGCTGTAGTATGGCCTTTTGCAGTCTAATAAAGGCCTCACACGTAAATCACGTGGTTTCACCTGTCTGCGTTGGTTACCATTGGCCTAGTCCTTACAGTCTCAATGCGCTACAACGTCCCAAGTCGTTTTCATTAGCGCCGTTGCCTTACAACACCCTTAACTACGTGCACAGTCCTATAAAGGCTGTAATTTGGCCTTTTGCAGTCTAGTAAAGGCTTCATACGTAAATCACGTGGTTCCATCTGCCTGAGCAGGTCACCATTGACCTAGTCCTTCCAGTCTCAATGCGCTACAACGTCCCAAGTCGTTTTCATTAGCACCGTTGCCTTACAACACTCTTAAGTACGTGCACAGTCCTATAAAGACTGTAATATGGCCTTTTGCAGTCTAATAAAGGCCTCACACGTAATCACGTGGTTTCACCGGTCTGCGCAGGTTACCATTGGACTATTCCTTCCAGTCTCAATGCGCTACAACGTCCCAAGTTGTTTTCATTATCGCTGTTGCCTTACAACACTCTTAATTACGTGCACAGTCCTATAAAGGCTGTAATATGGCCTTTTGCAGTCTAATAAAAGCCTCACACGTAAATCACGTGGCTTCACCTGTCTGCGCAGGTTACCATTGGCCTAGTCCTTCAAGTCTAAATGCATTACAACGTCCCAAATCTTTTTCATTAGCGCCGTTGTATTAGAACACTCTTACCTACGTGCACAGTCCTATAAAGGCTGTAATATGGCCTTTTGCAGTCTAATAAAGGCCTCACACGTAAATCACGTGGTTCCATCTGCCTGTGCAGGTTACCATTGGACTAGTCGTTCCAGTCTCAATGCGTTACAACGTCCCAAGTCGTTTTCATTAGCGCCGTTGCTTTACAACACTCTTAACTACGTGCACAGTCCTATAAAGGCTGTAATATGTCCTTTTGCAGTCTAATAAAGGCCTCACACGTAGATCACGTGGTTCCATCTGCCTGTGCAGGTTACCATTGGACTATTCCTTCCAGTCTCAATGCGCTACAACGTCCCAAGTTGTTTTCATTATCGCTGTTGCCTTACAACACTCTTAATTACGTGCACAGTCCTATAAAGGCTGTAATATGGCCTTTTGCAGTCTAATAAAGGCCTCACACGTAGATCACGTGGTTCCATCTGCCTGTGCAGGTTACCATTGGACTTGTCGTTCCAGTCTCAATGCGCTAAAACGTCCCAAGTTGTTTTCATTATCGCTGTTGCCTTACAACACTCTTAACTACGTGCACAGTCCTATAAAGGCTGTAATATGGCCTTTTGCAGTCTAATAAAAGCCTCACACGTAAATCACGTGGCTTCACCTGTCTGCGCAGGTTACCATTGGCCTAGTCCTTCCAGTCAAAATGCATTACAACGTCCCAAATCTTTTTCATTAGCGCCGTTGTATTAGAACACTCTTACCTACGTGCACAGTCCTATAAAGGCTGTAATATGGCCTTTTGCAGTCTAATAAAGGCCTCACACGTAAATCACGTGGTTCCATCTGCCTGTGCAGGTTACCATTGGACTAGTCGTTCCAGTCTTAATGCGTTACAACGTCCCAAGTCGTTTTCATTAGCCCCGTTGCTTTACAACACTCTTAACTACGTGCACAGTCCTATAAAGGCTGTAATATGTCCTTTTGCAGTCTAATAAAGGCCTCACACGTAGATCACGTGGTTCCATCTGCCTGCGCGGGTTACCATTGGACTATTCCTTCCAGTCTCAATGTGATTAAACGTCTCAAGTTGTTTTCATAAGCGCCGTTGCTTTACAACACTCTTAACTACCTGCACAGTCCTACAAAGGCTGTAATATGGCCTTTTGCAGTCTAATAAAGGCCTCACACGTAAATCACGTGGTTTCACCTATCTGCGTTGGTTACCATTGGCCTAGTCCTTACAGTCTCAATGCGCTACAACGTCCCAAGTCGTTTTCATTAGCGCCGTTGCCTTACAACACTCTTAACTACGTGCACAGTCCTATAAAGGCTGTAATTTGGCCTTTTGCAGTCTAGTAAAGGCTTCATACGTAAATCACGTGGTTCCATCTGCCTGAGCAGGTCACCATTGACCTAGTCCTTCCAGTCTCAATGCGCTACAACGTCCCAAGTCGTTTTCATTAGCACCGTTGCCTTACAACACTCTTAAGTACGTGCACAGTCCTATAAAGACTGCAATTTGGCCTTTTGCAGTCTAATAAAGGCCTCACACGTAAATCACGTGGTTCCATCTGCCTGTGCAGGTTACCATTGGACTTGTCGTTCCAGTCTCAATGCGCTACAACCTCCCAAGTCGTTTTCATTAGCGCTGTTGCTTTACAACACTCTTAACTACGTGCACAATCCTATAAAAGCTGTAATATGGTCTTTTGCAGTCTAATAAAGGCCTCACACGTAATCACGTGGTTTCACCGGTCTGCGCAGGTTACCATTGACCTAGTCCTTTCAGTCTCAATGCGCTACAACGTCCCAAGTCGTTTTCACTAGCGCCGTTGCCTTATAACACTCTGAAGTACGTGCACAGTCCTATAAAGACTGTAATTTGGCCTTTTGCAGTCTAATAAAGGCCTCACACGTAAATCACGTGGTTCCATCTGCCTGTGCAGGTTACCATTGGACTTGTCGTTCCAGTCTCAATGCGCTACAACCTTCCAAGTCGTTTTCATTAGCGCTGTTGCTTTACAACACTCTTAACTACGTGCACCGTCCTATAAATGCTGTAATATGGCCTTTTGCAGTCTAATAAAGGCCTCACACGTAATCACGTGGTTTCACCGGTCTGCGCAGGTTACCATTGGACTATTCCTTCCAGTCTCAATGCGCTACAACGTCCCAAGTTGTTTTCATTATCGCTGTTGCCTTACAACACTCTTAATTACGTGCACAGTCCTATAAAGGCTGTAATATGGCCTTTTGCAGTCTAATAAAAGCCTCACACGTAAATCACGTGGCTTCACCTGTCTGCGCAGGTTACCATTGGCCTAGTCCTTCCAGTCTAAATGCATTACAACGTCCCAAATCTTTTTCATTAGCGCCGTTGTATTAGAACACTCTTACCTACGTGCACAGTCCTATAAAGGCTGTAATATGGCCTTTTGCAGTCTAATAAAGGCCTCACACGTAAATCACGTGGTTCCATCTGCCTGTGCAGGTTACCATTGGACTAGTCGTTCCAGTCTCAATGCGTTACAACGTCCCAAGTCGTTTTCATTAGCGCCGTTGCTTTACAACACCCTTAACTACGTGCACAGTCCTATAAAGGCTGTAATATGTCCTTTTGCAGTCTAATAAAGGCCTCACACGTAGATCACGTGGTTCCATCTGCCTGCGCGGGTTACCATTGGACTATTCCTTCCAGTCTCAATGTGATACAACGTCTCAAGTTGTTTTCATTAGCGCCGTTGCCTTAAGACACTCTTAACTACGTGCACAGTCCTATAAAGGCTGTAATATGGCCTTTTGCAGTCTAATAAAGGCCTCACACGTAAATCACGTGGCTTCACCTGCCTGAGCAGGTTACCATTGGCCTAGTCCTTCCAGTCTCAATGTACCACAACGTCCCAAGTCGTTTTCATAAGCGCCGTTGCTTTACAACACTCTTAACTACCTGCACAGTCCTACAAAGGCTGTAATATGGCCTTTTGCAGTCTAATAAAGGCCTCACACGTAAATCACGTGGTTTCACCTGTCTGCGTAGGTTACCATTGGCCTAGTCCTTACAGTCTCAATGCGCTACAACGTCCCAAGTCGTTTTCATTAGCGCCGTTGCCTTACAACACTCTTAACTACGTGCACAGTCCTATAAAGGCTGTAATTTGGCCTTTTGCACTCTAGTAAAGGCTTCATACGTAAATCACGTGGTTCCATCTGCCTGTGCAGGTCACCATTGACCTAGTCCTTCCAGTCTCAATGCGCTACAACGTCCCAAGTCGTTTTCATTAGCGCCGTTGCCTTACAACACTCTTAAGTACGTGCACAGTCCTATAAAGACTGTAATTTGGCCCTTTGCAGTCTAATAAAGGCCTCACACGTAAATCACGTGGTTCCATCTGCCTGTGCAGGTTACCATTGGACTTGTTGTTCCAGTCTCAATGCGCTACAACCTCCCAAGTAGTTTTCATTAGCGCTGTTGCTTTACAACACTCTTAACTACGTGCACAGTCCTATAAAAGCTGTAATATGGCCTTTTGCAGTCTAATAAAGGCCTCAAACGTAATCACGTGGTTTCACCGGTCTGCGCAGGTTACCATTGGACTATTCCTTCCAGTCTCAATGCGCTAAAACGTCCCAAGTTGTTTTCATTATCGCTGTTGCCTTACAACACTCTTAACTACGTGCACAGTCCTATAAAGGCTGTAATATAGCCTTTTGCAGTCTAATAAAAGCCTCACACGTAAATCACGTGGTTTCACCTGTCTGCGCAGGTTACCATTGGCCTAGTCCTTCCAGTCTGAATGCATTACAACGTCCCAAATCTTTTTCATTAGCGCCGTTGCATTAGAACACTCTTACCTACGTGCACAGTCCTATAAAGGCTGTAATATGGCCTTTTGCAGTCTAATAAAGGCTTCACACGTAAATCACGTGTTTTCACATGCCTGCGCAGGCTACCATTGACCTAGTCCTTTCAATCTCAATGCGCTACAACGTCCCAAGTCGTTTTCATTAGCGCCGTTGCCTTATAACACTCTTAAGTACGTGCACAGTCCTATAAAGACTGTAATTTGGCCTTTTGCAGTCTAATAAAGGCCTCACACGTAAATCACGTGGTTCCATCTGCCTGTGCAGGTTACCATTGGACTTGTCGTTCCAGTCTCAATGCGCTACAACCTCCCAAGTCGTTTTCATTAGCGTTGTTGCTTTACAACACTCTTAACTACGTGCACAGTCCTATAAATGCTGTAATATGGCCTTTTGCAGTCTAATAAAAGCCTCACACGTAAATCACGTGGTTTCACCTGGCCTAGTCCTTCCAGTCTAAATGCATTACAACGTCACAAATCTTTTTCATTAGCGCCGTTGCATTAGAACACTCTTACCTACGTGCACAGTCCTATAAAGGCTGTAATATGGCATTTTGCAGTCTAATAAAGGCTTCACACGTAAATCACGTGGTTTCACCTGTCTGTGCAGGTTACCATTGACCTAGTCCTTCCAGTCTCAATGCGCTACAACGTCCCAAGTCGTTTTCATTGGCGAAGTTGCCTTAGAACACTCTTAACTACGTGCACAGTCCTATAAAGGCTGTAATTTGGCCTTTTGCAGTCTAATAAAGCCCTCACACGTAAATCACGTGGTTCCATCTGTCTGTGCAGGTTACCATTGGACTAGTCGTTCCAGTCTCAATGCGTTACAACGTCCCAAGTCGTTTTCATTAGCGCCGTTGCTTTACAACACTCTTAACTACGTGCACAGTCCTATAAAGGCTGTACTATGTCCTTTTGCATTCTAATAAAGGCCTCACACGTAGATCACGTGGTTCCATCTGCCTGCGCGGGTTACCATTGGACTATTCCTTCCAGTCTCAATGCGCTACAACGTCTCAAGTTGTTTTCATTAGCGCCGTGGCTTTACAACACTCTCAACTACCTGCACAGTCCTACAAATGCTGTAATATGGCCTTTTGCAGTCTAATAAAGGCCTCACACGTAAATCACGTGGCTTCACCTGCCTGAGCAGGTTACCATTGGCCTAGTCCTTCCAGTCTCAATGTGCCACAACGTCCCAAGTCGTTTTCATAAGCGCCGTTGCTTTACAACACTCTTAACTACCTGCACAGTCCTACAAAGGCTGTAATATGGCCTTTTGCAGTCTAATAAAGGCCTCACACGTAAATCACGTGGTTTCACCTGTCTGCGTAGGTTACCATTGGCCTAGTCCTTACAGTCTCAATGCGCTACAACGTCCCAAGTCGTTTTCATTAGCGCCGTTGCCTTACAACACTCTTAACTACGTGCACAGTCCTATAAAGGCTGTAATTTGGCCTTTTGCACTCTAGTAAAGGCTTCATACGTAAATCACGTGGTTCCATCTGCCTGTGCAGGTCACCATTGACCTAGTCCTTCCAGTCTCAATGCGCTACAACGTCCCAAGTCGTTTTCATTAGCGCCGTTGCCTTACAACACTCTTAAGTACGTGCACAGTGCTATAAAGACTGTAATTTGGCCCTTTGCAGTCTAATAAAGGCCTCACACGTAAATCACGTGGTTCCATCTGCCTGTGCAGGTTACCATTGGACTTGTTGTTCCAGTCTCAATGCGCTACAACCTCCCAAGTCGTTTTCATTAGCACTGTTGCTTTACAACACTCTTAACTACGTGCACAGTCCTATAAAAGCTGTAATATGGCCTTTTGCAGTCTAATAAAGGCCTCAAACGTAATCACGTGGTTTCACCGGTCTGCGCAGGTTACCATTGGACTATTCCTTCCAGTCTCAATGCGCTAAAACGTCCCAAGTTGTTTTCATTATCGCTGTTGCCTTACAACACTCTTAACTACGTGCACAGTCCTATAAAGGCTGTAATATAGCCTTTTGCAGTCTAATAAAAGCCTCACACGTAAATCACGTGGTTTCACCTGTCTGCGCAGGTTACCATTGGCCTAGTCCTTCCAGTCTGAATGCATTACAACGTCCCAAATCTTTTTCATTAGCGCCGTTGCATTAGAACACTCTTACCTACGTGCACAGTCCTATAAAGGCTGTAATATGGCCTTTTGCAGTCTAATAAAGGCTTCACACGTAAATCACGTGTTTTCACATGCCTGCGCAGGCTACCATTGACCTAGTCCTTTCAATCTCAATGCGCTACAACGTCCCAAGTCGTTTTCATTAGCGCCGTTGCCTTATAACACTCTTAAGTACGTGCACAGTCCTATAAAGACTGTAATTTGGCCTTTTGCAGTCTAATAAAGGCCTCACACGTAAATCACGTGGTTCCATCTGCCTGTGCAGGTTACCATTGGATTTGTCGTTCCAGTCTCAATGCGCTACAACCTCCCAAGTCGTTTTCATTAGCGCTGTTGCTTTACAACACTCTTAACTACGTGCACAGTCCTATAAATGCTGTAATATGGCCTTTTGCAGTCTAATAAAAGCCTCACACGTAAATCACGTGGTTTCACCTGGCCTAGTCCTTCCAGTCTAAATGCATTACAACGTCACAAATCTTTTTCATTAGCGCCGTTGCATTAGAACACTCTTACCTACGTGCACAGTCCTATAAAGGCTGTAATATGGCATTTTGCAGTCTAATAAAGGCTTCACACGTAAATCACGTGGTTTCACCTGTCTGTGCAGGTTACCATTGACCTAGTCCTTCCAGTCTCAATGCGCTACAACGTCCCAAGTCGTTTTCATTGGCGAAGTTGCCTTAGAACACTCTTAACTACGTGCACAGTCCTATAAAGGCTGTAATTTGGCCTTTTGCAGTCTAATAAAGGCCTCACACGTAAATCACGTGGTTCCATCTGTCTGTGCAGGTTACCATTGGACTAGTCGTTCCAGTCTCAATGCGTTACAACGTCCCAAGTCGTTTTCATTAGCGCCGTTGCTTTACAACACTCTTAACTACGTGCACAGTCCTATAAAGGCTGTACTATGTCCTTTTGCATTCTAATAAAGGCCTCACACGTAGATCACGTGGTTCCATCTGCCTGCGCGGGTTACCATTGGACTATTCCTTCCAGTCTCAATGCGCTACAACGTCTCAAGTTGTTTTCATTAGCGCCGTGGCTTTACAACACTCTCAACTACCTGCACAGTCCTACAAATGCTGTAATATGGCCTTTTGCAGTCTAATAAAGGCCTCACACGTAAATCACGTGGTTTCACCTGTCTGCGTAGGTTACCATTGGCCTAGTCCTTACAGTCTCAATGCGCTACAACGTCCCAAGTCGTTTTCATTAGCGCCGTTGCCTTACAACACTCTTAAGTACGTGCATAGTCCTATAAAGACTGTAATTTGGCCTTTTGCAATCTAATAAAGGCCTCACACGTAAATCACGTGGTTCCATCTGCCTGTGCAGGATACCACTGGACTTGTCGTTCCAGTCTCAATGCGCTACAACGTCCCAAGTCGTTTTCATTAGCGTGGTTGCCTTACAACACTCCTAACTACGTGCTCAGTCCTATAAATGCTGCACTATGGCCTTTTGCAGTCTAATAAAGGCCTCACACGTAAATCACGTGGTTCCATTTGCCTGTGAAGGTTTCTATTGGGCTATTCCTTACAGTCTCAATGTGCTACAACGTCTCAAGTCGTTTTCATTAGCGCCGTTGCCTTAGGACACTCTTAACTACGTGCACAGTCCTATAAAGGCTGTAATATGGCCCTTTGCAGTCTAATAAAGGCCTCACACGTTAATCACGTGGTTTCACAGGTCTGCGCAGGTCACCATTGACCTAGTCATTCCAGTCTCAATGCGCTACAACGTCCCAAGTCGTTTTCATTAACACCGTTGCCTTACAACACTCTTAACTACGTGCACAGTCCTATAAAGGCGGTAATTTGGCCTTTTGCAGTCTAATAAAGGCCTCACACGTTAATCACGTGGTTTCACAGGTCTGCGCAGGTCACCATTGACCTAGTCCTTCCAGTCTCAATGCGCTACAACGTCACAAGTCGTTTTCATTAGCGCCGTTGCTTTACAACACTCTTAATTACGTGCACAGTCCTATAAAGGCTGTATTATGGCCTTTTGCAGTCTAATAAAGGCCTCACACGTAAATCACGTAGTTCCATTTGCCTGTGCAGGTTTCCATTGGACTAGTCGTTCCAATCTCAATGCGCTACAACGTCCCAAGTCGTTTTCATTAGCGCTGTTGCCTTACAACACTCCTAACTACGTGCACAGTCCTATAAATGCTGTACTATGGCCCTTTGCAGTCTAATAAAGGCCTTACACGTTAATCACGTGGTCTCACAGGTCTGCGCATGTCACCATTGACCTAGTCCTTCCAGTCTCAATTCGCTACAACGTCTCAAGTCGTTTTCATTAGCGCCGTTGCCTTAAGACACTCTTAACTACGTGCACAGTCCTATAAAGGCTGTAATATGGCCCTTTGCAGTCTAATAAAGGCCTCACACGTTAATCACGTGGTTTCACAAGTCTGCGCAGGTCACCATTGACCTAGTCCTTCCAGTCTCAATGCGCTACAACGTCCCAAGTCGTTTTCATTAACACCGTTGCCTTACAATACTCTTAACTACGTGCACAGTCCTATAAAGGCTGTAATTTGGCCTTTTGCAGTCTAATAAAGGCGTCACACGTTAATCACGTGGTTTCACAGGTCTGCGCAGGTCACCATTGACCTAGTCCTTCCAGTCTCAATGCGCTACAACCTCCCAAGTCGTTTTCATTAGCGCTGTTGCTTTACAACACTCTTAACTACGTGCACAGTCCTATAAATGCTGTAATATGGCCTTTTGCAGTCTAATAAAAGCCTCACACGTAAATCACGTGGTTTCACCTGGCCGAGTCCTTCCAGTCTAAATGCATTACAGCGTCACAAATCTTTTTCATTAGCGCCGTTGCATTAGAACACTCTTACCTACGTGCACAGTCCTATAAAGGCTGTAATATGGCATTTTGCAGTCTAATAAAGGCTTCACACGTAAATCACGTGGTTTCACCTGTCTGTGCAGGTTACCATTGACCTAGTCCTTCCAGTCTCAATGCGCTACAACGTCCCAAGTCGTTTTCATTGGCGAAGTTGCCTTAGAACACTCTTAACTACGTGCACAGTCCTATAAAGGCTGTAATTTGGCCTTTTGCAGTCTAATAAAGGCCTCACACGTAAATCACGTGGTTCCATCTGTCTGTGCAGGTTACCATTGGACTAGTCGTTCCAGTCTCAATGCGTTACAACGTCCCAAGTCGTTTTCATTAGCGCCGTTGCTTTACAACACTCTTAACTACGTGCACAGTCCTATAAAGGCTGTACTATGTCCTTTTGCATTCTAATAAAGGCCTCACACGTAGATCACGTGGTTCCATCTGCCTGCGCGGGTTACCATTGGACTATTCCTTCCAGTCTCAATGCGCTACAACGTCTCAAGTTGTTTTCATTAGCGCCGTGGCTTTACAACACTCTCAACTACCTGCACAGTCCTACAAATGCTGTAATATGGCCTTTTGCAGTCTAATAAAGGCCTCACACGTAAATCACGTGGTTTCACCTGTCTGCGTAGGTTACCATTGGCCTAGTCCTTACAGTCTCAATGCGCTACAACGTCCCAAGTCGTTTTCATTAGCGCCGTTGCCTTACAACACTCTTAAGTACGTGCACAGTCCTATAAAGACTGTAATTTGGCCTTTTGCAATCTAATAAAGGCCTCACACGTAAATCACGTGGTTCCATCTGCCTGTGCAGGATACCACTGGACTTGTCGTTCCAGTCTCAATGCGCTACAACGTCCCAAGTCGTTTTCATTAGCGCGGTTGCCTTACAACACTCCTAACTACGTGCACAGTCCTATAAATGCTGCACTATGGCCTTTTGCAGTCTAATAAAGGCCTCACACGTAAATCACGTGGTTCCATCTGCCTGTGCAGGTTTCTATTGGGCTATTCCTTACAGTCTCAATGTGCTACAACGTCCTAAGTCGTTTTCATTAGCGCCGTTGCCTTAAGACACTCTTAACTACGTGCACAGTCCTATAAATGCTGTACTATGGCCTTTTGCAGTCTAATAAAGGCCTCACACGTAAATCACGTGGTTCCATTTGCCTGTGCAGGTTTCTATTGGGCTATTCCTTCCAGTCTCAATGCGCTACAAATTCCCAAGTCGTTTTCATTAGCGCCGTTGCTTTACAACACTCTTAATTACGTGCACAGTCCTATAAAGGCTGTATTATGGCCTTTTGCAGTCTAATAAAGGCCTCACACGTAAATCACGTTGTTCCATTTGCCTGTGCAGGTTTCCATTGGACTAGTCGTTCCAGTCTCAATGCGCTACAACGTCCCAAGTCGTTTTCATTAGCGCTGTTGCCTTACAACACTCCTAACTACGTGCACAGTCCTATAAATGCTGTACTATGGCCCTTTGCAGTCTAATAAAGGCCTCACACGTTAATCACGTGGTTTCACAGGTCTGCACATGTCACCATTGACCTAGTCCTTCCAGTCTCAATGCGCTACAACGTCCCAAATCGTTTTCATTAGCGTTGTTGCCCTACAACACTCTTAACTACTTGCACAGTCCTATAAAAGCTGTAATTTGGCCTTTTGCAGTCTAATAAAGGCCTCACACGTAAATCACGTGGTTCCATCTGCCTGTGCAGGTTACCATTGGACTAATCGTTCCAGTCTCAATGCGCTACAACGTCCCAAGTCGTTTTCATTAGCGCCGTTGCCTTACAGCACTCCTAACTACGTGCACAGTCCTATAAATGCTGTACTATGGCCTTTTGCAGTCTAATAAAGGCCTCACACGTAAATAACGTGGTTCCATTGGCCTGTGCAGGCTACTATTGGACTATTCCTTCCAGTCTCAATGTGATACAACGTCTCAAGTTGTTTTCATTAGCGCCGTTGCTTTACAACACTCTTAACTACGTGCACAGTCCTATAAAGGCTGTAATTCGGCCTTTTGCAGTCTAATAAAGGCCTCACACGTAAATCACGTTGTTCCATTTGCCTGTGCAGGTTTCCATTGGCCTAGTCCTTCCAGTCTCAATGTGCTACAACGTCTCAAGTCGTTTTCATTAGCGCCGTTGCCTTAAGACACTCTTAACTACGTGCACAGTCCTATAAAGGCTGTAATTTGGCCTTTTGCAGTCTAATAAAGGCCTCACACGTTAATCGCGTGGTTTCACAGGTCTGCGCAGGTCACCATTGACCTAGTCCTTCCAGTCTCAATGCGCTACAACGTCCCAAGTCGTTTTCATTAGCGTTGTTGCCTTACAACACTCTTAACTACTTGCACAGTCCTATAAAGGCTGTAATTTGGCCTTTTGCAGTCTAATAAAGGCCTCACACGTAAATCACGTGGTTCCATTTGCCTGTGCAGGTTTTCTATTGGGCTATTCCTTACAGTCTCAATGTGCTACAACGTCTCAAGGCGTTTTCATTAGCGCCGTTGCCTTAAGACACTCTTAACTACGTGCACAGTCCTATAAAGGCTGTAATATGGCCCTTTGCAGTCTAATAAAGGCCTCACACGTTAATCACGTGGTTTCACAGGTCTGCGCAGGTCACCATTGACCTAGTCCTTCCAGTCTCAATGCGCTACAACGTCCCCAGTCGTTTTCATTAGCACCGTTGCCTTGCAACACTCTTAACTACGTGCACAGTCCTATAAAGGCTGTAATTTGGCCTTTTGCAGTCTAATAAAGGCCTCACACGTTAATCACATGGTTTCACAGGTCTGCGCAGGTCACCATTGACCTAGTCCTTCCAGTCTCAATGCGCTACAACGTCCCAAGTCGTTTTCATTAGCGTTGTTGCCTTACAACACTCTTAACTACTTGCACAGTCCTATAAAGGCTGTAATTTGGCCTTTTGCAGTCTAATAAAGGCCTCACACGAAAATCACGTGGTTCCATCTGCCTGTGCAGGTTACCATTGGACTAGTCGTTCCACTCTCAATGCGCTACAACGTCCCAAGTCGTTTTCATTAGCGCCGTTGCCTTACAACACTCCTAACTACGTGCACAGTCCTATAAATGCTGTACTATGGCCTTTTGCAGTCTAATAGAGGCCTCACACGTAAATCACGTGGTTCCATTTGCCTGTGCTGGTTTCTATTGGGCTATTCCTTCCAGTCTCAATGCGCTACAAATTCCCAAGTCGTTTTCATTAGCCCCGTTGCTTTACAACACTCTTAATTACGTGCACAGTCCTATAAAGGCTGTATTATGGCCTTTTGCAGTCTAATAAAGGCCTCACACGTAAATCACGTTGTTCCATTTGCCTGTGCAGGTTTCCATTGGGCTAGTCCTTCCAGTCTCAATGTGCTACAACGTCTCAAGTCGTTTTCATTAGCGCCGTGGTCTTAGAACACTCTTAACTACGTGCACACTCCTATAAAGGCTGTAATATGGCCCTTTGCAGTCTAATAAAGGCCTCACACGTTAATCACGTGGTTTCACCGGTCTGCGCAGGTCACCATTGACCTAGTCCTTCCAGTCTCAATGCGCTACAACGTCCCAAGTCGTTTTCATTAGCGCCGTTGCCTTACAACACTCATAAGTACGTGCACAGTCCTATAAAGACTGTAATTTGGCCTTTTGCAGTCTAATAAAGGCCTCACACGTAAATCACGTGGTTCCATCTGTCTGTGCAGGTTACCATTGGACTTGTCGTTCCAGTCTCAATGCGCTACAACCTCCCAAGTCGTTTTCATTAGCGCTGTTGCTTTACAACACTCTTAACTACGTGCACAGTCCTATAAAAGCTGTAATATGGCATTTTGCAGTCTAATAAAGGCCTCACACGTAAATCACGTGGTTTCACCGGTCTGCGCAGGTTACCATTGGACTATTCCTTCCAGTCTCAATGCGCTACAACGTCCCAAGTTGTTTTCATTGTCGCTATTGCCTTACAACACTCTTAACTACGTGCACAGTCCCTTAAAGGCTGTAATATGGCCTTTTGCAGTCTAATAAAAGCCTCACACGTAAATCACGTGGTTTCACCTGTCTGCCCAGGTTACCATTGGCCTAGTCCTTCCAGTCTAAATGCATTACAACGTCCCAAATCTTTTCCATTAGCGCCGTTGCATTAGAACACTCTTACCTACGTGC
This sequence comes from Hydractinia symbiolongicarpus, assembly GCF_029227915.1. NCBI lineage: Eukaryota > Metazoa > Cnidaria > Hydrozoa > Anthoathecata > Hydractiniidae > Hydractinia > Hydractinia symbiolongicarpus. The sequence goes on along the minus strand of NC_079882.1, from coordinate 15,183,127 downwards.
ACAGTCCTATAAAGGCTGTAATATGGCATTTTACAGTCTAATAAAGGCTTCACACGTAAATCACGTGGTTTCACTTGTCTGTGCAGGTTACCACTGACCTAGTCCTTCCAGCCTCAATGCGCTACAACGTCCCAAGTCGTTCTCGTTGGCGAAGTTGCCTTAGAACACTCTTAACTACGTGCACAGTCCTATAAATGCTGTAATATGGCCCTTTGCAGTCTAATAAAGGCCTCACACGTAAATCACGTGGTTCCATCTGCCTACGCTGGTTACCATTGGACAAGTCGTTCCAGTCTCAATGCGCTACAACCTCCCAAGTCGTTTTCATTAGCGCTGTTGCTTTACAACACTCTTAACTACGTGCACAGTCCTATAAAAGCTGTAATATGGCCTTTTGCAGTCTAATAAAGGCCTCACACGTAAATCACGTGGTTTCACCGGTCTGCGCAGGTTACCATTGGACTATTCCTTCCAGTCTCAATGCGCTACAACGTCCCAAGTTGTTTTCATTGTCGCTATTGTCTTACAACACTCTTAACTACGTGCACAGTCCTATAAAGGCTGTAATATGGCCTTTTGCAGTCTAATAAAAGCCTCACACGTAAATCACGTGGTTTCACCTGTCTGCCCAGGTTACCATTGGCATAGTCCTTCCAGTCTAAATGCATTACAACGTCCCAAATCTTTTTCGTTAGCGCCGTTGCATTAGAACACTCTTACCTACGTGCACAGTCCTATAAAGGCTGTAATATGGCATTTTACAGTCTAATAAAGGCTTCACACGTAAATCACGTGGTTTCACTTGTCTGTGCAGGTTACCACTGACCTAGTCCTTCCAGCCTCAATGCGCTACAACGTCCCAAGTCGTTTTCATTGGCGAAGTTGCCTTAGAACACTCTTAACTACGTGCACAGTCCTATAAAGGCTGTAATATGGCCCTTTGCAGTCTAATAAAAGCCTCACACGTAAATCACGTGGTTTCACCTGTCTGCGCAGGTTACCATTGGCCTAGTCCTTCCAGTCTGAATGCATTACAACGTCCCAAATCTTTTTCATTAGCGCCGTTGCATTAGAACACTCTTACCTACGTGCACAGTCCTATAAAGGCTGTAATATGGCCTTTTGCAGTCTAATAAAGGCTTCACACGTAAATCACGTGTTTTCACATGCCTGCGCAGGCTACCATTGACCTAGTCCTTTCAATCTCAATGCGCTACAACGTCCCAAGTCGTTTTCATTAGCGCCGTTGCCTTATAACACTCTTAAGTACGTGCACAGTCCTATAAAGACTGTAATTTGGCCTTTTGCAGTCTAATAAAGGCCTCACACGTAAATCACGTGGTTCCATCTGCCTGTGCAGGTTACCATTGGATTTGTCGTTCCAGTCTCAATGCGCTACAACCTCCCAAGTCGTTTTCATTAGCGCTGTTGCTTTACAACACTCTTAACTACGTGCACAGTCCTATAAATGCTGTAATATGGCCTTTTGCAGTCTAATAAAAGCCTCACACGTAAATCACGTGGTTTCACCTGGCCTAGTCCTTCCAGTCTAAATGCATTACAACGTCACAAATCTTTTTCATTAGCGCCGTTGCATTAGAACACTCTTACCTACGTGCACAGTCCTATAAAGGCTGTAATATGGCATTTTGCAGTCTAATAAAGGCTTCACACGTAAATCACGTGGTTTCACCTGTCTGTGCAGGTTACCATTGACCTAGTCCTTCCAGTCTCAATGCGCTACAACGTCCCAAGTCGTTTTCATTGGCGAAGTTGCCTTAGAACACTCTTAACTACGTGCACAGTCCTATAAAGGCTGTAATTTGGCCTTTTGCAGTCTAATAAAGGCCTCACACGTAAATCACGTGGTTCCATCTGTCTGTGCAGGTTACCATTGGACTAGTCGTTCCAGTCTCAATGCGTTACAACGTCCCAAGTCGTTTTCATTAGCGCCGTTGCTTTACAACACTCTTAACTACGTGCACAGTCCTATAAAGGCTGTACTATGTCCTTTTGCATTCTAATAAAGGCCTCACACGTAGATCACGTGGTTCCATCTGCCTGCGCGGGTTACCATTGGACTATTCCTTCCAGTCTCAATGCGCTACAACGTCTCAAGTTGTTTTCATTAGCGCCGTGGCTTTACAACACTCTCAACTACCTGCACAGTCCTACAAATGCTGTAATATGGCCTTTTGCAGTCTAATAAAGGCCTCACACGTAAATCACGTGGTTTCACCTGTCTGCGTAGGTTACCATTGGCCTAGTCCTTACAGTCTCAATGCGCTACAACGTCCCAAGTCGTTTTCATTAGCGCCGTTGCCTTACAACACTCTTAAGTACGTGCATAGTCCTATAAAGACTGTAATTTGGCCTTTTGCAATCTAATAAAGGCCTCACACGTAAATCACGTGGTTCCATCTGCCTGTGCAGGATACCACTGGACTTGTCGTTCCAGTCTCAATGCGCTACAACGTCCCAAGTCGTTTTCATTAGCGCGGTTGCCTTACAACACTCCTAACTACGTGCTCAGTCCTATAAATGCTGCACTATGGCCTTTTGCAGTCTAATAAAGGCCTCACACGTAAATCACGTGGTTCCATTTGCCTGTGAAGGTTTCTATTGGGCTATTCCTTACAGTCTCAATGTGCTACAACGTCTCAAGTCGTTTTCATTAGCGCCGTTGCCTTAGGACACTCTTAACTACGTGCACAGTCCTATAAAGGCTGTAATATGGCCCTTTGCAGTCTAATAAAGGCCTCACACGTTAATCACGTGGTTTCACAGGTCTGCGCAGGTCACCATTGACCTAGTCATTCCAGTCTCAATGCGCTACAACGTCCCAAGTCGTTTTCATTAACACCGTTGCCTTACAACACTCTTAACTACGTGCACAGTCCTATAAAGGCGGTAATTTGGCCTTTTGCAGTCTAATAAAGGCCTCACACGTTAATCACGTGGTTTCACAGGTCTGCGCAGGTCACCATTGACCTAGTCCTTCCAGTCTCAATGCGCTACAACGTCACAAGTCGTTTTCATTAGCGCCGTTGCTTTACAACACTCTTAATTACGTGCACAGTCCTATAAAGGCTGTATTATGGCCTTTTGCAGTCTAATAAAGGCCTCACACGTAAATCACGTAGTTCCATTTGCCTGTGCAGGTTTCCATTGGACTAGTCGTTCCAATCTCAATGCGCTACAACGTCCCAAGTCGTTTTCATTAGCGCTGTTGCCTTACAACACTCCTAACTACGTGCACAGTCCTATAAATGCTGTACTATGGCCCTTTGCAGTCTAATAAAGGCCTTACACGTTAATCACGTGGTCTCACAGGTCTGCGCATGTCACCATTGACCTAGTCCTTCCAGTCTCAATTCGCTACAACGTCTCAAGTCGTTTTCATTAGCGCCGTTGCCTTAAGACACTCTTAACTACGTGCACAGTCCTATAAAGGCTGTAATATGGCCCTTTGCAGTCTAATAAAGGCCTCACACGTTAATCACGTGGTTTCACAAGTCTGCGCAGGTCACCATTGACCTAGTCCTTCCAGTCTCAATGCGCTACAACGTCCCAAGTCGTTTTCATTAACACCGTTGCCTTACAATACTCTTAACTACGTGCACAGTCCTATAAAGGCTGTAATTTGGCCTTTTGCAGTCTAATAAAGGCGTCACACGTTAATCACGTGGTTTCACAGGTCTGCGCAGGTCACCATTGACCTAGTCCTTCCAGTCTCAATGCGCTACAACCTCCCAAGTCGTTTTCATTAGCGCTGTTGCTTTACAACACTCTTAACTACGTGCACAGTCCTATAAATGCTGTAATATGGCCTTTTGCAGTCTAATAAAAGCCTCACACGTAAATCACGTGGTTTCACCTGGCCGAGTCCTTCCAGTCTAAATGCATTACAGCGTCACAAATCTTTTTCATTAGCGCCGTTGCATTAGAACACTCTTACCTACGTGCACAGTCCTATAAAGGCTGTAATATGGCATTTTGCAGTCTAATAAAGGCTTCACACGTAAATCACGTGGTTTCACCTGTCTGTGCAGGTTACCATTGACCTAGTCCTTCCAGTCTCAATGCGCTACAACGTCCCAAGTCGTTTTCATTGGCGAAGTTGCCTTAGAACACTCTTAACTACGTGCACAGTCCTATAAAGGCTGTAATTTGGCCTTTTGCAGTCTAATAAAGGCCTCACACGTAAATCACGTGGTTCCATCTGTCTGTGCAGGTTACCATTGGACTAGTCGTTCCAGTCTCAATGCGTTACAACGTCCCAAGTCGTTTTCATTAGCGCCGTTGCTTTACAACACTCTTAACTACGTGCACAGTCCTATAAAGGCTGTACTATGTCCTTTTGCATTCTAATAAAGGCCTCACACGTAGATCACGTGGTTCCATCTGCCTGCGCGGGTTACCATTGGACTATTCCTTCCAGTCTCAATGCGCTACAACGTCTCAAGTTGTTTTCATTAGCGCCGTGGCTTTACAACACTCTCAACTACCTGCACAGTCCTACAAATGCTGTAATATGGCCTTTTGCAGTCTAATAAAGGCCTCACACGTAAATCACGTGGTTTCACCTGTCTGCGTAGGTTACCATTGGCCTAGTCCTTACAGTCTCAATGCGCTACAACGTCCCAAGTCGTTTTCATTAGCGCCGTTGCCTTACAACACTCTTAAGTACGTGCACAGTCCTATAAAGACTGTAATTTGGCCTTTTGCAATCTAATAAAGGCCTCACACGTAAATCACGTGGTTCCATCTGCCTGTGCAGGATACCACTGGACTTGTCGTTCCAGTCTCAATGCGCTACAACGTCCCAAGTCGTTTTCATTAGCGCGGTTGCCTTACAACACTCCTAACTACGTGCACAGTCCTATAAATGCTGCACTATGGCCTTTTGCAGTCTAATAAAGGCCTCACACGTAAATCACGTGGTTCCATCTGCCTGTGCAGGTTTCTATTGGGCTATTCCTTACAGTCTCAATGTGCTACAACGTCCTAAGTCGTTTTCATTAGCGCCGTTGCCTTAAGACACTCTTAACTACGTGCACAGTCCTATAAATGCTGTACTATGGCCTTTTGCAGTCTAATAAAGGCCTCACACGTAAATCACGTGGTTCCATTTGCCTGTGCAGGTTTCTATTGGGCTATTCCTTCCAGTCTCAATGCGCTACAAATTCCCAAGTCGTTTTCATTAGCGCCGTTGCTTTACAACACTCTTAATTACGTGCACAGTCCTATAAAGGCTGTATTATGGCCTTTTGCAGTCTAATAAAGGCCTCACACGTAAATCACGTTGTTCCATTTGCCTGTGCAGGTTTCCATTGGACTAGTCGTTCCAGTCTCAATGCGCTACAACGTCCCAAGTCGTTTTCATTAGCGCTGTTGCCTTACAACACTCCTAACTACGTGCACAGTCCTATAAATGCTGTACTATGGCCCTTTGCAGTCTAATAAAGGCCTCACACGTTAATCACGTGGTTTCACAGGTCTGCACATGTCACCATTGACCTAGTCCTTCCAGTCTCAATGCGCTACAACGTCCCAAATCGTTTTCATTAGCGTTGTTGCCCTACAACACTCTTAACTACTTGCACAGTCCTATAAAAGCTGTAATTTGGCCTTTTGCAGTCTAATAAAGGCCTCACACGTAAATCACGTGGTTCCATCTGCCTGTGCAGGTTACCATTGGACTAATCGTTCCAGTCTCAATGCGCTACAACGTCCCAAGTCGTTTTCATTAGCGCCGTTGCCTTACAGCACTCCTAACTACGTGCACAGTCCTATAAATGCTGTACTATGGCCTTTTGCAGTCTAATAAAGGCCTCACACGTAAATAACGTGGTTCCATTGGCCTGTGCAGGCTACTATTGGACTATTCCTTCCAGTCTCAATGTGATACAACGTCTCAAGTTGTTTTCATTAGCGCCGTTGCTTTACAACACTCTTAACTACGTGCACAGTCCTATAAAGGCTGTAATTCGGCCTTTTGCAGTCTAATAAAGGCCTCACACGTAAATCACGTTGTTCCATTTGCCTGTGCAGGTTTCCATTGGCCTAGTCCTTCCAGTCTCAATGTGCTACAACGTCTCAAGTCGTTTTCATTAGCGCCGTTGCCTTAAGACACTCTTAACTACGTGCACAGTCCTATAAAGGCTGTAATTTGGCCTTTTGCAGTCTAATAAAGGCCTCACACGTTAATCGCGTGGTTTCACAGGTCTGCGCAGGTCACCATTGACCTAGTCCTTCCAGTCTCAATGCGCTACAACGTCCCAAGTCGTTTTCATTAGCGTTGTTGCCTTACAACACTCTTAACTACTTGCACAGTCCTATAAAGGCTGTAATTTGGCCTTTTGCAGTCTAATAAAGGCCTCACACGTAAATCACGTGGTTCCATTTGCCTGTGCAGGTTTTCTATTGGGCTATTCCTTACAGTCTCAATGTGCTACAACGTCTCAAGGCGTTTTCATTAGCGCCGTTGCCTTAAGACACTCTTAACTACGTGCACAGTCCTATAAAGGCTGTAATATGGCCCTTTGCAGTCTAATAAAGGCCTCACACGTTAATCACGTGGTTTCACAGGTCTGCGCAGGTCACCATTGACCTAGTCCTTCCAGTCTCAATGCGCTACAACGTCCCCAGTCGTTTTCATTAGCACCGTTGCCTTGCAACACTCTTAACTACGTGCACAGTCCTATAAAGGCTGTAATTTGGCCTTTTGCAGTCTAATAAAGGCCTCACACGTTAATCACATGGTTTCACAGGTCTGCGCAGGTCACCATTGACCTAGTCCTTCCAGTCTCAATGCGCTACAACGTCCCAAGTCGTTTTCATTAGCGTTGTTGCCTTACAACACTCTTAACTACTTGCACAGTCCTATAAAGGCTGTAATTTGGCCTTTTGCAGTCTAATAAAGGCCTCACACGAAAATCACGTGGTTCCATCTGCCTGTGCAGGTTACCATTGGACTAGTCGTTCCACTCTCAATGCGCTACAACGTCCCAAGTCGTTTTCATTAGCGCCGTTGCCTTACAACACTCCTAACTACGTGCACAGTCCTATAAATGCTGTACTATGGCCTTTTGCAGTCTAATAGAGGCCTCACACGTAAATCACGTGGTTCCATTTGCCTGTGCTGGTTTCTATTGGGCTATTCCTTCCAGTCTCAATGCGCTACAAATTCCCAAGTCGTTTTCATTAGCCCCGTTGCTTTACAACACTCTTAATTACGTGCACAGTCCTATAAAGGCTGTATTATGGCCTTTTGCAGTCTAATAAAGGCCTCACACGTAAATCACGTTGTTCCATTTGCCTGTGCAGGTTTCCATTGGGCTAGTCCTTCCAGTCTCAATGTGCTACAACGTCTCAAGTCGTTTTCATTAGCGCCGTGGTCTTAGAACACTCTTAACTACGTGCACACTCCTATAAAGGCTGTAATATGGCCCTTTGCAGTCTAATAAAGGCCTCACACGTTAATCACGTGGTTTCACCGGTCTGCGCAGGTCACCATTGACCTAGTCCTTCCAGTCTCAATGCGCTACAACGTCCCAAGTCGTTTTCATTAGCGCCGTTGCCTTACAACACTCATAAGTACGTGCACAGTCCTATAAAGACTGTAATTTGGCCTTTTGCAGTCTAATAAAGGCCTCACACGTAAATCACGTGGTTCCATCTGTCTGTGCAGGTTACCATTGGACTTGTCGTTCCAGTCTCAATGCGCTACAACCTCCCAAGTCGTTTTCATTAGCGCTGTTGCTTTACAACACTCTTAACTACGTGCACAGTCCTATAAAAGCTGTAATATGGCATTTTGCAGTCTAATAAAGGCCTCACACGTAAATCACGTGGTTTCACCGGTCTGCGCAGGTTACCATTGGACTATTCCTTCCAGTCTCAATGCGCTACAACGTCCCAAGTTGTTTTCATTGTCGCTATTGCCTTACAACACTCTTAACTACGTGCACAGTCCCTTAAAGGCTGTAATATGGCCTTTTGCAGTCTAATAAAAGCCTCACACGTAAATCACGTGGTTTCACCTGTCTGCCCAGGTTACCATTGGCCTAGTCCTTCCAGTCTAAATGCATTACAACGTCCCAAATCTTTTCCATTAGCGCCGTTGCATTAGAACACTCTTACCTACGTGCACAGTCCTATAAAGGCTGTAATATGGCATTTTACAGTCTAATAAAGGCTTCACACGTAAATCACGTGGTTTCACTTGTCTGTGCAGGTTACCACTGACCTAGTCCTTCCAGCCTCAATGCGCTACAACGTCCCAAGTCGTTCTCGTTGGCGAAGTTGCCTTAGAACACTCTTAACTACGTGCACAGTCCTATAAATGCTGTAATATGGCCCTTTGCAGTCTAATAAAGGCCTCACACGTAAATCACGTGGTTCCATCTGCCTACGCTGGTTACCATTGGACAAGTCGTTCCAGTCTCAATGCGCTACAACCTCCCAAGTCGTTTTCATTAGCGCTGTTGCTTTACAACACTCTTAACTACGTGCACAGTCCTATAAAAGCTGTAATATGGCCTTTTGCAGTCTAATAAAGGCCTCACACGTAAATCACGTGGTTTCACCGGTCTGCGCAGGTTACCATTGGACTATTCCTTCCAGTCTCAATGCGCTACAACGTCCCAAGTTGTTTTCATTGTCGCTATTGTCTTACAACACTCTTAACTACGTGCACAGTCCTATAAAGGCTGTAATATGGCCTTTTGCAGTCTAATAAAAGCCTCACACGTAAATCACGTGGTTTCACCTGTCTGCCCAGGTTACCATTGGCATAGTCCTTCCAGTCTAAATGCATTACAACGTCCCAAATCTTTTTCGTTAGCGCCGTTGCATTAGAACACTCTTACCTACGTGCACAGTCCTATAAAGGCTGTAATATGGCATTTTACAGTCTAATAAAGGCTTCACACGTAAATCACGTGGTTTCACTTGTCTGTGCAGGTTACCACTGACCTAGTCCTTCCAGCCTCAATGCGCTACAACGTCCCAAGTCGTTTTCATTGGCGAAGTTGCCTTAGAACACTCTTAACTACGTGCACAGTCCTATAAAGGCTGTAATATGGCCCTTTGCAGTCTAATAAAGGCCTCACACGTAAATCACGTGGTTCCATCTGCCTGCGCTGGTTACCATTGGACAAGTCGTTCCAGTCTCAATGCGCTACAACGTCCCAAGTCGTTTTCATTAGCGCTGTTGCCTTAAGACACTCTTAACTGCGTGCACATTCCTATAAAGGCTGTAATATGGCCCTTTTCAGTCTAATAAAGGCCTCACACGTTAATCACGAGGTTTCACCGGTCTGCGCAGGTCACCAATGGCCTAGTCCTTCCAGTCTCAATGCGCTACAACGTCCCAAGTCGTTTTCATTGGCGCCGTTGCTTTACAACACTCTTAACTACGTGTACAGTCCTATAAAAGCTGTAATATGTCCTTTTGCAGTCTAATAAAGGCCTCACACGTAAATCACGTGGTTCCATCTGCCTGCGCGGGTTACCATTGGACTATTCCTTCCAGTCTCAAGGTGATACAACGTCTCAAGTTGTTTTCATTAGCGCAGTTGCCTTAAGACACTCTTAACTACGTGCACAGTCCTATAAAAGCTGTAATATGGCCCTGTGCAGTCTAATAAAGGCCTCACACATTAATCACGTGGTTTCACCGGTCTGCGCAGGTCACCATTAACCTAGTCCTTGGTCTCAATGCGCTACAACTTCCCAAGTCGTTTTCATTAGCGCTGTTGCTTTACAACACTCTTAACTACGTGCACAGTCCCATAAAGGCTGTAATATGGCCTTTGGCAGTCTAACAAAGGCCTCACACGTAAATCACGTAGTTTCACTGGTCTGTGCAGGTTACCATTGGCCTAGTCCTTATAGTCTCAGTGCGCTACAACGTCCCAAGTCGTTTTCATTAGCGAAGTTGCCTTAGAACACTCTTAACTACGTCCTAGTCCTATAAAGGCTGTATTATGGCCTTTTGCAGTCTAATAAAGACCTCCCACGTAAATCACGTGGTTCCATTTGCCTGTGCAGGTTTCCATTGGCCTAGTCCTTCCAGTCTCAATGTGCTACAACGTCTCAAGTCGTTTTCATTAGCGCCGTTGCCTTAAGACACTCTTAACTACGTGCACAGTCCTATAAAGGCTGTAATTTGGCCTTTTGCAGTCTAGTAAAGGCTTCATACGTAAATCACGTGGTTTCACCTGCCTGCGCAGGTTACCATTGGTCTAGTCCTTCCAGTCTCAATGTGCTACAACGTCCCAAGTCGTTTTCATTAGCGCCGTTGCTTTACAACACTCTTAACTACGTGCACAGTCCTATAAAGGCTGTAATATGGCCTTTTGCAGTCTAATAAAAGCCCCACACGTAAATCACGTGGTTTCACCTGTCTGCCCTGGTTACCATTGGCCTAGTCCTTCCAGTCTAAATGCATTACAACGTCCCAAATCTTTTTCATTAGCGCCGTTGCATTAGAACACTCTTACCTACGTGCACAGTCCTATAAAGGCTGTAATATGGCATTTTACAGTCTAATAAAGGCTTCACACGTAAATCACGTGGTTTCACTTGTCTGTGCAGGTTACCACTGACCTAGTCCTTCCAGCCTCAATGCGCTACAACGTCCCAAGTCGTTTTCATTGGCGAATTTGCCTTAGAACACTCTTAACTACGTGCACAGTCCTATAAAGGCTGTAATATGGCTCTTTGCAGTTTAATAAAAGCCTCACACGTAAATCACGTGGTTCCATCTGCCTGCGCTGGTTACCATTGGGCAAGTCGTTCCATTCTCAATGCGCTACAACGTCCCAAGTCGTTTTGATTAGCGCTGTTGCCTTAAGACACTCTTAACTGCGTGCACAGTCCTATAAAGGCTGTAATTTGGCCTTTTGCAGTCTAGTAAAGGCTTCATACGTAAATCACGTGGTTTCACCTGCCTGCGCAGGTTACCATTGGTCTAGTCCTTCCAGTCTCAATGTGCTACAACGTCCCAAGTCGTTTTCATTAGCGCCGTTGCTTTACAACACTCTTAACTACGTGCACAGTCCTATAAAGGCTGTAATATGGCCTTTTGCAGTCTAATAAAGTCCTCACACGTAAATCACGTGGTTCCATCTGCATGCGCAGGTTACCATTGGACTATTTCTTCCAGTCTCATTGCACTACAACGTTCCAAGTGGTTTTCCTTAGCGCCGTGGCCTTAGAACACTCTTAACTACCTGCACAGTCATATAAAGGCTGTAATATGGCCTTTTGCAGTCTAATAAAGGCCTCACACGTAAGTCACGGGGTTTCACCTGTCTGCTTAGGTTACCATTGGCCTAGTCCTTACAGTCTCAATGCGCTACAACGTCCCAAGTCGTTTTCATTGGCGAAGTTGCCTTTGAACACTCTTAACTACGTGCACAGTCCTATAAAGGCTGTAATATGGCCCTTTGCAGTCTAATAAGGGCCTCACACGTAAATCACGTGCTTCCATCTGCCTGCGCTGGTTACCATTGGACTAGTCGTTCCAGTCTCAATGCGCTACAACGTCCCAAGTCGTTTTCATTAGCGCCGTTGCTTTACAACTCTATTAACTACGTGCACAGTCCTATAAAGGCAGCAGTATCGCCTTTTGCAGTCTAATAAAGGCCTCACACGTAAATCACGTGGTTCCATTTGCCTGTGCAGGTTACTATTGGGCTATTCCTTCCAGTCTCAATGCGCTACAAATTCCCAAGTCGTTTTCATTAGCGCCGTTGCTTTACAACACTCTTAATTACGTGCACAGTCCTATAAAGGCTGTATTATGACCTTTTGCAGTCTAATAAAGGCCTCACACGTAAATCACGTTGTTCCATTTGCCTGTGCAGGTTTCCATTGGCCTTGTCCTTCCAGTCTTAATATGCTACAATGTCTCAAGTCGTTTTCATTAGCGCCGTTGCCTTAAGACACTCTTAACTACGTGCACAGTCCTATAAAGGCTGTAGTATTGCCCTTTGCAGTCTAATAAAGGCCTCACACGTTAATCACGTGGTTTCACCGGTCTGCGCAGGTCACCATTAGCCTAGTCCTTCCAGTCTCAATGCGCTACAGCGTCCCAAGCCGTTTTCATTAGCGCCGTTGCTTTACAACACTCTTAATTACGTGCACAGTCCTATAAAGGCTGTAATTTGGCCTTTTGCAGTCTAATAAAGGCCTCACACGTAAATCACGTTGTTCCATTTGCCTGTGCAGGTTTCCATTGGCCTAGTCCTTCCAGTCTCAATGTGCTACAACGTCTCAAGTCGTTTTCATTAGTGCCGTTGCCTTAAGCCACTCTTAACTACGTGCACAGTCCTATAAAGGCTGTAGTATTGCCCTTTGCAGTCTAATAAAGGCCTCACACGTAAATCACGTGGTTTCACCGGTCTGTGCAGGTCAGCATTGGCCTAGTCCTTCCAGTCTCAATGCGCTACAACGTCCCAAGTCGTTTTCATTAACGCCGTTGCTTTACAACACTCTTAACTACGTGCACAGTCCTATAAAGGCTGCAATCTCGCCTTTTGCAATCTAATAAAGGCCTCACACGTAAATCACGTGGTTCCATCGGCCTACGCAGGTTACCATTGGACTATTCCTTCCAGTCTCAATGCACTACAACGTTCCAAGTGGTTTTCTTTAGCGCCGTTTCCTTAGAACACTCTTAACTACCTGCACAGTCCTATAAAGGCTGTAATATGGCCTTTTGCAGTCTAATAAAGGCCTCACACGTAAATCACGTGGTTTCACCTGTCTGCGCAGGTTACCATTGGCCTAGTCCTTCCATTCTCAATGTGCTACAACGTCTCAAGTCGTTTTCATTAGCGCCGTTGCCTTAAGACACTGTTAACTGCGTGCACAGTCCTATAAAGGCTGTAGTATTGCCCTTTGCAGTCTAGTAAAGGCTTCATACGTAAATCACGTGGTTTCACCAGTCTGCGCAGGTTACCATTGGTCTAGTCCTTCCAGTCTCAATGTGCTACAACGTCCCAAGTCGTTTTCATTGGCGAAGTTGCCTTAGAACACTCTTAACTACGTGCACAGTCCTATAAAGGCTGTAATATGGCCCTTTGCAGTCTAATAAAGGCCTCACACGTAAATCACGTGGTTCCATCTGCCTGCGCAGGTTACCATTGGACTATTCCTTCCAGTCTCAATGTGCTACAACGTCTCAAGTCGTTTTCATTAGCGCCCTTGCCTTAAGACACTCTTTACTACGTGCACAGTCCTATAAATGCTGTAATATGGCCCTTTGCAGTCTAATAAAGGTTTCACACGTAAATCACGTTGTTTCACATGCCTGCGCAGGTTACCATTTGCCTAATCCTTCCAGTCTTAATGTGCTACAACGTCTCAAGTCGTTTTCATTAGCGCCGTTGCCTTAAGACACTCTTAACTACGTGCACAGTCCTATAAAGGCTGTAATATGGCCTTTTGCAGTCTAATAAAGGCCTCACACGTAAATCACGTGGTTCCATTTGCCTGTGCAGGTTTCCATTGGGCTATTCCTTCCAGTCTTAATGCGCTACAACGTCCCAAGTTGTTTTCATTATCGCTGTTGCTTTACAACACTCTTAACTACGTGCACAGTCCTATAAAGGCTGCAATCTCGCCTTTTGCAATCTAATAAAGGCCTCACACGTAAATCACGTGGTTCCATCTGCCTACGCAGGTTACCATTGGACTATTCCTTCCAGTCTCAATGCACTACAACGTTCCAAGTGGTTTTCCTTAGCGCCGTGTCCTTAGAACACTGTTAACTACGTGCACAGTCCTATAAAGGCTGTAATATGGCCCTTTGCAGTCTAATAAAGGCTTCACACGTAAATCACGTGGTTTCACCTGTCTGTGCAGGTTACCATTGACCTAGTCCTTCCAGTCTCAATGCGCTACAACGTCCCAAGTCGTTTTCATTGGCGAAGTTGCCTTAGAACACTCTTAACTACGTGCACAGTCCTATAAAGGCTGTAATATGGCCCTTTGCAGTCTAATAAAGGCCTCCCACGTAAATCACGTGGTTCCATTTGCCTGTGCAGGTTTCCATTGGCCTAGTCCTTCCAGTCTCAATGTGCTACAACGTCTCAAGTCGTTTTCATTAGCGCCGTTGCCTTAAGACACTCTTAACTACGTGCACAGTCCTATAAAGGCTGTAATTTGGCCTTTTGCAGTCTAGTAAAGGCTTCATACGTAAATCACGTGGTTTCACCTGCCTGCGCAGGTTACCATTGGTCTAGTCCTTCCAGTCTCAATGTGCTACAACGTCCCAAGTCGTTTTCATTAGCGCCGTTGCTTTACAACACTCTTAACTACGTGCACAGTCCTATAAAGGCTGTAATATGGCCTTTTGCAGTCTAATAAAGTCCTCACACGTAAATCACGTGGTTCCATCTGCATGCGCAGGTTACCATTGGACTATTTCTTCCAGTCTCATTGCACTACAACGTTCCAAGTGGTTTTCCTTAGCGCCGTGGCCTTAGAACACTCTTAACTACCTGCACAGTCATATAAAGGCTGTAATATGGCCTTTTGCAGTCTAATAAAGGCCTCACACGTAAGTCACGTGGTTTCACCTGTCTGCGTAGGTTACCATTGGCCTAGTCCTTACAGTCTCAATGCGCTACAACGTCCCAAGTCGTTTTCATTGGCGAAGTTGCCTTAGAACACTCTTAACTACGTGCACAGTCCTATAAAGGCTGTAATATGGCCCTTTGCAGTCTAATAAGGGCCTCACACGTAAATCACGTGCTTCCATCTGCCTGCGCTGGTTACCATTGGACTAGTCGTTCCAGTCTCAATGCGCTACAACGTTCCAAGTCGTTTTCATTAGCGCCATTGCTTTACAACTCTATTAACTACGTGCACAGTCCTATAAAGGCAGCAGTATCGCCTTTTGCAGTCTAATAAAGGCCTCACACGTAAATCACGTGGTTCCATTTGCCTGTGCAGGTTACTATTGGGCTATTCCTTCCAGTCTCAATGCGCTACAGCGTCCCAAGCCGTTTTCATTAGCGCCGTTGCTTTACAACACTCTTAATTACGTGCACAGTCCTATAAAGGCTGTAATTTGGCCTTTTGCAGTCTAATAAAGGCCTCACACGTAAATCACGTTGTTCCATTTGCCTGTGCAGGTTTCCATTGGCCTAGTCCTTCCAGTCTCAATGTGCTACAACGTCTCAAGTCGTTTTCATTAGCGCCGTTGCCTTAAGCCACTCTTAACTACGTGCACAGTCCTATAAAGGCTGTAGTATTGCCCTTTGCAGTCTAATAAAGGCCTCACACGTAAATCACGTGGTTTCACCGGTCTGTGCAGGTCAGCATTGGCCTAGTCCTTCCAGTCTGAATGCGCTACAACGTCCCAAGTCGTTTTCATTAACGCCGTTGCTTTACAACACTCTTAACTACGTGCACAGTCCTATAAAGGCTGCAATCTCGCCTTTTGCAATCTAATAAAGGCCTCACACGTAAATCACGTGGTTCCATCGGCCTACGCAGGTTACCATTGGACTATTCCTTCCAGTCTCAATGCACTACAACATTCCAAGTGGTTTTCTTTAGCGCCGTGTCCTTAGAACACTCTTAACTACCTGCACAGTCCTATAAAGGCTGTAATATGGCCTTTTGCAGTCTAATAAAGGCCTCACACGTAAATCACGTGGTTTCACCGGTCTGCGCAGGTCACCATTGGCCTAGTCCTTCCAGTCTCAATGCGCTACAACGTCCCAAGTCGTTTTCATTAGCGAAGTTGCCTTAGAACACTCTTAACTACATCCTAGTCCTATAAAGGCTGTATTATGGCCTTTTGCAGTCTAATAAAGGCCTCCCACGTAAATCACGTGGTTCCATTTGCCTGTGCAGGTTTCCATTGGCCTAGTCCTTCCAGTCTCAATGTGCTACAACGTCTCAAGTCGTTTTTATTAGCGCCGTTGCCTTAAGACACTCTTAACTACGTGCACAGTCCTATAAAGGCTGTAATTTGGCCTTTTGCAGTCTAGTAAAGGCTTCATACGTAAATCACGTGGTTTCACCTGCCTGCGCAGGTTACCATTGGTCTAGTCCTTCCAGTCTCAATGTGCTACAACGTCCCAAGTCGTTTTCATTAGCGCCGTTGCTTTAAAACACTCTTAACTACGTGCACAGTCCTATAAAGGCTGTAATATGGCCTTTTGCAGTCTAATAAAGTCCTCACACGTAAATCACGTGGTTCCATCTGCATGCGCAGGTTACCATTGGACTATTCCTTCCAGTCTCATTGCACTACAACGTTCCAAGTGGTTTTCCTTAGCGCCGTGGCCTTAGAACACTCTTAACTACCTGCACAGTCATATAAAGGCTGTAATATGGCCTTTTGCAGTCTAATAAAGGCCTCACACGTAAGTCACGTGGTTTCACCTGTCTGCGTAGGTTACCATTGGCCTAGTCCTTACAGTCTCAATGCGCTACAACGTCACAAGTCGTTTTCATTGGCGAAGTTGCCTTAGAACACTCTAAACTACGTGCACAGTCCTATAAAGGCTGTAATATGGCCCTTTGCAGTCTAATAAGGGCCTCACACGTAAATCACGTGCTTCCATCTGCCTGCGCTGGTTACCATTGGACTAGTCGTTCCAGTCTCAATGCACTACAACGTCCCAAGTCGTTTTCATTAGCGCCGTTGCTTTACAACTCTATTAACTACGTGCACAGTCCTATAAAGGCAGCAGTATCGCCTTTTGCAGTCTAATAAAGGCCTCACACGTAAATCACGTGGTTCCATTTGCCTGTGCAGGTTACTATTGGGCTATTCCTTCCAGTCTCAATGCGCTACAGCGTCCCAAGCCGTTTTCATTAGCGCCGTTGCTTTACAACACTCTTAATTACGTGCACAGTCCTATAAAGGCTGTAATTTGGCCTTTTGCAGTCTAATAAAGGCCTCACACGTAAATCACGTTGTTCCATTTGCCTGTGCAGGTTTCCATTGGCCTAGTCCTTCCAGTCTCAATGTGCTACAACGTCTCAAGTCGTTTTCATTAGCGCCGTTGCCTTAAGCCACTCTTAACTACGTGCACAGTCCTATAAAGGCTGTAGTATTGCCCTTTGCAGTCTAATAAAGGCCTCACACGTAAATCACGTGGTTTCACCGGTCTGTGCAGGTCAGCATTGGCCTAGTCCTTCCAGTCTCAATGCGCTACAACGTCCCAAGTCGTTTTCATTAACGCCGTTGCTTTACAACACTCTTAACTACGTGCACAGTCCTATAAAGGCTGCAATCTCGCCTTTTGCAATCTAATAAAGGCCTCACACGTAAATCACGTGGTTCCATCGGCCTACGCAGGTTACCATTGGACTATTCCTTCCAGTCTCAATGCACTACAACATTCCAAGTGGTTTTCTTTAGCGCCGTGTCCTTAGAACACTCTTAACTACCTGCACAGTCCTATAAAGGCTGTAATATGGCCTTTTGCAGTCTAATAAAGGCCTCACACGTAAATCACGTGGTTTCACCTGTCTGCGCAGGTTACCATTGGCCTAGTCCTTCCATTCTCAATGTGCTACAACGTGTCAAGTCGTTTTCATTAGCGCCGTTGCCTTAAGACACTGTTAACTGCGTGCACAGTCCTATAAAGGCTGTAGTATTGCCCTTTGCAGTCTAGTAAAGGCTTCATACGTAAATCACGTGGTTTCACCAGTCTGCGCAGGTTACCATTGGTCTAGTCCTTCCAGTCTCAATGTGCTACAACGTCCCAAGTCGTTTTCATTAGTGCCGTTGCCTTAAGACACTGTTAACTGCGTGCACAGTCCTATAAAGGCTGTAGTATTGCCCTTTGCAGTCTAGTAAAGGCTTCATACGTAAATCACGTGGTTTCACCAGTCTGCGCAGGTTACCATTGGTCTAGTCCTTCCAGTCTCAATGTGCTACAACGTCCCAAGTCGTTTTCATTGGCGAAGTTGCCTTAGAACACTCTTAACTACGTGCACAGTCCTATAAAGGCTGTATTATTGCCCTTTGCAGTCTAATAAAGGCCTCACACGTAAATCACGTGGTTTCACCGGTCTGTGCAGGTCAGCATTGGCCTAGTCCTTCCAGTCTCAATGCGCTACAACGTCCCAAGTCGTTTTCATTAACGCCGTTGCTTTACAACACTCTTAACTACGTGCACAGTCCTATAAAGGCTGCAATCTCGCCTTTTGCAATCTAATAAAGGCCTCACACGTAAATCACGTGGTTCCATCGGCCTACGCAGGTTACCATTGGACTATTCCTTCCAGTCTCAATGCACTACAACGTTCCAAGTGGTTTTCTTTAGCGCCGTGTCCTTAGAACACTCTTAACTACCTGCACAGTCCTATAAAGGCTGTAATATGGCCTTTTGCAGTCTAATAAAGGCCTCACACGTAAATCACGTGGTTTCACCTGTCTGCGCAGGTTACCATTGGCCTAGTCCTTCCATTCTCAATGTGCTACAACGTCTCAAGTTGTTTTCATTAGCGCCGTTGCCTTAAGACACTGTTAACTGCGTGCACAGTCCTATAAAGGCTGTAGTATTGCCCTTTGCAGTCTAGTAAAGGCTTCATACGTAAATCACGTGGTTTCACCAGTCTGCGCAGGTTACCATTGGTCTAGTCCTTCCAGTCTCAATGTGCTACAACGTCCCAAGTCGTTTTCATTGGCGAAGTTGCCTTAGAACACTCTTAACTACGTGCACAGTCCTATAAAGGCTGTAATATGGCCCTTTGCAGTCTAATAAAGGCCTCACACGTAAATCACGTGGTTCCATCTGCCTGCGCAGGTTACCATTGGACTATTCCTTCCAGTCTCAATGTGCTACAACGTCTGAAGTCGTTTTCATTAGCGCCGTTGCCTTAAGACACTCTTTACTACGTGCACAGTCCTATAAATGCTGTAATATGGCCCCTTGCAGTCTAATAAAGGTTTCACACGTAAATCACGTGGTTTCACATGCCTGCGCAGGTTACCATTTGCCTTATCCTTCCAGTCTTAATGTGCTACAACGTCTCAAGTCGTTTTCATTAGCGCCGTTGCCTTAAGACACTCTTAACTACGTGCACAGTCCTATAAAGGCTGTAATATGGCCTTTTGCAGTCTAATAAAGGCCTCACACGTAAATCACGTGGTTCCATTTGCCTGTGCAGGTTTCCATTGGGCTATTCCTTCCAGTCTTAATGCGCTACAACGTCCCAAGTTGTTTTCATTATCGCTGTTGCTTTACAACACTCTTAACTACGTGCACAGTCCTATAAAGGCTGCAATCTCGCCTTTTGCAATCTAATAAAGGCCTCACACGTAAATCACGTGGTTCCATCTGCCTACGCAGGTTACCATTGGACTATTCCTTCCAGTCTCAATGCACTACAACGTTCCAAGTGGTTTTCCTTAGCGCCGTGTCCTTAGAACACTGTTAACTACGTGCACAGTCCTATAAAGGCTGTAATATGGCCCTTTGCAGTCTAATAAAGGCTTCACACGTAAATCACGTGGTTTCACCTGTCTGTGCAGGTTACCATTGACCTAGTCCTTCCATTCTCAATGTGCTACAACGTGTCAAGTCGTTTTCATTAGCGCCGTTGCCTTAAGACACTGTTAACTGCGTGCACAGTCCTATAAAGGCTGTAATATGGCCCTTTGCAGTCTAATAAAGGCCTCACACGTAAATCACATGGTTCCATCTGCCTGCGCAGGTTACCATTGGACTATTCCTTCCAGTCTCAATGTGCTACAACGTCCCAAGTCGTTTTCATTGGCGAAGTTGCCTTAGAACACTCTTAACTACGTGCACAGTCCTATAAATGCTGTAATATGGCCCTTTGCAGTCTAATAAAGGTTTCACACGTAAATCACGTGGTTTCACATGCCTGCGCAGGTTACCATTTGCCTAATCCTTCCAGTCTTAATGTGCTACAACGTCTCAAGTCGTTTTCATTAGCGCCGTTGCCTTAAGACACTCTTAACTACGTGCACAGTCCTATAAAGGCTGTAATATGGCCTTTTGCAGTCTAATAAAGGCCTCACACGTAAATCACGTGGTTCCATTTGCCTGTGCAGGTTTCCATTGGGCTATTCCTTCCAGTCTTAATGCGCCAAAACGTCCCAAGTTGTTTTCATTATCGCTGTTGCTTTACAACACTCTTAACTACGTGCACAGTCCTATAAAGGCTGCAAACTCGCCTTTTGCAATCTAATAAAGGCCTCACACGTAAATCACGTGCTTCCATCTGCCTGCGCTGGTTACCATTGGACTAGTCGTTCCAGTCTCAATGCGCTACAACGTCCCAAGTCGTTTTCATTAGCGCCGTTGCTTTACAACTCTATTAACTACGTGCACAGTCCTATAAAGGCAGCAGTATCGCCTTTTGGGGTCTAATAAAGGCCTCACACGTAAATCACGTGGTTCCATTTGCCTGTGCAGGTTACTATTGGGCTATTCCTTCCAGTCTCAATGCGCTACAAATTCCCAAGTCGTTTTCATTAGCGCCGTTGCTTTACAACACTCTTAATTACGTGCACAGTCCTATAAAGGCTGTATTATGACCTTTTGCAGTCTAATAAAGGCCTCACACGTAAATCACGTTGTTCCATTTGCCTGTGCAGATTTCCATTGGCCTTGTCCTTCCAGTCTTAATGTGCTACAATGTGTCAAGTCGTTTTCATTAGCGCCGTTGCCTTAAGACACTCTTAACTACGTGCACAGTCCTATAAAGGCTGTAGTAATGCCCTTTGCAGTCTAATAAAGGCCTCACACGTTAATCACGTGGTTTCACCGGTCTGCGCAGGTCACCATTGGCCTAGTCCTTCCAGTCTCAATGCGCTACAGCGTCCCAAGCCGTTTTCATTAGCGCCGTTGCTTTACAACACTCTTAATTACGTGCACAGTCCTATAAAGGCTGTAATTTGGCCTTTTGCAGTCTAATAAAGGCCTCACACGTAAATCACGTTGTTCCATTTGCCTGTGCAGGTTTCCATTGGCCTTGTCCTTCCAGTTTCAATGTGCTACAACGTCTCAAGTCGTTTTCATTAGCGCCGTTGCCTTAAGCCACTCTTAACTACGTGCACAGTCCTATAAAGGCTGTATTATTGCCCTTTGCAGTCTAATAAAGGCCTCACACGTAAATCACGTGGTTTCACCGGTCTGTGCAGGTCAGCATTGGCCTAGTCCTTCCAGTCTCAATGCGCTACAACGTCCCAAGTCGTTTTCATTAACGCCGTTGCTTTACAACACTCTTAACTACGTGCACAGTCCTATAAAGGCTGCAATCTCGCCTTTTGCAATCTAATAAAGGCCTCACACGTAAATCACGTGGTTCCATCGGCCTACGCAGGTTACCATTGGACTATTCCTTCCAGTCTCAATGCACTACAACGTTCCAAGTGGTTTTCTTTAGCGCCGTGTCCTTAGAACACTCTTAACTACCTGCACAGTCCTATAAAGGCTGTAATATGGCCTTTTGCAGTCTAATAAAGGCCTCACACGTAAATCACGTGGTTTCACCTGTCTGCGCAGGTTACCATTGGCCTAGTCCTTCCATTCTCAATGTGCTACAACGTCCCAAGTCGTTTTCATTGGCGAAGTTGCCTTAGAACACTCTTAACTACGTGCACAGTCCTATAAAGGCTGTAGTATTGCCCTTTGCAGTCTAGTAAAGGCTTCATACGTAAATCACGTGGTTTCACCAGTCTGCGCAGGTTACCATTGGTCTAGTCTATCCAGTCTCAATGTGCTACAACGTCCCAAGTCGTTTTCATTGGCGAAGTTGCCTTAGAACACTCTTAACTACGTGCACAGTCCTATAAAGGCTGTAATATGGCCCTTTGCAGTCTAATAAAGGCCTCACACGTAAATCACGTGGTTCCATCTGCCTGCGCAGGTTACCATTGGACTATTCCTTCCAGTCTCAATGTGCTACAACGTCTCAAGTCGTTTTCATTAGCGCCGTTGCCTTAAGACACTCTTTACTACGTGCACAGTCCTATAAATGCTGTAATATGGCCCCTTGCAGTCTAATAAAGGTTTCACACGTAAATCACGTGGTTTCACATGCCTGCGCAGGTTACCATTTGCCTAATCCTTCCATTCTTAATGTGCTACAACGTCTCAAGTCGTTTTCATTAGCGCCGTTGCTTTACAACTCTATTAACTACGTGCACAGTCCTATAAAGGCAGCAGTATCGCCTTTTGGGGTCTAATAAAGGCCTCACACGTAAATCACGTTGTTCCATTTGCCTGTGCAGGTTTCCATTGGCCTTGTCCTTCCAGTCTTAATGTGCTACAATGTCTCAAGTCGTTTTCATTAGCGCCGTTGCCTTAAGACACTCTTAACTACGTGCACAGTCCTATAAATGCTGTAGTATTGCCCTTTGCAGTCTAATAAAGGCCTCACACGTTAATCACGTGGTTTCACCGGTCTGCGCAGGTCACCATTGGCCTAGTCCTTCCAGTCTCAATGCGCTACAGCGTCCCAAGCCGTTTTCATTAGCGCCGTTGCTTTACAACACTCTTAATTACGTGCACAGTCCTATAAAGGCTGTAATTTGGCCTTTTGCAGTCTAATAAAGGCCTCACACGTAAATCACGTTGTTCCATTTGCCTGTGCAGGTTTCCATTGGCCTAGTCCTTCCAGTCTCAATGTGCTACAACGTCTCAAGTCGTTTTCATTAGCGCCGTTGCCTTAAGCCACTCTTAACTACGTGCACAGTCCTATAAAGGCTGTATTATTGCCCTTTGCAGTCTAATAAAGGCCTCACACGTAAATCACGTGGTTTCACCGGTCTGTGCAGGTCAGCATTGGCCTAGTCCTTCCAGTCTGAATGCGCTACAACGTCCCAAGTCGTTTTCATTAACGCCGTTGCTTTACAACACTCTTAACTACGTGCACAGTCCTATAAAGGCTGCAATCTGGCCTTTTGCAATCTAATAAAGGCCTCACACGTAAATCACGTGGTTCCATCGGCCTACGCAGGTTACCATTGGACTATTCCTTCCAGTCTCAATGCACTACAACGTTCCAAGTGGTTTTCTTTAGCGCCGTGTCCTTAGAACACTCTTAACTACCTGCACAGTCCTATAAAGGCTGTAATATGGCCTTTTGCAGTCTAATAAAGGCCTCACACGTAAATCACGTGGTTTCACCTGTCTGCGCAGGTTACCATTGGCCTAGTCCTTCCATTCTCAATGTGCTACAACGTCTCAAGTTGTTTTCATTAGCGCCGTTGCCTTAAGACACTGTTAACTGCGTGCACAGTCCTATAAAGGCTGTAGTATTGCCCTTTGCAGTCTAGTAAAGGCTTCATACGTAAATCACGTTGTTCCATTTGCCTGTGCAGGTTTCCATTGGCCTTGTCCTTCCAGTCTTAATGTGCTACAACGTCCCAAGTCGTTTTCATTAGCGCCGTTGCCTTAAGACACTCTTTACTACGTGCACAGTCCTATAAATGCTGTAATATGGCCCCTTGCAGTCTAATAAAGGCCTCACACGTTAATCACGTGGTTTCACATGCCTGCGCAGGTTACCATTTGCCTAATCCTTCCAGTCTTAATGTGCTACAACGTCTCAAGTCGTTTTCATTAGCGCCGTTGCCTTAAGACACTCTTAACTACTAGCACAGTCCTATAAAGGCTGTAATATGGCCTTTTGCAGTCTAATAAAGGCCTCACACGTAAATCACGTGGTTCCATTTGCCTGTGCAGGTTTCCATTGGGCTATTCCTTCCAGTCTTAATGCGCTACAACGTCCCAAGTTGTTTTCATTATCGCTGTTGCTTTACAACACTCTTAACTACGTGCACAGTCCTATAAAGGCTGTAATATGGCCTTTTGCAGTCTAATAAAGGCCTCACACGTAAATCACGTGGTTCCATTTGCCTGTGCAGGTTACTATTGGGCTATTCCTTCCAGTCTCAATGCGCTACAAATTCCCAAGTCGTTTTCATTAGCGCCGTTGCTTTACAACACTCTTAATTACGTGCACAGTCCTATAAAGGCTGTATTATGACCTTTTGCAGTCTAATAAAGGCCTCACACGTAAATCACGTTGTTCCATTTGCCTGTGCAGGTTTCCATTGGCCTAGTCCTTCCAGTCTCAATGTGCTACAACGTCTCAAGTCGTTTTCATTAGCGCCGTTGCCTTAAGCCACTCTTAACTACGTGCACAGTCCTATAAAGGCTGTATTATTGCCCTTTGCAGTCTAATAAAGGCCTCACACGTAAATCACGTGGTTTCACCGGTCTGTGCAGGTCAGCATTGGCCTAGTCCTTCCAGTCTCAATGCGCTACAACGTCCCAAGTCGTTTTCATTAACGCCGTTGCTTTACAACACTCTTAACTACGTGCACAGTCCTATAAAGGCTGCAATCTGGCCTTTTGCAATCTAATAAAGGCCTCACACGTAAATCACGTGGTTCCATCGGCCTACGCAGGTTACCATTGGACTATTCCTTCCAGTCTCAATGCACTACAACGTTCCAAGTGGTTTTCTTTAGCGCCGTGTCCTTAGAACACTCTTAACTACCTGCACAGTCCTATAAAGGCTGTAATATGGCCTTTTGCAGTCTAATAAAGGCCTCACACGTAAATCACGTGGTTTCACCTGTCTGCGCAGGTTACCATTGGCCTAGTCCTTCCATTCTCAATGTGCTACAACGTCTCAAGTTGTTTTCATTAGCGCCGTTGCCTTAAGACACTGTTAACTGCGTGCACAGTCCTATAAAGGCTGTAGTATTGCCCTTTGCAGTCTAGTAAAGGCTTCATACGTAAATCACGTTGTTCCATTTGCCTGTGCAGGTTTCCATTGGCCTTGTCCTTCCAGTCTTAATGTGCTACAACGTCCCAAGTCGTTTTCATTAGCGCCGTTGCCTTAAGACACTCTTTACTACGTGCACAGTCCTATAAATGCTGTAATATGGCCCCTTGCAGTCTAATAAAGGCCTCACACGTTAATCACGTGGTTTCACATGCCTGCGCAGGTTACCATTTGCCTAATCCTTCCAGTCTTAATGTGCTACAACGTCTCAAGTCGTTTTCATTAGCGCCGTTGCCTTAAGACACTCTTAACTACGTGCACAGTCCTATAAAGGCTGTAATATGGCCTTTTGCAGTCTAATAAAGGCCTCACACGTAAATCACGTGGTTCCATTTGCCTGTGCAGGTTTCCATTGGGCTATTCCTTCCAGTCTTAATGCGCTACAACGTCCCAAGTTGTTTTCATTATCGCTGTTGCTTTACAACACTCTTAATTACGTGCACAGTCCTATAAAGGCTGTATTATGACCTTTTGCAGTCTAATAAAGGCCTCACACGTAAATCACGTTGTTCCATTTGCCTGTGCAGGTTTCCATTGGCCTTGTCCTTCCAGTCTTAATGTGCTACAATGTCTCAAGTCGTTTTCATTAGCGCCGTTGCCTTAAGACACTCTTAACTACGTGCACAGTCCTATAAAGGCTGTAATATGGCCTTTTGCAGTCTAATAAAGGCCTCACACGTAAATCACGTGGTTCCATTTGCCTGTGCAGGTTTCCATTGGGCTATTCCTTCCAGTCTTAATGCGCTACAACGTCCCAAGTTGTTTTCATTATCGCTGTTGCTTTACAACACTCTTAATTACGTGCACAGTCCTATAAAGGCTGTATTATGACCTTTTGCAGTCTAATAAAGGCCTCACACGTAAATCACGTGGTTCCATCGGCCTACGCAGGTTACCATTGGACTATTCCTTCCAGTCTCAATGCACTACAACGTTCCAAGTGGTTTTCTTTAGCGCCGTGTCCTTAGAACACTCTTAACTACCTGCACAGTCCTATAAAGGCTGTAATATGGCCTTTTGCAGTCTAATAAAGGCCTCACACGTAAATCACGTGGTTTCACCTGTCTGCGCAGGTTACCATTGGCCTAGTCCTTCCATTCTCAATGTGCTACAACGTCTCAAGTTGTTTTCATTAGCGCCGTTGCCTTAAGACACTGTTAACTGCGTGCACAGTCCTATAAAGGCTGTAGTATTGCCCTTTGCAGTCTAGTAAAGGCTTCATACGTAAATCACGTGGTTTCACCAGTCTGCGCAGGTTACCATTGGTCTAGTCTATCCAGTCTCAATGTGCTACAACGTCCCAAGTCGTTTTCATTGGCGAAGTTGCCTTAGAACACTCTTAACTACGTGCACAGTCCTATAAAGGCTGTAATATGGCCCTTTGCAGTCTAATAAAGGCCTCACACGTAAATCACGTGGTTCCATCTGCCTGCGCAGGTTACCATTGGACTATTCCTTCCAGTCTCAATGTGCTACAACGTCTCAAGTCGTTTTCATTAGCGCCGTTGCCTTAAGACACTCTTTACTACGTGCACAGTCCTATAAATGCTGTAATATGGCCCCTTGCAGTCTAATAAAGGTTTCACACGTAAATCACGTGGTTTCACATGCCTGCGCAGGTTACCATTTGCCTAATCCTTCCAGTCTTAATGTGCTACAACGTCTCAAGTCGTTTTCATTAGCGCCGTTGCCTTCAGACACTCTTAACTACGTGCACAGTCCTATAAAGGCTGTAATATGGCCTTTTGCAGTCTAATAAAGGCCTCACACGTAAATCAGGTGGTTCCATTTGCCTGTGCAGGTTTCCATTGGGCTATTCCTTCCAGTCTTAATGCGCTACAACGTCCCAAGTTGTTTTCATTATCGCTGTTGCTTTACAACACTCTTAACTACGTGCACAGTCCTATAAAGGCTGCAATCTCGCCTTTTGCAATCTAATAAAGGCCTCACACGTAAATCACGTGGTTCCATCTGCCTACGCAGGTTACCATTGGACTATTCCTTCCAGTCTCAATGCACTACAACGTTCCAAGTGGTTTTCCTTAGCGCCGTGTCCTTAGAACACTGTTAACTACGTGCACAGTCCTATAAAGGCTGTAATATGGCCCTTTGCAGTCTAATAAAGGCTTCACACGTAAATCACGTGGTTTCACCTGTCTGTGCAGGTTACCATTGACCTAGTCCTTCCAGTCTCAATGCGCTACAACGTCCCAAGTCGTTTTCATTGGCGAAGTTGCCTTAGAACACTCTTAACTACGTGCACAGTCCTATAAAGGCTGTAATATGGCCCTTTGCAGTCTAATAAAGGCCTCACACGTAAATCACGTGGTTCCATTTGCCTGTGCAGGTTACTATTGGGCTATTCCTTCCAGTCTCAATGCGCTACAAATTCCCAAGTCGTTTTCATTAGCGCCGTTGCTTTACAACACTCTTAATTACGTGCACAGTCCTATAAAGGCTGTATTATGACCTTTTGCAGTCTAATAAAGGCCTCACACGTAGATCACGTTGTTCCATTTGCCTGTGCAGGTTTCCATTGGCCTAGTCCTTCCAGTCTCAATGTGCTACAACGTCTCAAGTCGTTTTCATTAGCGCCGTTGCCTTAAGCCACTCTTAACTACGTGCACAGTCCTATAAAGGCTGTATTATTGCCCTTTGCAGTCTAATAAAGGCCTCACACGTAAATCACGTGGTTTCACCGGTCTGTGCAGGTCAGCATTGGCCTAGTCCTTCCAGTCTCAATGCGCTACAACGTCCCAAGTCGTTTTCATTAACGCCGTTGCTTTACAACACTCTTAACTACGTGCACAGTCCTATAAAGGCTGCAA
Source organism: Hydractinia symbiolongicarpus (assembly GCF_029227915.1). Classification (NCBI taxonomy): domain Eukaryota; kingdom Metazoa; phylum Cnidaria; class Hydrozoa; order Anthoathecata; family Hydractiniidae; genus Hydractinia; species Hydractinia symbiolongicarpus. The sequence continues at coordinate 15,155,483 of NC_079882.1, read as the reverse complement.
TCTCGCCTTTTGCAATCTAATAAAGGCCTCACACGTAAATCACGTGGTTCCATCGGCCTACGCAGGTTACCATTGGACTATTCCTTCCAGTCTCAATGCACTACAACGTTCCAAGTGGTTTTCTTTAGCGCCGTGTCCTTAGAACACTCTTAACTACCTGCACAGTCCTATAAAGGCTGTAATATGGCCTTTTGCAGTCTAATAAAGGCCTCACACGTAAATCACGTGGTTTCACCTGTCTGCGCAGGTTACCATTGGCCTAGTCCTTCCATTCTCAATGTGCTACAACGTCTCAAGTTGTTTTCATTAGCGCCGTTGCCTTAAGACACTGTTAACTGCGTGCACAGTCCTATAAAGGCTGTAGTATTGCCCTTTGCAGTCTAGTAAAGGCTTCATACGTAAATCACGTGGTTTCACCAGTCTGCGCAGGTTACCATTGGTCTAGTCTATCCAGTCTCAATGTGCTACAACGTCCCAAGTCGTTTTCATTGGCGAAGTTGCCTTAGAACACTCTTAACTACGTGCACAGTCCTATAAAGGCTGTAATATGGCCCTTTGCAGTCTAATAAAGGCCTCACACGTAAATCACGTGGTTCCATCTGCCTGCGCAGGTTACCATTGGACTATTCCTTCCAGTCTCAATGTGCTACAACGTCTCAAGTCGTTTTCATTAGCGCCGTTGCCTTAAGACACTCTTTACTACGTGCACAGTCCTATAAATGCTGTAATATGGCCCCTTGCAGTCTAATAAAGGTTTCACACGTAAATCACGTGGTTTCACATGCCTGCGCAGGTTACCATTTGCCTAATCCTTCCAGTCTTAATGTGCTACAACGTCTCAAGTCGTTTTCATTAGCGCCGTTGCCTTAAGACACTCTTAACTACGTGCACAGTCCTATAAAGGCTGTAATATGGCCTTTTGCAGTCTAATAAAGGCCTCACACGTAAATCAGGTGGTTCCATTTGCCTGTGCAGGTTTCCATTGGGCTATTCCTTCCAGTCTTAATGCGCTACAACGTCCCAAGTTGTTTTCATTATCGCTGTTGCTTTACAACACTCTTAACTACGTGCACAGTCCTATAAAGGCTGCAATCTCGCCTTTTGCAATCTAATAAAGGCCTCACACGTAAATCACGTGGTTCCATCTGCCTACGCAGGTTACCATTGGACTTTTCCTTCCAGTCTCAATGCACTACAACGTTCCAAGTGGTTTTCCTTAGCGCCGTGTCCTTAGAACACTGTTAACTACGTGCACAGTCCTATAAAGGCTGTAATATGGCCCTTTGCAGTCTAATAAAGGCTTCACACGTAAATCACGTGGTTTCACATGTCTGTGCAGGTTACCATTGACCTAGTCCTTCCAGTCTCAATGCGCTACAACGTCCCAAGTCGTTTTCATTGGCGAAGTTGCCTTAGAACACTCTTAACTACGTGCACAGTCCTATAAAGGCTGTAATATGACCCTTTGCAGTCTAATAAAGGCCTCACATGTAAATCACGTGGTTCCATTTGCCTGTGCAGGTTACTATTGGGCTATTCCTTCCAGTCTCAATGCGCTACAAATTCCCAAGTCGTTTTCATTACCGCCGTTGCTTTACAACACTCTTAATTACGTGCACAGTCCTATAAAGGCTGTATTATGACCTTTTGCAGTCTAATAAAGGCCTCACACGTAAATCACGTTGTTCCATTTGCCTGTGCAGGTTTCCATTGGCCTTGTCCTTCCAGTCTTAATGTGCTACAATGTCTCAAGTCGTTTTCATTAGCGCCGTTGCCTTAAGACACTCTTAACTACGTGCACAGTCCTATAAAGGCTGTAGTATTGCCCTTTGCAGTCTAATAAAGGCCTCACACGTTAATCACGTGGTTTCACCGGTCTGCGCAGGTCACCATTGGCCTAGTCCTTCCAGTCTCAATGCGCTACAACGTCCCAAGTTGTTTTCATTAGCGCCGTTGCTTTACAACACTCTTAATTACGTGCACAGTCCTATAAAGGCTGTATTATGACCTTTTGCAGTCTAATAAAGGCCTCACACGTAAATCACGTGGTTCCATCTGCCTGCGCAGGTTACCATTGGACTATTCCTTCCAGTCTCAATGTGCTACAACGTCTCAAGTCGTTTTCATTAGCGCCGTTGCCTTAAGACACTCTTTACTACGTGCACAGTCCTATAAATGCTGTAATATGGCCCCTTGCAGTCTAATAAAGGTTTCACACGTAAATCACGTGGTTTCACATGCCTGCGCAGGTTACCATTTGCCTAATCCTTCCAGTCTTAATGTGCTACAACGTCTCAAGTCGTTTTCATTAGCGCCGTTGCCTTAAGACACTCTTAACTACGTGCACAGTCCTATAAAGGCTGTAATATGGCCTTTTGCAGTCTAATAAAGGCCTCACACGTAAATCAGGTGGTTCCATTTGCCTGTGCAGGTTTCCATTGGGCTATTCCTTCCAGTCTTAATGCGCTACAACGTCCCAAGTTGTTTTCATTATCGCTGTTGCTTTACAACACTCTTAACTACGTGCACAGTCCTATAAAGGCTGCAATCTCGCCTTTTGCAATCTAATAAAGGCCTCACACGTAAATCACGTGGTTCCATCTGCCTACGCAGGTTACCATTGGACTATTCCTTCCAGTCTCAATGCACTACAACGTTCCAAGTGGTTTTCCTTAGCGCCGTGTCCTTAGAACACTGTTAACTACGTGCACAGTCCTATAAAGGCTGTAATATGGCCCTTTGCAGTCTAATAAAGGCTTCACACGTAAATCACGTGGTTTCACATGTCTGTGCAGGTTACCATTGACCTAGTCCTTCCAGTCTCAATGCGCTACAACGTCCCAAGTCGTTTTCATTGGCGAAGTTGCCTTAGAACACTCTTAACTACGTGCACAGTCCTATAAAGGCTGTAATATGACCCTTTGCAGTCTAATAAAGGCCTCACACGTAAATCACGTGGTTCCATTTGCCTGTGCAGGTTACTATTGGGCTATTCCTTCCAGTCTCAATGCGCTACAAATTCCCAAGTCGTTTTCATTACCGCCGTTGCTTTACAACACTCTTAATTACGTGCACAGTCCTATAAAGGCTGTATTATGACCTTTTGCAGTCTAATAAAGGCCTCACACGTAAATCACGTTGTTCCATTTGCCTGTGCAGGTTTCCATTGGCCTTGTCCTTCCAGTCTTAATGTGCTACAATGTCTCAAGTCGTTTTCATTAGCGCCGTTGCCTTAAGACACTCTTAACTACGTGCACAGTCCTATAAAGGCTGTAGTATTGCCCTTTGCAGTCTAATAAAGGCCTCACACGTTAATCACGTGGTTTCACCGGTCTGCGCAGGTCACCATTGGCCTAGTCCTTCCAGTCTCAATGCGCTACAACGTCCCAAGTTGTTTTCATTAGCGCCGTTGCTTTACAACACTCTTAATTACGTGCACAGTCCTATAAAGGCTGTATTATGACCTTTTGCAGTCTAATAAAGGCCTCACACGTAAATCACGTTGTTCCATTTGCCTGTGCATGTTTCCATTGGCCTAGTCCTTCCAGTCTCAATGTGCTACAACGTCTCAAGTCGTTTTCATTAGCGCCGTTCCCTTAAGCCACTCTTAACTATGTGCACAGTCCTATAAAGGCTGTAGTATTGCCCTTTGCAGTCTAATAAAGGCCTCACACGTAAATCACGTGGTTTCACCGGTCTGCGCAGGTCACCATTGGCCTAGTCCTTCCAGTCTCAATGCACTACAACGTCCCAAGTCGTTTTCATTAACGCTGTTGCTTTACAACACTCTTAACTGCGTGCACAGTCCTATAAAGGCTGCAATCTCGCCTTTTGCAATCTAATAAAGGCCTCACACGTAAATCACGTGGTTCCATCTGCCTACGCAGGTTACCATTGGACTATTCCTTCTAGTCTCAATGCACTACAACGTTCCAAGTGGTTTTCTTTAGCGCCGTGTCCTTAGAACACTCTTAACTACCTGCACAGTCCTATAAAGGCTGTAATATGGCCTTTTGCAGTCTAATAAAGGCCTCACACGTAAATCACGTGGTTTCACCAGTCTGCGCAGGTTACCATTGGCCTAGTCCTTCCATTCTCAATGTGCTACAACGTCTCAAGTCGTTTTCATTAGCGCCGTTGCCTTAAGACACTGTTAACTGCGTGCACAGTCCTATAAAGGCTGTAGTATTGCCCTTTGCAGTCTAGTAAAGGCTTCATACGTAAATCACGTGGTTTCACCAGTCTGCGCAGGTTACCATTGGTCTAGTCCTTCCAGTATCAATGTGCTACAACGTTCCAAGTCGTTTTCATTGGCGAAGTTGCCTTAGAACACTCTTAACTACGTGCACAGTCCTATAAAGGCTGTAATATGGCCTTTTGCAGTCTAATAAAGGCCTCACACGAAAATCACGTTGTTCCATTTGCCTGTGCATGTTTCCATTGGCCTAGTCCTTCCAGTCTCAATGTGCTACAACGTCTCAAGTCGTTTTCATTAGCGCCGTTGCCTTAAGCCACTCTTAACTATGTGCACAGTCCTATAAAGGCTGTAGTATTGCCCTTTGCAGTCTAATAAAGGCCTCACACGTAAATCACGTGGTTTCACCGGTCTGCGCAGGTCACCATTGGCCTAGTCCTTCCAGTCTCAATGCACTACAACGTCCCAAGTCGTTTTCATTAACGCCGTTGCTTTACAACACTCTTAACTGCGTGCACAGTCCTATAAAGGCTGCAATCTCGCCTTTTGCAATCTAATAAAGGCCTCACACGTAAATCACGTGGTTCCATCTGCCTACGCAGGTTACCATTGGACTATTCCTTCTAGTCTCAATGCACTACAACGTTCCAAGTGGTTATCTTTAGCGCCGTGTCCTTAGAACACTCTTAACTACCTGCACAGTCCTATAAAGGCTGTAATATGGCCTTTTGCAGTCTAATAAGGGCCTCACACGTAAATCACGTGGTTTCACCTGTCTGCGCAGGTTACCATTGGCCTAGTCCTTCCATTCTCAATGTGCTACAACGTCTCAAGTCGTTTTCATTAGCGCCGTTGCCTTAAGACACTGTTAACTGCGTGCACAGTCCTATAAAGGCTGTAGTATTGCCCTTTGCAGTCTAGTAAAGGCTTCATACGTAAATCACGTGGTTTCACCAGTCTGCGCAGTTTACCATTGGTCTAGTCCTTCCAGTATCAATGTGCTACAACGTTCCAAGACGTTTTCATTGGCGAAGTTGCCTTAGAACACTCTTAACTACGTGCACAGTCCTATAAAGGCTGTAATATGGCCCTTTGCAGTCTAATAAAGGCCTCACACGTAAATCACGTGGTTCCATCTGCCTGCACAGGTTACCATTGGACTATTCCTTCCAGTCTCAATGTGCTACAACGTCTCAAGTCGTTTTCATTAGCGACGTTGCCTTAAGACACTCTTTACTACGTGCACAGTCCTATAAATGCTGTAATATGGCCCTTTGCAGTCTAATAAAGGCTTCACACGTAAATCACGTGGTTTCACATGCCTGCGCAGGTTACCATTGGCCTAATCCTTCCAGTCTTAAAGTGCTACAACGTCTCAAGTCGTTTTCATTAGCGCCGTTGCCTTAAGACACTGTTAACAACGTGCACAGTCCTATAAAGGCTGTAATATGGCCTTTTGCAGTCTAATAAAGGCCTCACACGTAAATCACGTGGTTCCATTTGCCTGTGCAGGTTTCCATTGGGCTATTCCTTCCAGTCTCAATGCGCTACAACGTCCCAAGTTGTTTTCATTATCGCTGTTGCTTTACAACACTCTTAACTACGTGCACAGTCCTATAAAGGCTGCAATGTCGCCTTTTGCAATCTAATAAAGGCCTCACACGTAAATCACGTGGTTCCATCTGCCTACGCAGGTTACCATTGGACTATTCCTTCCAGTCTCAATGCACTACAACGTTCCAAGTGGTTTTCCTTAGCGCCGTGTCCTTAGAACACTGTTAACTACGTGCACAGTCCTATAAAGGCTGTAATATGGCCCTTTGCAGTCTAATAAAGGCTTCACACGTAAATCACGTGGTTTCACCTGTCTGTGCAGGTTACCATTGACCTAGTCCTTCCAGTCTCAATGCGCTACAACGTCCCAAGTCGTTTTCATTGGGGAAGTTGCCTTAGAACACTCTTAACTACGTGCACAGTCCTATAAAGGCTGTAATATGGCCCTTTGCAGTCTAATAAAGGCCTCACACGTAAATCACGTGGTTCCATCTGCCTGCGCTTGTTACCATTGGACAAGTCGTTCCAGTCTCAATGCGCTACAACGTCCCAAGTTGTTTTCATTAGCGCCGTTGCTTTACAACACTATTAACTACGTGCACAGTCCTATAAAGGCTGTAATATCGCCTTTTCCAGTCTAATAAATGCCCCACACGTAAATCACGTGGTTCCATTAGCCTGTGCAGGTTTCTATTGGGCTATTCCTTCCAGTCTCAATGCGCTACAAATTCCCAAGTCGTTTTCAATAGCGCCGTTGCTTTACAACACTCTTAACTACGTGCACAGTCCTATAAAGGCTGTAATATGGCCTTTTGCAGTCTAATAAAGGCCTCACACGTTAATCACAAGGTTTCACCGGTCTGCGCAGGTCACCATTGGCTAGTCCTTCCAGTCTCAGTGCGCTACAACGTCCCAAGTCGTTTTCATTAGCGAAGTTGCCTTAGAACACTCTTAACTACGTCCTAGTCCTATAAAGGCTGTATTATGGCCTTTTGCAGTCTAATAAAGGCCTCCCACGTAAATCTCGTGGTTCCATTTGCCTGTGCAGGTTTCCATTGGCCTAGTCCTTCCAGTCTCAATGTGCTACAACGTCTCAAGTCGTTTTCATTGGCGCTGTTGCCTTAAGACACTCTTAACTACGTGCACATTCCTATAAAGGCTGTAATTTGGCCTTTTGCAGTCTAGTAAAGGCTTCATACGTAAATCACGTGGTTTCACCTGCCTGCGCAGGTTACCATTGGTCTAGTCCTTACAGTCTCAATGTGCTACAACGTCCCAAGCCGTTTTCATTAGCGCCGTTGCTTTACAACACTCTTAACTACGTGCACAGTCCTATAAAGGCTGTAACATGGCCTTTTGCAGTCTAATAAAGTCCTCACACGTATATCACGTGGTTCCATCTGCCTGCGCAGGTTACCATTGGACTATTCCTTCCAGTCTCAATGCACTACAACGTTCCAAGTGGTTTTCCTTAGCGCCATGGCCTTAGAACACTCTTAACTACATGCACAGTCCTATAAAGGCTGTAATATGGCCTTTTGCAGTCTAATAAGGGCCTCACACGTAAATCACGTGGTTTCACCTGTCTGCGTAGGTTACCATTGGCCTAGCCTTATAGTCACAATGCGCTACAACGTCCCAAGTGGTTTTCCTTAGCGCCGTGGCCTTAGAACACTCTTAACTACATGCACAGTCCTATAAAGGCTGTAATATGGCCTTTCGCAGTCTAATAAAGGCCTCACACGTAAATCACGCGGTTTCACCTGTCTGCGTAGGTTACCATTGGCCTAGTCCTTACAGTCACAATGCGCTACATCGTCCCAAGTCGTTTTCATTGGCGAAGTTGCCTTAGAACACTCTTAACTACGTGCACATTCCTATAAAGGCTGTAATATGGCCCTTTACAGTCTAATAAAGGCCTCACACGTAAATCACGTGCTTCCATCTGCCTGCGCTGGTTACCATTGGACTAGTCGTTCCAGTCTTAATGCGCTCAACGTCCCAAGTCGTGCTCATTAGCGCCGTTGCTTTACAACTCTATTAACTACGTGCACAGTCCTATAAAGGCTGCAATATCGCCTTTTGCAATCTAATAAAGGCCTCACACGTAAATCACGTGGTTCCATTTGTCTGTGCAGGTTACTATTGGGCTATTCCTTCCAGTCTCAATGCGCTACAAATTCCCAAGTTGTTTTCATTAGCGCCGTTGCTTTACAACACTCTTAATTACGTGCACAGTCCTATAAAGGCTGTATTATGGCCTTTTGCAGTCTAATAAAGGCCTCACACGTAAATCACTTTGTTCAATTTGCCTGTGCAGGTTTCCATTGGCCTAGTCCTTCCAGTCTCAATGTGCTACAACGTCTCAAGTCGTTTTCATTAGCGCCGTTGCCTTAAGACACTCTTAACTACGTGCACAGTCCGATAAAGGCTGTAGCATTGCCCTTTGCAGTCTAATAAAGGCCTCACACGTTAATCACGTGGTTTCACCGGTCTGCGCAGGTCACCATTGGCCTAGTCCTTCCAGTCTCAATGCGCTACAACGTCCTAAGTCGTTTTCATTAGCGCCGTTGCCTTACAACACTCTTAACTACGTGCACAGTCCTATAAAGGCTGTCATTTGGCCTTTTGCAGTCTAATAAAGGCCTCACACGTAAATCACGTTGTTCCATTTCCCTGTGCAAGTTTCCATTGGCCTAGTCCTTCCAGTCTCAATGTGCTACAACGTCTCAAGTCGTTTTCATTAGCGCCGTTGCCTTAAGACACCCTTAACTACGTGCACAGTCCTATAAAGGCTGTAGTATTGACGTCTGCAGTCTAATAAAGGCCTCACACGTTAATCACGTGGTTTCACCGGTCTGCGCAGGTCACCATTGGCCTAGTCCTTCCAGTTTCAATGCGCTACAACGTCCCAAGTCGTTTTCATTAGCGCCGTTGCCTTACAACACTCTTAACTACGTGCACAGTCCTATAAAGGCTGTAATTTAGCCTTTTGCAGTCTAGTAAAGGCTTCATACGTAACTCACGTGGTTTCACCGGCCTGCGCACGTTACCATTGGTCTAGTCCTTCCAGTCTCAATGCACTACAACGTTGCAAGTGGTTTTCCTTAGCGCCGTGGCCTTAGAACACTCTTAACTACCTGCACAGTCCTATAAAGGCTGTAATATGGCCTTTTGCAGTCTAATAAAGGCCTCACACGTAAATCACGTGGTTTCACCAGTCTGCGCAGGTTACCATTGGCCTAGTCCTTCCATTCTCAATGTGCTACAACGTCTCAAGTCGTTTTCATTAGCGCCGTTGCCTTAAGACACTGTTAACTACGTGCACAGTCCTATAAAGGCTCTAGTATTGCCCTTTGCAGTCTAATAAAGGCCGCACACGTTAATCACGTGGTTTCACCGGTCTGCGCAGGTCACCATTGGCCTAGTCCTTCCAGTCTCAATGCGCTACAACGTCCCAAGTCGTTTTCATTAGCGAAGTTGCCTTAGAACACTCTTAACTACGTCCTAGTCCTATAAAGGCTGTATTATGGCCTTTTGCAGTCTAATAAAGGCCTCCCACGTAAATCACGTGTTTCCATTTGCCTGTGTAGGTTTCCATTGGCCTAGTCCTTCCAGTCTCAATGTGCTACAACGTCTCAAGTCGTTTTCATTATCGCCGTTGCCTTAAGACACTCTTAACTACGTGCACAGTCCTATAAAGGCTGTAATTTGGCCTTTTGCAGTCTAGTAAAGGCTTCATACGTAAATCACGTGGTTTCACCTGCCTGCGCAGGTTACCATTGGTCTAGTCCTTCCAGTCTCAATGTGCTACAACGTCCCAAGTCGTTTTCATTATCGCAGTTGCTTTACAACACTCTTAACTACGTGCACAGTTCTATAAAGGCTGTAATATTTCCTTTTGCAGTCTAATAAAGTCCTCACACGTAAATCACGTGGTTCCATCTGCCTGCGCAGGTTACCATTGGACTATTCCTTCCAGTTTCAATGCACTACAACGTTCCAAGTGGTTTTCCTTAGCGCCGTTGCCTTAGAACACTCTTAACTACCTGCACAGTCCTATAAAGGCTGTAATATGGCCTTTTGCAGTCTAATAAAGGCTTCACACGTAAATCACGTGGTTTCACCTGTCTGCGTAGGTTACCATTGGCCTAGTCCTTACAGTCTCAATGCGCTACAACGTCCCAAGTCGTTTTCATTGGCGAAGTTGCCTTAGAACACTCTTAACTACGTGCACAGTCCTAAAAAGGCTGTAATATGGCCCTTTGCAGTCTAATAAAGGCATCAAACGTAAATCACGTTGTTCCATTTGCCTGTGCAGGTTTCCATTGGCCTAGTCCTTCCAGTCTCAATGTGCTACAACGTCTCAAGTCGTTTTCATTAGCGCCGTTGCCTTAAGACACTCTTAACTACGTGTACAGTCCTATAAAGGCTGTAGTATTGCCCTTTGCAGTCTAATAAAGGCCTCACACGTTAATCACGTGGATTCACCGGTCTGCGCAGGTCACCATTGGCCTAGTCTATCCAGTCTCAATGCGCTACAACGTCCCAAGTCGTTTTCATTAGCGCCGTTGCCTTACAACACTCTTAACTACGTGCACAGTCCTATAAAGGCTGTCATTTGGCCTTTTGCAGTTTAATAAAGGCCTCACACGTAAATCACGTTGTTCCATTTGCCTGTGCAAGTTTCCATTGGCCTAGTCCTTCCAGTCTCAATGTGCTACAACGTCTCAAGTCGTTTTCATTAGCGCCGTTGCCTTAAGACACCCTTAACTACGTGCAGAGTCCTATAAAGGCTGTAGTATTGCCCTTTGCAGTCTAATAAAGGCCTCACACGTTAATCACGTGGTTTCACCGGTCTGCGCAGGTCACCGTTGGCCTAGTCCTTCCAGTCTCAATGCGCTACAACTTCCCAAGTCGTTTTCATTAGCGCCGTTGCCTTACAACACTCTTAACTACGTGCACAGTCCTATAAAGGCTGTAATTTAGCCTTTTGCAGTCTAGTAAAGGCTTCATACGTAACTCATGTGGTTTCACCTGCCTGCGCACGTTACCATTGGTCTAGTCCTTCCAGTCTCAATGCACTACAACGGTCCAAGTGTTTTTCCTTAGCGCCATGGCCTTAGAACACTCTTAACTACCTGCACAGTCCTATAAAGGCTGTAATATGGCCTTTTGCAATTTAATAAAGGCCTCACACGTAAATCACGTGGTTTCACCTGTCTGCGAAGGTTACCATTGGCCTAGTCCTTACAGTCTCAATGCGCTACAACGTCCCAAGTCGTTTTCATTGGCGAAGTTGCCTTAGAACACTCTTAACTACGTGCACAGTCCTAAAAAGGCTGTAATATGGCCCTTTGCAATCTAATAAAGGCCTCACACGTAAATCACGTGCTTCCATCTGCCTGCGCTGGTTACCATTGGACTAGTCGTTCCAGTTTCAATGCGCTACAACGTTCCAAGTCGTTTTCATTAGCGCCGTTGCTTTACAATTCTATTAACTACGTGCACAGTCTTATAAAGGCTGCAATAACGCCTTTTGCAGTCTAATAAAGGCCTCACACGTAAATCACGTGGTTCCATTTGCCTGTGCAGGTTACTATTGGGCTATTCCTTCCAGTCTCAATGCGCTACAAATTCCCAAGTTGTTTTCATTAGCGCCGTTGCTTTACAACACTCTTAACTACGTGCACAGTCCTATAAAGGCTGTCATTTGGCCTTTTGCAGTTTAATAAAGGCCTCACACGCAAATCACGTTGTTCCATTTGCCTGTGCAAGTTTCCAATGGCCTAGTCCTTCCAGTCTCAATGTGCTACAACGTCTCAAGTCGTTTTCATTAGCGCCGTTGCCTTAAGACACCCTTAACTACGTGCAGAGTCCTATAAAGGCTGTAGTATTGCCCTTTGCAGTCTAATAATGGCCTCACACGTTAATCACGTGGTTTCACCGGTCTGCGCAGGTCACCGTTGGCCTAGTCCTTCCAGTCTCAATGCGCTACAACGTCCCAAGTCGTTTTCATTAGCGCCGTTGCCTTACAACACTCTTAACTGCGTGCACAGTCCTATAAAGGCTGTAATTTAGCGTTTTGCAGTCTAGTAAAGGTTTCATACGTAACTCACGTGGTTTCACCTGCCTGCGCACGTTACCATTGGTCTAGTCCTTCCAGTCTGAATGCACTACAACGGTCCAAGTGATTTTCCTTAGCGCCGTGGCCTTAGAACACTCTTAACTACCTGCACAGTCCTATAAAGGCTGTAATATGGCCTTTTGCAATCTAATAAAGGCCTCACACGTAAATCACGTGGTTTCACCTGTCTGCGTAGGTTACCATTGGCCTAGTCCTTACAGTCTCAATGCGCTACAACGTCCCAAGTCGTTTTCATTGGCGAAGTTGCCTTAGAACACTCTTAACTACGTGCACAGTCCTAAAAAGGCTGTAATATGGCCCTTTACAATCTAATAAAGGCCTCACACGTAAATCACGTGCTTCCATCTGCCTGCGCTGGTTACCATTGGACTAGTCGTTCCAGTCTCAATGCGCTACAACGTTCCAAGTCGTTTTCATTAGCGCCGTTGCTTTACAATTCTATTAACTACGTGCACAGTCTTATAAAGGCTGCAATATCGCCTTTTGCAGTCTAATAAAGGCCTCACACGTAAATCACGTGGTTCCATTTGCCTGTGCAGGTTATTATTGGGCTATTCCTTCCAGTCTCAATGCGCTACAAATTCCCAAGTTGTTTTCATTAGCGCCGTTGCTTTACAACACTCTTAACTACGTGCACAGTCCTATAAAGGCTGTCATTTGGCCTTTTGCAGTTTAATAAAGGCCTCACACGTAAATCACGTTGTTCCATTTGCCTGTGCAAGTTTCCAATGGCCTAGTCCTTCCAGTCTCAATGTGCTACAACGTCTCAAGTCGTTTTCATTAGCGCCGTTGCCTTAAGACACCCTTAACTACGTGCAGAGTCCTATAAAGGCTGTAGTATTGCCCTCTGCAGTCTAATAAAGGCCTCACACGTTAATCACGTGGTTTCACCGGTCTGCGCAGGTCACCATTGGCCTAGTCCTTCCAGTCTCAATGCGCTACAACGTCCCAAGTCGTTTTCGTTAGCGCCGTTGCCTTACAACACTCTTAACTACGTGCACAGTCCTATAAAGGCTGTAATTTAGCCTTTTGCAGTCTAGTAAAGGCTTCATACGTAACTCACGTGGTTTCACCGACCTGCGCACGTTACCATTGGTGTAGTCCTTCCAGTCTCAATGCACTACAACGTTCCAAGTGGTTTTCCTTAGCGCCGTGGCCTTAGAACACTCTTAACTACCTGCACAGTCCTATAAAGGCTGTAATAGGCCTTTTGCAGTCTAATAAAGGCCGCACACGTTAATCACGTAGTTTCAGCGGTCTGCGCAGGTCACCATTGGCCTAGTCCTTCCAGTCTCAATGCGCTACAACGTCCCAAGTCGTTTTCATTAGCGAAGTTGCCTTAGAACACTCTTAACTACGTCCTAGTCCTATAAAGGCTGTATTATGGCCTTTTGCAGTCTAATAAAGGCCTCCCACGTAAATCACGTGGTTCCATTTGCCTGTGCAGGTTTCCATTGGCCTAGTCCTTCCAGTCTCAATGTGCTACAACGTCTCAAGTCGTTTTCATTATCGCCGTTGCCTTAAGACACTCTTAACTACGTGCACAGTCCTATAAAGTCTGTAATTTGGCCTTTTGCAGTCTAGTAAAGGCTTCATACGTAAATCACGTTGTTTCACCTGCCTGCGCAGGTTACCATTGGTCTAGTCCTTCCAGTCGCAATGTGCTACAACGTCCCAAGTCGTTTTCATTATCGCCGTTGCTTTACAACACTCTTAACTACCTGCACAGTCCTATAAAGGCTGTAATATGGCCTTTTGCAGTCTAATAAAGGCTTCACACGTAAATCACGTGGTTTCACCTGTCTGCGTAGGTTACCATTGGCCTAGTCCTTACAGTCTCAATGCGCTACAACGTCCCAAGTCGTTTTCATTAGCGCCGTTGCCTTACAACACTCTTAACTACGTGCACAGTCCTATAAAGGCTGTCATTTGGCCTTTTGCAGTTTAATAAAGGCCTCACACGTAAATCATGTTGTTCCATTTGCCTGTGCAAGTTTCCATTGGCCTAGTCCTTCCAGTCTCAATGTGCTACAACGTCTCAAGTCGTTTTCATTAGCGCCGTTGCCTTAAGACACCCTTAACTACGTGCACAGTCCTATAAAGGCTGTAGTTTTGCCCTTTGCAGTCTAATAAAGGCCTCACACGTTAATCACGTGGTTTCACCGGTCTGCGCAGGTCACCATTGGCCTAGTCCTTCCAGTCTCAATGCGCTACAACGTCCCAAGTCGTTTTCATTAGCGCCGTTGCCTTACAACACTCTTAACTATGTGCACAGTCCTATAAAGGCTGTAATTTAGCCTTTTGCAGTCTAGTAAAGGCTTCATACGTAACTCATGTGGTTTCACCTGCCTGCGCACGTTACCATTGGTCTAGTCCTTCCAGTCTCAATGCACTACAACGGTCCAAGTGGTTTTCCTTAGCGCCATGGCCTTAGAACACTCTTAACTACCTGCACAGTCCTATAAAGGCTGTAATATGGCCTTTTGCAATTTAATAAAGGCCTCACACGTAAATCACGTGGTTTCACCTGTCTGCGTAGGTTACCATTGGCCTAGTCCTTACAGTCTCAATGCGCTACAACGTCCCAAGTCGTTTTCATTGGCGAAGTTGCCTTAGAACACTCTTAACTACGTGCACAGTCCTAAAAAGGCTGTAATATGGCCCTTTGCAATCTAATAAAGGCCTCACACGTAAATCACGTGCTTCCATCTGCCTGCGCTGGTTACCATTGGACTAGTCGTTCCAGTCTCAATGCGCTACAACGTTCCAAGTCGTTTTCATTAGCGCCGTTGCTTTACAATTCTATTAACTACGTGCACAGTCTTATAAAGGCTGCAATAACGCCTTTTGCAGTCTAATAAAGGCCTCACACGTAAATCACGTGGTTCCATTTGCCTGTGCAGGTTACTATTGGGCTATTCCTTCCAGTCTCAATGCGCTACAAATTCCCAAGTTGTTTTCATTAGCGCCGTTGCTTTACAACACTCTTAACTACGTGCACAGTCCTATAAAGGCTGTCATTTGGCCTTTTGCAGTTTAATAAAGGCCTCACACGCAAATCACGTTGTTCCATTTGCCTGTGCAAGTTTCCAATGGCCTAGTCCTTCCAGTCTCAATGTGCTACAACGTCTCAAGTCGTTTTCATTAGCGCCGTTGCCTTAAGACACCCTTAACTACGTGCAGAGTCCTATAAAGGCTGTAGTATTGCCCTCTGCAGTCTAATAAAGGCCTCACACGTTAATCACGTGGTTTCACCGGTCTGCGCAGGTCACCGTTGGCCTAGTCCTTCCAGTCTCAATGCGCTACAACGTCCCAAGTCGTTTTCATTAGCGCCGTTGCCTTACAACACTCTTAACTACGTGCACAGTCCTATAAAGGCTGTAATTTAGCCTTTTGCAGTCTAGTAAAGGCTTCATACGTAACTCACGTGGTTTCACCTGCCTGCGCACGTTACCATTGGTCTAGTCCTTCCAGTCTCAATGCACTACAACGGTCCAAGTGGTTTTCCTTAGCGCCGTGGCCTTAGAACACTCTTAACTACCTGCACATTCCTATAAAGGCTGTAATATGGCCTTTTGCAATATAATAAAGGCCTCACACGTAAATCACGTGGTTTCACCTGTCTGCGTAGGTTACCATTGGCCTAGTCCTTACAGTCTCAATGCGCTACAACGTCCCAAGTCGTTTTCATTGGCGAAGTTGCCTTAGAACACTCTTAACTACGTGCACAGTCCTAAAAAGGCTGTAATATGGCCCTTTACAATCTAATAAAGGCCTCACACGTAAATCACGTGCTTCCATTTGCCTGCGCACGTTACCATTGGTGTAGTCCTTCCAGTCTCAATGCACTACAACGTTCCAAGTGGTTTTCCTTAGCGCCGTGGCCTTAGAACACTCTTAACTACCTGCACAGTCCTATAAAGGCTGTAATAGGCCTTTTGCAGTCTAATAAAGGCCTCACACGTAAATCACGTGGTTTCACCAGTCTGCGCAGGTTACCATTGGCCTAGTCCTTCCATTCTCAATGTGCTACAACGTCTCAAGTCGTTTTCATTAGCGCCGTTGCCTTAAGACACTGTTAACTACGTGCACAGTCCTATAAAGGCTCTAGTATTGCCCTTTGCAGTCTAATAAAGGCCGCACACGTTAATCACGTGGTTTCAGCGGTCTGCGCAGGTCACCATTGGCCTAGTCCTTCCAGTCTCAATGCGCTACAACGTCCCAAGTCGTTTTCATTAGCGAAGTTGCCTTAGAACACTCTTAACTACGTCCTAGTCCTATAAAGGCTGTATTATGGCCTTTTGCAGTCTAATAAAGGCCTCCCACGTAAATCACGTGGTTCCATTTGCCTGTGCAGGTTTCCATTGGCCTAGTCCTTCCAGTCTCAATGTGCTACAACGTCTCAAGTCGTTTTCATTATCGCCGTTGCCTTAAGACACTCTTAACTACGTGCACAGTCCTATAAAGTCTGTAATTTGGCCTTTTGCAGTCTAGTAAAGGCTTCATACGTAAATCACGTTGTTTCACCTGCCTGCGCAGGTTACCATTGGTCTAGTCCTTCCAGTCGCAATGTGCTACAACGTCCCAAGTCGTTTACATTATCGCCGTTGCTTTACAACACTCTTAACTACCTGCACAGTCCTATAAAGGCTGTAATATGGCCTTTTGCAGTCTAATAAAGGCTTCACACGTAAATCACGTGGTTTCACCTGTCTGCGTAGGTTACCATTGTCCTAGTCCTTACAGTCTCAATGCGCTACAACGTCCCAAGTCGTTTTCATTAGCGCCGTTGCCTTACAACACTCTTAACTACGTGCACAGTCCTATAAAGACTGTCATTTGGCCTTTTGCAGTTTAATAAAGGCCTCACACGTAAATCATGTTGTTCCATTTGCCTGTGCAAGTTTCCATTGGCCTAGTCCTTCCAGTCTCAATGTGCTACAACGTCTCAAGTCGTTTTCATTAGCGCCGTTGCCTTAAGACACCCTTAACTACGTGCACAGTCCTATAAAGGCTGTAGTTTTGCCCTTTGCAGTCTAATAAAGGCCTCACACGTTAATCACGTGGTTTCACCGGTCTGCGCAGGTCACCATTGGCCTAGTCCTTCCAGTCTCAATGTGCTACAACGTCCCAAGTCGTTTTCATTAGCGCCGTTGCCTTACAACACTCTTAACTACGTGCACAGTCCTATAAAGGCTGTAATTTAGCCTTTTGCAGTCTAGTAAAGGCTTCATACGTAACTCACGTGGTTTCACCTGCCTGCGCACGTTACCATTGGTCTAGTCCTTCCAGTCTCAATGTGCTACAACGTCCCAAGTCGTTTTCATTATCGCCGTTGCTTTACAACACTCTTACCTACGTGCACAGTTCTATAAAGGCTGTAATATGGCCTTTTGCAGTCTAATAAAGTCCTCACACGTAAATCACGTGGTTCCATCTGCCTGCGCAGGTTACCATTGGACTATTCCTTCCAGTTTCAATGCACTACAACGTTCCAAGTAGTTTTCCTTAGCGCCGTTGCCTTAGCACACTCTTAACTACCTGCACAGTCCTATAAAGGCTGTAATATGGCCTTTTGCAGTCTAAAAAAGGCTTCACACGTAAATCACGTGGTTTCACCTGTCTGCGTAGGTTACCATTGGCCTAGTCCTTACAGTCTCAATGCGCTACAACGTCCCAAGTCGTTTTCATTGGCGAAGTTGCCTTAGAACACTCTTAACTACGTGCACAGTCCTAAAAAGGCTGTAATATGGCCCTTTGCAGTCTAATAAAGGCCTCACACGTAAATCACGTTGTTCCATTTGCCTGTGCAGGTTTCCATTGGCCTAGTCCTTCCAGTCTCAATGTGCTACAACGTCTCAAGTCGTTTTCATTAGCGCCGTTGCCTTAAGACACTCTTAACTACGTGCACAGTCCTATAAAGGCTGTAGTATTGCCCTTTGCAGTCTAATAAAGGCCTCACACGTTAATCACGTGGTTTCACCGGTCTGCGCAGGTCACCGTTGGCCTAGTCCTTCCAGTCTCAATGCGCTACAACTTCCCAAGTCGTTTTCATTAGCGCCGTTGCCTTAGAACACTCTTAACTACCTGCACAGTCCTATAAAGGCTGTAATATGGCCTTTTGCAATCTAATAAAGGCCTCACACGTAAATCACGTGGTTTCACCTGTCTGCGTAGGTTACCATTGGCCTAGTCCTTACAGTCTCAATGCGCTACAACGTCCCAAGTCGTTTTCATTGGCGAAGTTGCCTTAGAACACTCTTAACTACGTGCACAGTCCTAAAAAGGCTGTAATATGGCCCTTTGCAATCTAATAAAGGCCTCACACGTAAATCACGTGCTTCCATCTGCCTGCGCTGGTTACCATTGGACTAGTCGTTCCAGTCTCAATGCGCTACAACGTTCCAAGTCGTTTTCATTAGCGCCGTTGCTTTACAATTCTATTAACTACGTGCACAGTCTTATAAAGGCTGCAATATCGCCTTTTGCAGTCTAATAAAGGCCTCACACGTAAATCACGTGGTTCCATTTGCCTGTGCAGGTTACTATTGGGCTATTCCTTCCAGTCTCAATGCGCTACAAATTCCCAAGTTGTTTTCATTAGCGCCGTTGCTTTACAACACTCTTAACTACGTGCACAGTCCTATAAAGGCTGTCATTTGGCCTTTTGCAGTTTAATAAAGGCCTCACACGTAAATCACGTTGTTCCATTTGCCTGTGCAAGTTTCCAATGGCCTAGTCCTTCCAGTCTCAATGCGCTACAACGTCTCAAGTCGTTTTCATTAGCGCCGTTGCCTTAAGACACCCTTAACTACGTGCAGAGTCCTATAAAGGCTGTAGTATTGCCCTTTGCAGTCTAATAAAGGCCTCACACGTTAATCACGTGGTTTCACCGGTCTGCGCAGGTCACCATTGGCCTAGTCCTTCCAGTCTCAATGCGCTACAACGTCCCAAGTCGTTTTCATTAGCGCCGTTGCCTTACAACACTCTTAACTACGTGCAAAGTCCCATAAAGGCTGTAATTTAGCCTTTTGCAGTCTAGTAAAGGCTTCATACGTAAATCACGTGGTTTCACCTGGCTGCGCAGGTTACCATTGGTCTAGTCCTTCCAGTCTTAATGTGCTACAACGTCCCAAGTCGTTTTCATTAGCGCCGTTGCTTTACAACACTCTTAACTACGTGCACAGTCCTATAAAGGCTGCAATATCGCCTTTTGCAATCTAATAAAGTCCTCACACGTAAATCACGTGGTTCCATCTGCCTGCGCAGGTTACCATTGGACTATTTCTTCCAGTCTCAATGCACTACAACGTTCCAAGTGGTTTTCCTTAGCGCCGTGGTCTTAGAACACTCTTAACTACCTGCACAGTCCTATAAAGGCTGTAATATGGCCTTTTGCAGTCTAATAAAGGCCTCACACGTAAATCACGTGGTTTCACCTGTCTGCGCAGGTTACCATTGGCCTAGTCCTTACAGTCTCAATGCGCTACAACTTCCCAAGTCGTTTTCATTGGTGCGGTTGCTTTACAACACTCTTAACTACGTGCACAGTCCTATAAAGGCTGTAGTATGGCCTTTTGCAGTCTAATAAAGGCTTTACACGTAAATCACGTGTTTTCACATGCCTGCGCAGGTTATCATTGGCCTAATCCTTCCAGTCTCAATGTACTATAACGTCTCAAGTCGTTTTCATTAGCGTCGTTGCCTTAAGACACTCTTAACTACGTGCACAGTCCTATAAAGGCTGTAATATGGCCCTTTGCAGTCTAATAAAGGCCTCACACGTTAATCACGTGGTTTCACCGGTCTGTGCAGGTCACCATTGACCTAGTCCTTCCAGTCTCAATGCGCTACAACGTCCCAAGTCGTTTTCATTAGCGCCGTTGCCTTACAACACTCTTAAGTACGTGCACAGTCCTATAAAGACTGTAATTTGGCCTTTTGCAGTCTAATAAAGGCATCACACGTAAATCACGTGGTTCCATCTGCCTGTGCAGGTTACCATTGGACTTGTCGTTCCAGTCTCAATGCGCTACAACCTCCCAAGTAGTTTTCATTAGCGCTGTTGCTTTACAACACTCTTACCTACGTGCACAGTCCTATAAAGGCTGTAATATGGCATTTTGCAGTCTAATAAAGGCTTCACACGTAAATCACGTGGTTTCACCTGTCTGTGCAGGTTACCATTGACCTAGTCCTTCCAGTCTCAATGCGCTACAACGTCCCAAGTCGTTTTCATTGGCGAAGTTGCCTTAGAACACTCTTAACTTCGTGCACAGTCCTATAAAGGTTGTAATATGGCCCTTTCAGTCTAATAAAGGCCTCACACGTAAATCACGTGGTTCCATCTGCCTGCGCTGGTTACCATTGGACAAGTCGTTCCAGTCTCAATGCGCTACAACGTCCCAAGTCGTTTTCATTAGCGCCGTTGCTTTACAACACTATTAACTACGTGCACAGTCCTATAAAGGCTGTAATATCGCCTTTTGGAGTCTAATAAATGCCTCACACGTAAATCACGTGGTTCCATTTGCCTGTGCAGGTTTCTATTGGGCTATTCCTTCCAGTCTCAATGCGCTACAAATTCCCAAGTCGTTTTCATTAGCGCCGTTGCTTTACAACACTCTTAACTACGTGCAAAGTCCTATAAAGGCTGTAATAGGCCTTTTGCAGTCTAATAAAGGCCTCACACGTAAATCACGTGGTTTCACCAGTCTGCGCAGGTTACCATTGGCCTAGTCCTTCCATTCTCAATGTGCTACAACGTCTCAAGTCGTTTTCATTAGCGCCGTTGCCTTAAGACACTGTTAACTACGTGCACAGTCCTATAAAGGCTCTAGTATTGCCCTTTGCAGTCTAATAAAGGCCGCACACGTTAATCACGTGGTTTCAGCGGTCTGCGCAGGTCACCATTGGCCTAGTCCTTCCAGTCTCAATGCGCTACAACGTCCCAAGTCGTTTTCATTAGCGAAGTTGCCTTAGAACACTCTTAACTACGTCCTAGTCCTATAAAGGCTGTATTATGGCCTTTTGCAGTCTAATAAAGGCCTCCCACGTAAATCACGTGGTTCCATTTGCCTGTGCAGGTTTCCATTGGCCTAGTCCTTCCAGTCTCAATGTGCTACAACGTCTCAAGTCGTTTTCATTATCGCCGTTGCCTTAAGACACTCTTAACTACGTGCACAGTCCTATAAAGTCTGTAATTTGGCCTTTTGCAGTCTAGTAAAGGCTTCATACGTAAATCACGTTGTTTCACCTGCCTGCGCAGGTTACCATTGGTCTAGTCCTTCCAGTCGCAATGTGCTACAACGTCCCAAGTCGTTTACATTATCGCCGTTGCTTTACAACACTCTTAACTACCTGCACAGTCCTATAAAGGCTGTAATATGGCCTTTTGCAGTCTAATAAAGGCTTCACACGTAAATCACGTGGTTTCACCTGTCTGCGTAGGTTACCATTGGCCTAGTCCTTACAGTCTCAATGCGCTACAACGTCCCAAGTCGTTTTCATTAGCGCCGTTGCCTTACAACACTCTTAACTACGTGCACAGTCCTATAAAGACTGTCATTTGGCCTTTTGCAGTTCAATAAAGGCCTCACACGTAAATCATGTTGTTCCATTTGCCTGTGCAAGTTTCCATTGGCCTAGTCCTTCCAGTCTCAATGTGCTACAACGTCTCAAGTCGTTTTCATTAGCGCCGTTGCCTTAAGACACCCTTAACTACGTGCACAGTCCTATAAAGGCTGTAGTTTTGCCCTTTGCAGTCTAATAAACCCCTCACACGTTAATCACGTGGTTTCACCGGTCTGCGCAGGTCACCATTGGCCTAGTCCTTCCAGTCTCAATGTGCTACAACGTCCCAAGTCGTTTTCATTAGCGCCGTTGCCTTACAACACTCTTAACTACGTGCACAGTCCTATAAAGGCTGTAATTTAGCCTTTTGCAGTCTAGTAAAGGCTTCATACGTAACTCACGTGGTTTCACCTGCCTGCGCACGTTACCATTGGTCTAGTCCTTCCAGTCTCAATGTGCTACAGCGTCCCAAGTCGTTTTCATTATCGCCGTTGCTTTACAACACTCTTACCTACGTGCACAGTTCTATAAAGGCTGTAATATGGCCTTTTGCAGTCTAATAAAGTCCTCACACGTAAATCACGTGGTTCCATCTGCCTGCGCAGGTTACCATTGGACTATTCCTTCCAGTTTCAATGCACTACAACGTTCCAAGTAGTTTTCCTTAGCGCCGTTGCCTTAGCACACTCTTAACTACCTGCACAGTCCTATAAAGGCTGTAATATGGCCTTTTGCAGTCTAAAAAAGGCTTCACACGTAAATCACGTGGTTTCACCTGTCTGCGTAGGTTACCATTGGCCTAGTCCTTACAGTCTCAATGCGCTACAACGTCCCAAGTCGTTTTCATTGGCGAAGTTGCCTTAGAACACTCTTAACTACGTGCACAGTCCTAAAAAGGCTGTAATATGGCCCTTTGCAGTCTAATAAAGGCCTCACACGTAAATCACGTTGTTCCATTTGCCTGTGCAGGTTTCCATTGGCCTAGTCCTTCCAGTCTCAATGTGCTACAACGTCTCAAGTCGTTTTCATTAGCGCCGTTGCCTTAAGACACTCTTAACTACGTGCACAGTCCTATAAAGGCTGTAGTATTGCCCTTTGCAGTCTAATAAAGGCCTCACACGTTAATCACGTGGTTTCACCGGTCTGCGCAGGTCACCGTTGGCCTAGTCCTTCCAGTCTCAATGCGCTACAACGTCCCAAGTCGTTTTCATTAGCGCCGTTGCCTTAGAACACTCTTAACTACCTGCACAGTCCTATAAAGGCTGTAATATGGCCTTTTGCAATCTAATAAAGGCCTCACACGTAAATCACGTGGTTTCACCTGTCTGCATAGGTTACCATTGGCCTAGTCCTTACAGTCTCAGTGCGCTACAACGTCCCAAGTCGTTTTCATTGGCGAAGTTGCCTTAGAACACTCTTAACTACGTGCACAGTCCTAAAAAGGCTGTAATATGGCCCTTTGCAATCTAATAAAGGCCTCACACGTAAATCACGTGCTTCCATCTGCCTGCGCTGGTTACCATTGGACTAGTCGTTCCAGTCTCAATGCGCTACAACGTTCCAAGTCGTTTTCATTAGCGCCGTTGCTTTACAATTCTATTAACTACGTGCACAGTCTTATAAAGGCTGCAATATCGCCTTTTGCAGTCTAATAAAGGCCTCACACGTAAATCACGTGGTTCCATTTGCCTGTGCAGATTACTATTGGGCTATTCCTTCCAGTCTCAATGCGCTACAAATTCCCAAGTTGTTTTCATTAGCGCCGTTGCTTTACAACACTCTTAACTACGTGCACAGTCCTATAAAGGCTGTCATTTGGCCTTTTGCAGTTTAATAAAGGCCTCACACGTAAATCACGTTGTTCCATTTGCCTGTGCAAGTTTCCAATGGCCTAGTCCTTCCAGTCTCAATGCGCTACAACGTCTCAAGTCGTTTTCATTAGCGCCGTTGCCTTAAGACACCCTTAACTACGTGCAGAGTCCTATAAAGGCTGTAGTATTGCCCTTTGCAGTCTAATAAAGGCCTCACACGTTAATCACGTGGTTTCACCGGTCTGCGCAGGTCACCATTGGCCTAGTCCTTCCAGTCTCAATGCGCTACAACGTCCCAAGTCGTTTTCATTAGCGCCGTTGCCTTACAACACTCTTAACTACGTGCAAAGTCCCATAAAGGCTGTAATTTAGCCTTTTGCAGTCTAGTAAAGGCTTCATACGTAAATCACGTGGTTTCACCTGGCTGCGCACGTTACCATTGGTCTAGTCCTTCCAGTCTTAATGTGCTACAACGTCCCAAGTCGTTTTCATTAGCGCCGTTGCTTTACAACACTCTTAACTACGTGCACAGTCCTATAAAGGCTGCAATATCGCCTTTTGCAATCTAATAAAGTCCTCACACGTAAATCACGTGGTTCCATCTGCCTGCGCAGGTTACCATTGGACTATTTCTTCCAGTCTCAATGCACTACAACGTTCCAAGTGGTTTTCCTTAGCGCCGTGGTCTTAGAACACTCTTAACTACCTGCACAGTCCTATAAAGGCTGTAATATGGCCTTTTGCAGTCTAATAAAGGCCTCACACGTAAATCACGTGGTTTCACCTGTCTGCGCAGGTTACCATTGGCCTAGTCCTTACAGTCTCAATGCGCTACAACGTCCCAAGTCGTTTTCATTGGTGCGGTTGCTTTACAACACTCTTAACTACGTGCACAGTCCTATAAAGGCTGTAGTATGGCCTTTTGCAGTCTAATAAAGGCTTTACACGTAAATCACGTGTTTTCACATGCCTGCGCAGGTTATCATTGGCCTAATCCTTCCAGTCTCAATGTACTATAACGTCTCAAGTCGTTTTCATTAGCGTCGTTGCCTTAAGACACTCTTAACTACGTGCACAGTCCTATAAAGGCTGTAATATGGCCCTTTGCAGTCTAATAAAGGCCTCACACGTTAATCACGTGGTTTCACCGGTCTGTGCAGGTCACCATTGACCTAGTCCTTCCAGTCTCAATGCGCTACAACGTCCCAAGTCGTTTTCATTAGCGCCGTTGCCTTACAACACTCTTAAGTACGTGCACAGTCCTATAAAGACTGTAATTTGGCCTTTTGCAGTCTAATAAAGGCCTCACACGTAAATCACGTGGTTCCATCTGCCTGTGCAGGTTACCATTGGACTTGTCGTTCCAGTCTCAATGCGCTACAACCTCCCAAGTAGTTTTCATTAGCGCTGTTGCTTTACAACACTCTTACCTACGTGCACAGTCCTATAAAGGCTGTAATATGGCATTTTGCAGTCTAATAAAGGCTTCACACGTAAATCACGTGGTTTCACCTGTCTGTGCAGGTTACCATTGACCTAGTCCTTCCAGTCTCAATGCGCTACAACGTCCCAAGTCGTTTTCATTGGCGAAGTTGCCTTAGAACACTCTTAACTTCGTGCACAGTCCTATAAAGGTTGTAATATGGCCCTTTCAGTCTAATAAAGGCCTCACACGTAAATCACGTGGTTCCATCTGCCTGCGCTGGTTACCATTGGACAAGTCGTTCCAGTCTCAATGCGCTACAACGTCCCAAGTCGTTTTCATTAGCGCCGTTGCTTTACAACACTATTAACTACGTGCACAGTCCTATAAAGGCTGTAATATCGCCTTTTGGAGTCTAATAAATGCCTCACACGTAAATCACGTGGTTCCATTTGCCTGTGCAGGTTTCTATTGGGCTATTCCTTCCAGTCTCAATGCGCTACAAATTCCCAAGTCGTTTTCATTAGCGCCGTTGCTTTACAACAATCTTAACTACGTGCAAAGTCCTATAAAGGCTGTAATATGGCCTTTTGTAGTCTAATAAAGGCCTCACACGTAAATCACGTGGTTCCATCTGCCTGCACAAGTTACCATTGGACTAGTCGTTCCAGTCTCAATGCGCTACAACGTCCCAAGTCGTTTTCATTAGCGCTGTTGCTTTACAACACTATTAACTACGTGCACAGTCCTATAAAGGCTGTAATATCGCCTTTTGCAGTCTAATAAAGGCCTCACACGTAAATCACGTGGTTCCATTTGCCTGTGCAGGTTTCCATTGGGCAATTCCTTCCAGTCTTAATGCGCTACAACGTCCCAAGTCGTTTTCATCAGCGCCGTTGCTTTCCAACACTCTTAACTACCTGCACAGTCCTATAAAGGCTGTAATATGGCCTTTTGCAGTCTAATAAAGGCTTCACACGTAAATCACGTGGTTTCACCTGCCTGCCCCAGTTACCATTGCCCTAGTCCTTCCAGTCTCAATGTGCTACAACGTCTCAAGTCGTTTTCATTAGCGCCGTTGCCTTTCAACACTCTTAACTACGTGCACAGTCCCATAAAGGCTGTAATTTGACCTTTTCCAGTCCAATAAAGGCCTCACACGTGAATCACGTGGTTCCATCTGCCTGTGCATGTTACTATTGGACTACTCGTTCCAGTCTCAATGCGGTACAACGTCCCAAGTCTTTTTCATTAGCGCCGTTGCTTTACAACACTCTTAACTACGTGCACAGTCCTATAAAGGCTGTAATATGGCCTTTTGTAGTCTAATAAAGGCCTCACACGTAAATCACGTGGTTCCATCTGCCTGCGCAGGTTACCATTGGACTATTCCTTCCAGTTTCAATGCACTACAACGTCCCAAGTCGTTCTAATTAGCGCTGTTGCTTTACAACACTCTTAACTACGTGCACAGTCCTATAAAGGCTGTAATATGGCTTTTTGCAGTCTAGTAAAGGCCTCACACGTAAATCACGTGGTTTCACCGGTCTGCGCAGGTTACCATTGGCCTAGTCCTTCCAGTCTCAATGTGCTACATCGTCTTAAGTCGTTTTTATTAGCGCCGTTGCCTTCAGACACTCTTAACTACGTGCACAGTCCTATAAAGGCTGTATTATGGCCCTTTGCAGTCTAATAAAGGCTTCACACGTAAATTACGGGGTTTCACCTGCCTGTGCAGGTTACCATTGGCCTAGTCCTTCCAGTCTCAATGTGCTGCAACGTCTCAAGTCGTTTTCATTAGCACCGTTGCATTAAGACACTCTTAACTGCGTGCACAGTCCTATAAAAGCCGTAATATGTCTCCTTGCAGTCTAATAAAGGCCTCACACGTTAATCACGCGGTTTCACCGGTCTGCGAAGGACTAGGCCAATGGTAACCTGCACAGGCAGATAGAACCACGTGATTTACGTGTGAGGCCTTTATTAGACTGCAAAAGGCCATATTACAGCTTTTATAGGACTGTGCATGTAGTTAAGATTGTTGTAAGGCAACGGCGCTAATGAAGAAGACTTGGGACGTTGTAGTGCATCGAGACTGGAAGGAACAGTCCAATGGTAATCTGCGTAGGCAGATGGAACCACGTGAATTACGTGTGAGGCCTTTATTAGACTGCAAAAGGCCATATTACAGGCTTTAAACGACTGTGCACGTATTTAAGAGTGTTGTAAGGCAACTTCCCCAATGAAAACGACTTGGGACGTTGTAGCGCATTGAGACTGGAAGGACTAGTCCAATGGTAACCTGCGCAGACAGGTGAAACCACGTGATTTACGTGTGAGGCCTTTATTAGACTGCAAAAGGCCATATTACAGGCTTTATACGACTGTGCACGTAGTTAAGAGTGTTGTAAGGCAACTTCCCCAATGGAAACGACTTGGGACGTTGAAGCGCATTGAGACTGAAAGGACTAGTCCAATGGTAACCTGCGTAGACAGGTGAAACCACGTGATTTACGTGTGAGGCCTTTATTAGACTGCAAAAGGCCATATTACAGCCTTTATAGGACTGTGCACGTAGTTAAGAGTGTTGTAAGGCAACGGCGCTAATGAAAACGACTTGGGACGTTGTAGCGCATTGAGACGGGAAGGAATAGTCCAATGGTAACCTGCACAGGCAAATGGAACCACGTGATTTACGTTTGAGGCCTTTATTAGACTGCAAAAGGCCATATTACAGCCTTTATAGGACTGTGCACGTAGCTAAGAGTGTTGTAAAGCAACGGCGCTAATGAAAACGACTTGGGACGTTGTAGCGCATTGAGACTGGAAGGAACAGTCCAATGGTAATCTGCGTAGGCAGATGGAACCACGTGATTTACGTGTGAGGCCTTTATTAGACTGCAAAAGGCCATATTACAGCCTTTATAGGACTGTGCACGTAGTTAAGAGTGTTTTAAGGCAACTTCCCCAATGAAAACGACTTGGGACGTTGTAGCGCATTGAGACTGGAAGGACTAGGCCAATGTTAACCTGCGCAGACAGGTGAAACCACGTGATTTACGTGTGAAGCCATTATTAGACTGCAAAAGGCCATATTACAGCCTTTATAGGACTGTGCACGTAGTTAAGAGTGTTGTAAGGCAACGGCGCTAATGAAAACGACTTGGGACGCTGTAGCGCATTGAGACTGGAAGGAATAGTCCAATGGTAACCTGCACAGGCAAATGGAACCACGTGACTTACGTGTGAGGCCATTATTAGGCTGCAAAAGGCCATATTACAGCTTTTATAGGACTGTGCACGTAGTTAAGAGTGTTGTAAGGCAACTTCCCCAATGAAAACGACTTGGGACGTTGTAGCGCATTGAGACTGGAAGGACTAGGCCAATGGTAACCTGCGCAGACAGGTGAAACCACGTGATTTACGTGTGAAGTTTTTATTAGACTGCTAAAGGCCATATTACAGCCTTTATAGGACTGTGCACGTAGTTAAGACTGTTGTAAGGCAACGGCGCTAATGAAAACGACTTGGGACGTTGTAGCGCATTGAGACTGGAAGGAATAGTCCAATGGTAACCTGCACAGGCAAATGGAACCACGTGACTTACGTGTGAGGCCATTATTAGGCTGCAAAAGGCCATATTACAGCTTTTATAGGACTGTGCACGTAGTTAAGAGTGTTGTAAGGCAACGGCGCTAATGAAAACGACTTGGGACGTTGTAGCGCATTGAGACGGGAAGGAATAGTCCAATGGTAACTTGCACAGGCAAATGGAACAACGTAATTTACGTTTGAGGCCTTTATTAGACTGCAAAAGGCCATATTACAGCCTTTATAGGACTGTGCACGTAGTTAAGAGTGTTGTAAGGCAACGGCGCTAATGAAAACGACTTGGGACGTTGTAGCGCATTGAGACTGGAATGAATAGTCCAATGGTAACCTGTGCAGGCAAATGGAACCACGTGATTTACGTGTGAGGGCTTTATTAGACTGAAAAAGGCCATATTACAGGCTTTATACGACTGTGCACGTAGTTAAGAGTGTTGTAAGGCAACTTCCCCAATGGAAACGACTTGGGACGTTGAAGCGCATTGAGACTGAAAGGACTAGTCCAATGGTAACCTGCGTAGACAGGTGAAACCACGTGATTTACGTGTGAGGCCTTTATTAGACTGCAAAAGGCCATATTACAGCCTTTATAGGACTGTGCACGTAGTTAAGAGTGTTGTAAGGCAACGGCGCTAATGAAAACGACTTGGGACGTTGTAGCGCATTGAGACGGGAAGGAATAGTCCAATGGTAACTTGCACAGGCAAATGGAACAACGTAATTTACGTTTGAGGCCTTTATTAGACTGCAAAAGGCCATATTACAGCCTTTATAGGACTGTGCACGTAGTTAAGAGTGTTGTAAGGCAACGGCGCTAATGAAAACGACTTGGGACGTTGTAGCGCATTGAGACTGGAATGAATAGTCCAATGGTAACCTGTGCAGGCAAATGGAACCACGTGATTTACGTGTGAGGGCTTTATTAGACTGAAAAAGGCCATATTACAGGCTTTATACGACTGTGCACGTAGTTAAGAGTGTTGTAAGGCAACTTCCCCAATGGAAACGACTTGGGACGTTGAAGCGCATTGAGACTGAAAGGACTAGTCCAATGGTAACCTGCGTAGACAGGTGAAACCACGTGATTTACGTGTGAGGCCTTTATTAGACTGCAAAAGGCCATATTACAGCCTTTATAGGACTGTGCACGTAGTTAAGAGTGTTGTAAGGCAACGGCGCTAATGAAAACGACTTGGGACGTTGTAGGGCATTGAGACGGGAAGGAATAGTCCAATGGTAACCTGCACAGGCAAATGGAACCACGTGATTTACGTTTGAGGCCTTTATTAGACTGCAAAAGGCCATATTACAGCCTTTATAGGACTGTGCACGTAGCTAAGAGTGTTGTAAAGCAACGGCGCTAATGAAAACGACTTGGGACGTTGTAGCGCATTGAGACTGGAAGGAACAGTCCAATGGTAATCTGCGTAGGCAGATGGAACCACGTGATTTACGTGTGAGGCCTTTATTAGACTGCAAAAGGCCATATTACAGCCTTTATAGGACTGTGCACGTAGTTAAGAGTGTTGTAAGGCAACTTCCCCAATGAAAACGACTTGGGACGTTGTAGCGCATTGAGACTGGAAGGACTAGGCCAATGGTAACCTGCGCAGACAGGTGAAACCACGTGATTTACGTGTGAAGTTTTTATTAGACTGCTAAAGGCCATATTACAGCCTTTATAGGACTGTGCACGTAGTTAAGACTGTTGTAAGGCAACGGCGCTAATGAAAACGACTTGGGACGTTGTAGCGCATTGAGACTGGAAGGAATAGTCCAATGGTAACCTGCACAGGCAAATGGAACCACGTGACTTACGTGTGAGGCCATTATTAGGCTGCAAAAGGCCATATTACAGCTTTTATAGGACTGTGCACGTAGTTAAGAGTGTTGTAAGGCAACGGCGCTAATGAAAACGACTTGGGACGTTGTAGCGCATTGAGACGGGAAGGAATAGTCCAATGGTAACTTGCACAGGCAAATGGAACAACGTAATTTACGTTTGAGGCCTTTATTAGACTGCAAAAGGCCATATTACAGCCTTTATAGGACTGTGCACGTAGTTAAGAGTGTTGTAAGGCAACGGCGCTAATGAAAACGACTTGGGACGTTGTAGCGCATTGAGACTGGAATGAATAGTCCAATGGTAACCTGTGCAGGCAAATGGAACCACGTGATTTACGTGTGAGGGCTTTATTAGACTGAAAAAGGCCATATTACAGGCTTTATACGACTGTGCACGTAGTTAAGAGTGTTGTAAGGCAACTTCCCCAATGGAAACGACTTGGGACGTTGAAGCGCATTGAGACTGAAAGGACTAGTCCAATGGTAACCTGCGTAGACAGGTGAAACCACGTGATTTACGTGTGAGGCCTTTATTAGACTGCAAAAGGCCATATTACAGCCTTTATAGGACTGTGCACGTAGTTAAGAGTGTTGTAAGGCAACGGCGCTAATGAAAACGACTTGGGACGTTGTAGCGCATTGAGACGGGAAGGAATAGTCCAATGGTAACTTGCACAGGCAGATGGAACAACGTAATTTACGTTTGAGGCCTTTATTAGACTGCAAAAGGCCATATTACAGCCTTTATAGGACTGTGCACGTAGTTAAGAGTGTTGTAAGGCAACGGCGCTAATGAAAACGACTTGGGACGTTGTAGCGCATTGAGACTGGAATGAATAGTCCAATGGTAACCTGTGCAGGCAAATGGAACCACGTGATTTACGTGTGAGGGCTTTATTAGACTGAAAAAGGCCATATTACAGGCTTTATACGACTGTGCACGTAGTTAAGAGTGTTGTAAGGCAACTTCCCCAATGGAAACGACTTGGGACGTTGAAGCGCATTGAGACTGAAAGGACTAGTCCAATGGTAACCTGCGTAGACAGGTGAAACCACGTGATTTACGTGTGAGGCCTTTATTAGACTGCAAAAGGCCATATTACAGCCTTTATAGGACTGTGCACGTAGTTAAGAGTGTTGTAAGGCAACGGCGCTAATGAAAACGACTTGGGACGTTGTAGGGCATTGAGACGGGAAGGAATAGTCCAATGGTAACCTGCACAGGCAAATGGAACCACGTGATTTACGTTTGAGGCCTTTATTAGACTGCAAAAGGCCATATTACAGCCTTTATAGGACTGTGCACGTAGCTAAGAGTGTTGTAAAGCAACGGCGCTAATGAAAACGACTTGGGACGTTGTAGCGCATTGAGACTGGAAGGAACAGTCCAATGGTAATCTGCGTAGGCAGATGGAACCACGTGATTTACGTGTGAGGCCTTTATTAGACTGCAAAAGGCCATATTACAGCCTTTATAGGACTGTGCACGTAGTTAAGAGTGTTGTAAGGCAACTTCCCCAATGAAAACGACTTGGGACGTTGTAGCGCATTGAGACTGGAAGGACTAGGCCAATGGTAACCTGCGCAGACAGGTGAAACCACGTGATTTACGTGTGAAGTTTTTATTAGACTGCTAAAGGCCATATTACAGCCTTTATAGGACTGTGCACGTAGTTAAGACTGTTGTAAGGCAACGGCGCTAATGAAAACGACTTGGGACGTTGTAGCGCATTGAGACTGGAAGGAATAGTCCAATGGTAACCTGCACAGGCAAATGGAACCACGTGACTTACGTGTGAGGCCATTATTAGGCTGCAAAAGGCCATATTACAGCTTTTATAGGACTGTGCACGTAGTTAAGAGTGTTGTAAGGCAACGGCGCTAATGAAAACGACTTGGGACGTTGTAGCGCATTGAGACGGGAAGGAATAGTCCAATGGTAACCTGCACAGGCAAATGGAACCACGTGATTTACGTGTGAGACCTTTATTAGACTGCAAAAGGCCATATTACAGCCTTTATAGGACTGTGCACGTAGTTAAGAGTGTTGTAAGGCAACGGCGCTAATGAAAACGACTTGGGACGTTGTAGCGCATTGAGACTGGAATGAATAGTCCAATGGTAACCTGTGCAGGCAAATGGAACCACGTGATTTACGTGTGAGGGCTTTATTAGACTGAAAAAGGCCATATTACAGCCTTTATTGGACTGTGCACGTAGTTAATAGTATTGTAAGGCAACAGCGCTAATGAAAACGACTTGGGACGTTGTAGCGCATTGAGACTGGAAGGAATAGTCCAATGGTAACCTGCACAGGCAAATGGAACCACGTGATTTACGTGTGAGGCCTTTATTAGACTGCAAAAGGCCATATTACAGCCTTTATAGGAATGTGCACGTAGTTAAGAATGTTCTAAGGCAACTTCCCCAATGAAAACGAATTGGGACGTTGTAGCGCATCGAGACTGGAAGGACTAGGCCAATGGTAACCTGCGCAGACAGGTGAAACCACGTGATTTACGTGTGAGACCTTTATTAGACTGCAAAAGGCCATATTACAGCATTTATAGGACTGTGAACGTAGTTAAGACTGTTGTAAGGCAACGGCGCTAATGAAAACGACTTGGGACATTGTAGCGCATTGAGACGGAAAGGAATAGTCCAATGGTAACTTGCACAGTAAAATGGAACCACGTAATTTACATTTGAGGCCTTTATTAGACTGCAAAAGGCCATATTACAGCCTTTATAGGACTGTGCACGTAGTTGAGAGTGTTGCAAGGCAACTTCCCCAATGAAAACGACTTGGGATGTTGTAGCGCATTGAGACTGGAAGGACTAGGCCAATGGTAACCTGCGCAGACAGGTGAAACCACGTGATTTACGTGAGAAGCCTTTATTAGACTGCAAAAGGCCATATTACAGCCTTTATAGGACTGTGCACGTAGTTAAGAGTGTTGTAAGGCAACGGCGCTAATGAAAACGACTTGGGACGTTGTACCGCATTGAGACTGGAAGGAATAGTCCAATGGTAACCTGCACAGACAGGTGAAACCACGTGATTTACATGTGAAGCCTTTATTAGACTGCAAAAGGCCATATTACAGCCTTTATAGGACTGTGCACGTAGTTAAGAGTGTTGTAAGGTAACGGCGCTAATGAAAACGACTTGGGACGTTGTAGCGCATTGAGACTGGAAGGAATAGTCCAATGGTAACCTGCACAGGCAAATGGAACCACGTGACTTACGTGTGAGGCCATTATTAGGCTGCAAAAGGCCATATTACAGCTATTATAGGACTGTGCACGTAGTTAAGAGTGTTGTAAGGCAACGGCGCTAATGGAAACGACTTGGGACGTTGTAGCGCATTGAGACGGGAAGGAATAGTCCAATGGTAACCTGCACAGGCAGATAGAACCACGTGATTTACGTGTGAGGCCTTTATTAGACTGCAAAAGGCCATATTACAGCTTTTATAGGACTGTGCACGTAGTTAAGATTGTTGTAAGGCAACGGCGCTAATGAAGAAGACTTGGGACGTTGTAGCGCATTGAGACTGGAAGGAACAGTCCAATGGTAATCTGCGTAGGCAGATGGAACCACGTGATGTACGTGTGAGGCCTTTATTAGACTGCAAAAGGCCATATTACAGCCTTTATAGGACTGTGCACGTAGTTGAGAGTGTTGCAAGGCAACTTCCCCAATGAAAACGACTTGGGACGTTGTAGCGCATTGAGACTGGAAGGACTAGGCCAATGGTAACTTGCGCAGACAGGTGAAACCACGTGATTTACGTGAGAAGCCTTTATTAAACTGCAAAAGGCCATATTACAGCCTTTATAGGACTGTGCACGTAGGTAAGAGTGTTGTAAGGCAACGGCGCTAATGAAAACGACTTGGGACGTTGTAGCGCATTGAGACTGGAAGGAATAGTCCAATTGTAACCTGCACAGACAGGTGAAACCACGTGATTTACATGTGAAGCCTTTATTAGACTGCAAAAGGCCATATTACAGCCTTTATAGGACTGTGCACGTAGTTAAGAGTGTTGTAAGGCAACGGCGCTAATGAAAACGACTTGGGACGTTGTAGCGCATTGAGACTGGAAGGAATAGTCCTATGGTAACCTGCACAGGCAAATGGAACCACGTGACTTACGTGTGAGGCCATTATTAGGCTGCAAAAGGCCATATTACAGTTATTATAGGACTGTGCACGTAGTTAAGAGTGTTGTAAGGCAACGGCGCTAATGGAAACGACTTGGGACGTTGTAGCGCATTGAGACTGGAAGGAACAGTCCAATGGTAATCTGCGTAGGCAGGTGAAACCACGTGATTTACGTGTGAGGCCTTTATTAGACTGCAAAAGGCCATATTACAGGCTTTATACGACTGTGCACGTAGTTAAGAGTGTTGTAAGGCAACTTCCCCAATGGAAACAACTTGGGACGTTGAAGCGCATTGAGACTGAAAGGACTAGTCCAATGGTAACCTGCGCAGACAGGTGAAACCACGTGATTTACGTGTGAGGCCTTTATTAGACTGCAAAAGGCCATATTACAGCCTTTATAGGAATGTGCACGTAGTTAAGAATGTTCTAAGGCAACTTCCCCAATGAAAACGAATTGGGACGTTGTAGCGCATCGAGACTGGAAGGACTAGGCCAATGGTAACCTGCGCAGACAGGTGAAACCACGTGATTTACGTGTGAGACCTTTATTAGACTGCAAAAGGCCATATTACAGCATTTATAGGACTGTGAACGTAGTTAAGACTGTTGTAAGGCAACGGCGCTAATGAAAACGACTTGGGACATTGTAGCGCATTGAGACGGAAAGGAATAGTCCAATGGTAACTTGCACAGGCAAATGGAACCACGTAATTTACGTTTGAGGCCTTTATTAGACTGCAAAAGGCCATATTACAGCCTTTATAGGACTGTGCACGTAGTTGAGAGTGTTGCAAGGCAACTTCCCCAATGAAAACGACTTGGGATGTTGTAGCGCATTGAGACTGGAAGGACTAGGCCAATGGTAACCTGCGCAGACAGGTGAAACCACGTGATTTACGTGAGAAGCCTTTATTAGACTGCAAAAGGCCATATTACAGCCTTTATAGGACTGTGCACGTAGTTAAGAGTGTTGTAAGGCAACGGCGCTAATGAAAACGACTTGGGACGTTGTACCGCATTGAGACTGGAAGGAATAGTCCAATGGTAACCTGCACAGACAGGTGAAACCACGTGATTTACATGTGAAGCCTTTATTAGACTGCAAAAGGCCATATTACAGCCTTTATAGGACTGTGCACGTAGTTAAGAGTGTTGTAAGGTAACGGCGCTAATGAAAACGACTTGGGACGTTGTAGCGCATTGAGACTGGAAGGAATAGTCCAATGGTAACCTGCACAGGCAAATGGAACCACGTGACTTACGTGTGAGGCCATTATTAGGCTGCAAAAGGCCATATTACAGCTATTATAGGACTGTGCACGTAGTTAAGAGTGTTGTAAGGCAACGGCGCTAATGGAAACGACTTGGGACGTTGTAGCGCATTGAGACGGGAAGGAATAGTCCAATGGTAACCTGCACAGGCAGATAGAACCACGTGATTTACGTGTGAGGCCTTTATTAGACTGCAAAAGGCCATATTACAGCTTTTATAGGACTGTGCACGTAGTTAAGATTGTTGTAAGGCAACGGCGCTAATGAAGAAGACTTGGGACGTTGTATCGCATTGAGACTGGAAGGAACAGTCCAATGGTAATCTGCGTAGGCAGATGGAACCACGTGATGTACGTGTGAGGCCTTTATTAGACTGCAAAAGGCCATATTACAGCCTTTATAGGACTGTGCACGTAGTTGAGAGTGTTGCAAGGCAACTTCCCCAATGAGAACGAATTGGGACGTTGTAGCGCATTGAGACTGGAAGGACTAGGCCAATGGTAACCTGCGCAGACAGGTGAAACCACGTGATTTACGTGAGAAGCCTTTATTAGACTGCAAAAGGCCATATTACAGCCTTTATAGGACTGTGCACGTAGCTAAGAGTGTTGTAAGGCAACGGCGCTAATGAAAACGACTTGGGACGTTGTAGCGCATTGAGACTGGAAGGAACAGTCCAATGGTAATCTGCGTAGGCAGATGGAACCACGTGATGTACGTGTGAGGCCTTTATTAGACTGCAAAAGGCCATATTACAGCCTTTATAGGACTGTGCACGTAGTTGAGAGTGTTGCAAGGCAACTTCCCCAATGAAAACGACTTGGGACGTTGTAGCGCATTGAGACTGGAAGGACTAGGCCAATGGTAACTTGCGCAGACAGGTGAAACCACGTGATTTACGTGAGAAGCCTTTATTAAACTGCAAAAGGCCATATTACAGCCTTTATAGGACTGTGCACGTAGGTAAGAGTGTTGTAAGGCAACGGCGCTAATGAAAACGACTTGGGACGTTGTAGCGCATTGAGACTGGAAGGAATAGTCCAATTGTAACCTGCACAGACAGGTGAAACCACGTGATTTACATGTGAAGCCTTTATTAGACTGCAAAAGGCCATATTACAGCCTTTATAGGACTGTGCACGTAGTTAAGAGTGTTGTAAGGCAACGGCGCTAATGAAAACGACTTGGGACGTTGTAGCGCATTGAGACTGGAAGGAATAGTCCTATGGTAACCTGCACAGGCAAATGGAACCACGTGACTTACGTGTGAGGCCATTATTAGGCTGCAAAAGGCCATATTATAGTTATTATAGGACTGTGCACGTAGTTAAGAGTGTTGTAAGGCAACGGCGCTAATGGAAACGACTTGGGACGTTGTAGCGCATTGAGACTGGAAGGAACAGTCCAATGGTAATCTGCGTAGGCAGGTGAAACCACGTGATTTACGTGTGAGGCTTTTATTAGACTGCAAAAGGCCATATTACAGGCTTTATACGACTGTGCACGTAGTTAAGAGTGTTGTAAGGCAACTTCCCCAATGGAAACAACTTGGGACGTTGAAGCGCATTGAGACTGAAAGGACTAGTCCAATGGTAACCTGCGCAGACAGGTGAAACCACGTGATTTACGTGTGAGGCCTTTATTAGACTGCAAAAGGCCATATTACAGCCTTTATAGGACTGTGCACGCAGTTAAGAGTGTTGTAAGGCAACGGCGCTAATGAAAACGACTTGGGACGTTGTAGCGCATTGAGACTGGAAGGAATAGTCCAATGGTAACCTGCACAGGCAAATGGAACCACGTGACTTACGTTTGAGGCCTTTATTAGGCTGCAAAAGGCCATATTACAGCTTTTATAGGACTGTGCACGTAGTTAAGAGTGTTGTAAGGCAACGGCGCTAATGAAAACGACTTGGGACGTTGTAGCGCATTGAGACGGGAAGGAATAGTCCAATGGTAACCTGCACAGGCAAATGGAACCACGTGATTTACGTTTGAGGCCTTTATTAGACTGCAAAAGGCCATATTACAACCTTTATAGGACTGTGCACGTAGCTAAGAGTGTTGTAAGGCAACGGCGCTAATGAAAACGACTTGGGACGTTGTAGCGCATTGAGACTGGAAGGAACAGTCCAATGGTAATCTGCGTAGGCAGATGGAACCACGTGATTTACGTGTGAGGCCTTTATTAGACTGCAAAAGGCCATATTACAGCCTTTATAGGACTGTGCACGTAGTTGAGAGTGTTTTAAGGCAACTTCCCCAATGAAAACGACTTGGGACGTTGTAGCGCATTGAGACTGGAAGGACTAGGCCAATGGTAACCTGCGCATACAGGTGAAACCACGTGATTTACGTGTGAAGCCATTATTAGACTGCAAAAGGCCATATTACAGCCTTTATAGGACTGTGCACGTAGTTAAGAGTGTTGTAAGGCAACGGCGCTAATAAAAACGACTTGGGACGCTGTAGCGCATTGAGACTGGAAGGAATAGTCCAATGGTAACCTGCACAGGCAAATGGAACCACGTGACTTACGTGTGAGGCCATTATTAGGCTGCAAAAGGCCATATTACAGCTTTTATAGGACTGTGCACGTAGTTAAGAGTGTTGTAAGGCAACTTCCCCAATGAAAACGACTTGGGACGTTGTAGCGCATTGAGACTGGAAGGACTAGGCCAATGGTAACCTGCGCAGACAGGTGAAACCACGTGATTTACGTGTGAAGTTTTTATTAGACTGCTAAAGGCCATATTACAGCCTTTATAGGACTGTGCACGTAGCTAAGAGTGTTGTAAGGCAACGGCGCTAATGAAAACGACTTGGGACGTTGTAGCGCATTGAGACTGGAAGGAACAGTCCAATGGTAATCTGCGTAGGCAGATGGAACCACGTGATGTACGTGTGAGGCCTTTATTAGACTGCAAAAGGCCATATTACAGCCTTTATAGGACTGTGCACGTAGTTGAGAGTGTTGCAAGGCAACTTCCCCAATGAAAACGACTTGGGACGTTGTAGCGCATTGAGACTGGAAGGACTAGGCCAATGGTAACTTGCGCAGACAGGTGAAACCACGTGATTTACGTGAGAAGCCTTTATTAAACTGCAAAAGGCCATATTACAGCCTTTATAGGACTGTGCACGTAGGTAAGAGTGTTGTAAGGCAACGGCGCTAATGAAAACGACTTGGGACATTGTAGCGCATTGAGACTGGAAGGAATAGTCCAATTGTAACCTGCACAGACAGGTGAAACCACGTGATTTACATGTGAAGCCTTTATTAGACTGCAAAAGGCCATATTACAACCTTTATAGGACTGTGCACGTAGTTAAGAGTGTTGTAAGGCAACGGCGCTAATGAAAACGACTTGGGACGTTGTAGCGCATTGAGACTGGAAGGAATAGTCCTATGGTAACCTGCACAGGCAAATGGAACCACGTGACTTACGTGTGAGGCCATTATTAGGCTGCAAAAGGCCATATTATAGTTATTATAGGACTGTGCACGTAGTTAAGAGTGTTGTAAGGCAACGGCGCTAATGGAAACGACTTGGGACGTTGTAGCGCATTGAGACTGGAAGGAACAGTCCAATGGTAATCTGCGTAGGCAGGTGAAACCACGTGATTTACGTGTGAGGCCTTTATTAGACTGCAAAAGGCCATATTACAGGCTTTATACGACTGTGCACGTAGTTAAGAGTGTTGTAAGGCAACTTCCCCAATGGAAACAACTTGGGACGTTGAAGCGCATTGAGACTGAAAGGACTAGTCCAATGGTAACCTGCGCAGACAGGTGAAACCACGTGATTTACGTGTGAGGCCTTTATTAGACTGCAAAAGGCCATATTACAGCCTTTATAGGACTGTGCACGCAGTTAAGAGTGTTGTAAGGCAACGGCGCTAATGAAAACGACTTGGGACGTTGTAGCGCATTGAGACTGGAAGGAATAGTCCAATGGTAACCTGCACAGGCAAATGGAACCACGTGACTTACGTTTGAGGCCTTTATTAGGCTGCAAAAGGCCATATTACAGCTTTTATAGGACTGTGCACGTAGTTAAGAGTGTTGTAAGGCAACGGCGCTAATGAAAACGACTTGGGACGTTGTAGCGCATTGAGACGGGAAGGAATAGTCCAATGGTAACCTGCACAGGCAAATGGAACCACGTTATTTACGTTTGAGGCCTTTATTAGACTGCAAAAGGCCATATTACAACCTTTATAGGACTGTGCACGTAGCTAAGAGTGTTGTAAGGCAACGGCGCTAATGAAAACGACTTGGGACGTTGTAGCGCATTGAGACTGGAAGGAACAGTCCAATGGTAATCTGCGTAGGCAGATGGAACCACGTGATTTACGTGTGAGGCCTTTATTAGACTGCAAAAGGCCATATTACAGCCTTTATAGGACTGTGCACGTAGTTGAGAGTGTTTTAAGGCAACTTCCCCAATGAAAACGACTTGGGACGTTGTAGCGCATTGAGACTGGAAGGACTAGGCCAATGGTAACCTGCGCAGACAGGTGAAACCACGTGATTTACGTGTGAAGCCATTATTAGACTGCAAAAGGCCATATTACAGCCTTTATAGGACTGTGCACGTAGTTAAGAGTGTTGTAAGGCAACGGCGCTAATAAAAACGACTTGGGACGCTGTAGCGCATTGAGACTGGAAGGAATAGTCCAATGGTAACCTGCACAGGCAAATGGAACCACGTGACTTACGTGTGAGGCCATTATTAGGCTGCAAAAGGCCATATTACAGCTTTTATAGGACTGTGCACGTAGTTAAGAGTGTTGTAAGGCAACTTCCCCAATGAAAACGACTTGGGACGTTGTAGCGCATTGAGACTGGAAGGACTAGGCCAATGGTAACCTGCGCAGACAGGTGAAACCACGTGATTTACGTGTGAAGTTTTTATTAGACTGCTAAAGGCCATATTACAGCCTTTATAGGACTGTGCACGTAGTTAAGACTGTTGTAAGGCAACGGCGCTAATGAAAACGACTTGGGACGTTGTAGCGCATTGAGACTGGAAGGAATAGTCCAATGGTAACCTGCACAGGCAAATGGAACCACGTGACTTACGTGTGAGGCCATTATTAGGCTGCAAAAGGCCATATTACAGCCTTTATAGGACTGTGCACGTAGTTGAGAGTGTTGCAAGGCAACTTCCCCAATGAGAACGAATTGGGACGTTGTAGCGCATTGAGACTGGAAGGACTAGGCCAATGGTAACCTGCGCAGACAGGTGAAACCACGTGATTTACGTGAGAAGCCTTTATTAGACTGCAAAAGGCCATATTACAGCCTTTATAGGACTGTGCACGTAGCTAAGAGTGTTGTAAGGCAACGGCGCTAATGAAAACGACTTGGGACGTTGTAGCGCATTGAGACTGGAAGGAACAGTCCAATGGTAATCTGCGTAGGCAGATGGAACCACGTGATGTACGTGTGAGGCCTTTATTAGACTGCAAAAGGCCATATTACAGCCTTTATAGGACTGTGCACGTAGTTGAG
This sequence comes from Hydractinia symbiolongicarpus, assembly GCF_029227915.1. NCBI lineage: Eukaryota > Metazoa > Cnidaria > Hydrozoa > Anthoathecata > Hydractiniidae > Hydractinia > Hydractinia symbiolongicarpus. The sequence continues at coordinate 15,114,364 of NC_079882.1, read as the reverse complement.
AGTGTTGCAAGGCAACTTCCCCAATGAAAACGACTTGGGACGTTGTAGCGAATTGAGACTGGAAGGACTAGGCCAATGGTAACTTGCGCAGACAGGTGAAACCACGTGATTTACGTGAGAAGCCTTTATTAAACTGCAAAAGGCCATATTACAGCCTTTATAGGACTGTGCACGTAGGTAAGAGTGTTGTAAGGCAACGGCGCTAATGAAAACGACTTGGGACGTTGTAGCGCATTGAGACTGGAAGGAATAGTCCAATTGTAACCTGCACAGACAGGTGAAACCACGTGATTTACATGTGAAGCCTTTATTAGACTGCAAAAGGCCATATTACAGCCTTTATAGGACTGTGCACGTAGTTAAGAGTGTTGTAAGGCAACGGCGCTAATGAAAACGACTTGGGACGTTGTAGCGCATTGAGACTGGAAGGAATAGTCCTATGGTAACCTGCACAGGCAAATGGAACCACGTGACTTACGTGTGAGGCCATTATTAGGCTGCAAAAGGCCATATTATAGTTATTATAGGACTGTGCACGTAGTTAAGAGTGTTGTAAGGCAACGGCGCTAATGGAAACGACTTGGGACGTTGTAGCGCATTGAGACTGGAAGGAACAGTCCAATGGTAATCTGCGTAGGCAGGTGAAACCACGTGATTTACGTGTGAGGCCTTTATTAGACTGCAAAAGGCCATATTACAGGCTTTATACGACTGTGCACGTAGTTAAGAGTGTTGTAAGGCAACTTCCCCAATGGAAACAACTTGGGACGTTGAAGCGCATTGAGACTGAAAGGACTAGTCCAATGGTAACCTGCGCAGACAGGTGAAACCACGTGATTTACGTGTGAGGCCTTTATTAGACTGCAAAAGGCCATATTACAGCCTTTATAGGACTGTGCACCCAGTTAAGAGTGTTGTAAGGCAACGGCGCTAATGAAAACGACTTGGGACGTTGTAGCGCATTGAGACTGGAAGGAATAGTCCAATGGTAACCTGCACAGGCAAATGGAACCACGTGACTTACGTTTGAGGCCTTTATTAGGCTGCAAAAGGCCATATTACAGCTTTTATAGGACTGTGCACGTAGTTAAGAGTGTTGTAAGGCAACGGCGCTAATGAAAACGACTTGGGACGTTGTAGCGCATTGAGACGGGAAGGAATAGTCCAATGGTAACCTGCACAGGCAAATGGAACCACGTGATTTACGTTTGAGGCCTTTATTAGACTGCAAAAGGCCATATTACAACCTTTATAGGACTGTGCACGTAGCTAAGAGTGTTGTAAGGCAACGGCGCTAATGAAAACGACTTGGGACGTTGTAGCGCATTGAGACTGGAAGGAACAGTCCAATGGTAATCTGCGTAGGCAGATGGAACCACGTGATTTACGTGTGAGGCCTTTATTAGACTGCAAAAGGCCATATTACAGCCTTTATAGGACTGTGCACGTAGTTGAGAGTGTTTTAAGGCAACTTCCCCAATGAAAACGACTTGGGACGTTGTAGCGCATTGAGACTGGAAGGACTAGGCCAATGGTAACCTGCGCAGACAGGTGAAACCACGTGATTTACGTGTGAAGCCATTATTAGACTGCAAAAGGCCATATTACAGCCTTTATAGGACTGTGCACGTAGTTAAGAGTGTTGTAAGGCAACGGCGCTAATAAAAACGACTTGGGACGCTGTAGCGCATTGAGACTGGAAGGAATAGTCCAATGGTAACCTGCACAGGCAAATGGAACCACGTGACTTACGTGTGAGGCCATTATTAGGCTGCAAAAGGCCATATTACAGCTTTTATAGGACTGTGCACGTAGTTAAGAGTGTTGTAAGGCAACTTCCCCAATGAAAACGACTTGGGACGTTGTAGCGCATTGAGACTGGAAGGACTAGGCCAATGGTAACCTGCGCAGACAGGTGAAACCACGTGATTTACGTGTGAAGTTTTTATTAGACTGCTAAAGGCCATATTACAGCCTTTATAGGACTGTGCACGTAGCTAAGAGTGTTGTAAGGCAACGGCGCTAATGAAAACGACTTGGGACGTTGTAGCGCATTGAGACTGGAAGGAACAGTCCAATGGTAATCTGCGTAGGCAGATGGAACCACGTGATGTACGTGTGAGGCCTTTATTAGACTGCAAAAGGCCATATTACAGCCTTTATAGGACTGTGCACGTAGTTGAGAGCGTTGCAAGGCAACTTCCCCAATGAAAACGACTTGGGACGTTGTAGCGCATTGAGACTGGAAGGACTAGGCCAATGGTAACTTGCGCAGACAGGTGAAACCACGTGATTTACGTGAGAAGCCTTTATTAAACTGCAAAAGGCCATATTACAGCCTTTATAGGACTGTGCACGTAGGTAAGAGTGTTGTAAGGCAACGGCGCTAATGAAAACGACTTGGGACGTTGTAGCGCATTGAGACTGGAAGGAATAGTCCAATTGTAACCTGCACAGACAGGTGAAACCACGTGATTTACATGTGAAGCCTTTATTAGACTGCAAAAGGCCATATTACAGCCTTTATAGGACTGTGCACGTAGTTAAGAGTGTTGTAAGGCAACGGCGCTAATGAAAACGACTTGGGACGTTGTAGCGCATTGAGACTGGAAGGAATAGTCCTATGGTAACCTGCACAGGCAAATGGAACCACGTGACTTACGTGTGAGGCCATTATTAGGCTGCAAAAGGCCATATTATAGTTATTATAGGACTGTGCACGTAGTTAAGAGTGTTGTAAGGCAACGGCGCTAATGGAAACGACTTGGGACGTTGTAGCGCATTGAGACTGGAAGGAACAGTCCAATGGTAATCTGCGTAGGCAGGTGAAACCACGTGATTTACGTGTGAGGCCTTTATTAGACTGCAAAAGGCCATATTACAGGCTTTATACGACTGTGCACGTAGTTAAGAGTGTTGTAAGGCAACTTCCCCAATGGAAACAACTTGGGACGTTGAAGCGCATTGAGACTGAAAGGACTAGTCCAATGGTAACCTGCGCAGACAGGTGAAACCACGTGATTTACGTGTGAGGCCTTTATTAGACTGCAAAAGGCCATATTACAGCCTTTATAGGACTGTGCACGCAGTTAAGAGTGTTGTAAGGCAACGGCGCTAATGAAAACGACTTGGGACGTTGTAGCGCATTGAGACTGGAAGGAATAGTCCAATGGTAACCTGCACAGGCAAATGGAACCACGTGACTTACGTTTGAGGCCTTTATTAGGCTGCAAAAGGCCATATTACAGCTTTTATAGGACTGTGCACGTAGTTAAGAGTGTTGTAAGGCAACGGCGCTAATGAAAACGACTTGGGACGTTGTAGCGCATTGAGACGGGAAGGAATAGTCCAATGGTAACCTGCACAGGCAAATGGAACCACGTTATTTACGTTTGAGGCCTTTATTAGACTGCAAAAGGCCATATTACAACCTTTATAGGACTGTGCACGTAGCTAAGAGTGTTGTAAGGCAACGGCGCTAATGAAAACGACTTGGGACGTTGTAGCGCATTGAGACTGGAAGGAACAGTCCAATGGTAATCTGCGTAGGCAGATGGAACCACGTGATTTACGTGTGAGGCCTTTATTAGACTGCAAAAGGCCATATTACAGCCTTTATAGGACTGTGCACGTAGTTGAGAGTGTTTTAAGGCAACTTCCCCAATGAAAACGACTTGGGACGTTGTAGCGCATTGAGACTGGAAGGACTAGGCCAATGGTAACCTGCGCAGACAGGTGAAACCACGTGATTTACGTGTGAAGCCATTATTAGACTGCAAAAGGCCATATTACAGCCTTTATAGGACTGTGCACGTAGTTAAGAGTGTTGTAAGGCAACGGCGCTAATAAAAACGACTTGGGACGCTGTAGCGCATTGAGACTGGAAGGAATAGTCCAATGGTAACCTGCACAGGCAAATGGAACCACGTGACTTACGTGTGAGGCCATTATTAGGCTGCAAAAGGCCATATTACAGCTTTTATAGGACTGTGCACGTAGTTAAGAGTGTTGTAAGGCAACTTCCCCAATGAAAACGACTTGGGACGTTGTAGCGCATTGAGACTGGAAGGACTAGGCCAATGGTAACCTGCGCAGACAGGTGAAACCACGTGATTTACGTGTGAAGTTTTTATTAGACTGCTAAAGGCCATATTACAGCCTTTATAGGACTGTGCACGTAGTTAAGACTGTTGTAAGGCAACGGCGCTAATGAAAACGACTTGGGACGTTGTAGCGCATTGAGACTGGAAGGAATAGTCCAATGGTAACCTGCACAGGCAAATGGAACCACGTGACTTACGTGTGAGGCCATTATTAGGCTGCAAAAGGCCATATTACAGCTTTTATAGGACTGTGCACGTAGTTAAGAGTGTTGTAAGGCAACGGCGCTAATGAAAACGACTTGGGACGTTGTAGCGCATTGAGACGGGAAGGAATAGTCCAATGGTAACCTGCACAGGCAAATGGAACCACGTGATTTACGTGTGAGACCTTTATTAGACTGAAAAAGGCCATATTACAGCCTTTATAGGACTGTGCACGTAGTTAAGAGTGTTGTAAGGCAACGGCGCTAATGAAAACGACTTGGGACGTTGTAGCGCATTGAGACTGGAATGAATAGTCCAATGGTAACCTGTGCAGGCAAATGGAGCCACGTGATTTACGTGTGAGGCCTTTATTAGACTGCAAAAGGCCATATTACAGCCTTTATAGGAATGTGCACGTAGTTAAGAATGTTCTAAGGCAACTTCCCCAATGAAAACGAATTGGGACGTTGTAGCGCATCGAGACTGGAAGGACTAGGCCAATGGTAACCTGCGCAGACAGGTGAAACCACGTGATTTACGTGTGAGACCTTTATTAGACTGCAAAAGGCCATATTACAGCATTTATAGGACTGTGAACGTAGTTAAGACTGTTGTAAGGCAACGGCGCTAATGAAATCGACTTGGGACATTGTAGCGCATTGAGACTGGAAGGAACAGTCCAATGGTAATCTGCGTAGGCAGATGGTACCACGTGATGTACGTGTGAGGCCTTTATTAGACTGCGAAAGGCCATATTACAGCCTTAATAGGACTGTGCACGTAGTTGAGAGTGTTGCAAGGCAACTTCCCCAATGAAAACGACTTGGGACGTTGTAGCGCATTGAGACTGGAAGGACTAGGCCAATGGTAACCTGCGCAGACAGGTGAAACCACGTGATTTACGTGTGAATCCTTTATTAGACTGCAAAAGGCCATATTACAGCCTTTACAGGACTGTGCACGTAGTTAAGAGTGTTGTAAGGCAACGGCGCTAATGAAAACGACTTGGGACGTTGTAGCGCATTGAGATTGGAAGGAATAGTCCAATGGTAACCTGCACAGGCAAATGGAACCACGTGACTTACGTGTGAGGCCATTATTAGGCTGCAAAAGGCCATATTACAGCTTTTATAGGACTGTGCACGTAGTTAAGAGTGTTGTAAGGCAACTTCCGCAATGAAAACGACTTGGGACGTTGTAGCGCATTGAGACTGGAAGGACTAGGCCAATGGTAACCTGCGCAGACAGGTGAAACCACGTGATTTACGTGTGAAGCCTTTATTAGACTGCAAAAGGCCATATTACAGCCTTTATAGGACTGTGCACGTAGTTAAGAGTGTTGTAAGGCAACGGCGCTAATGAAAGCGACTTGGGACGTTGTAGTGCATTGAGACTGGAAGGAATAGTCCAATGGTAACCTGCACAGGCAAATGGAACCACGTGACTTACGTGTGAGGCCTTTATTAGACTGAAAAAGGCCATATTGCAGCCTTTATTGGACTGTGCACGTAGTTAATAGTATTGTAAGGCAACAGCGCTAATGAAAACGACTTGGGACGTTGTAGCTCATTGAGACTGGGGAAGGAATAGTCCAATGGTAACCTGCACAGGCAAATGGAACCACGTGATTCACGTGTGAGGCCTTTATTAGACTGCAAAAGTCCATATTACAGCCTTTATAGGAATGTGCACGTAGTTAAGAATGTTCTAAGGCAACTTCCCCAATGAAAACGAATTGGGACGTTGTAGCGCATTGAGACTGGAAGGACTATGCCAATGGTAACCTGCGCAGACAGGTGAAACCACGTGATTTACGTGTGAGACCTTTATTAGACTGCAAAAGGCCATATTACAGCATTTATAGGACTGTGAACGTAGTTAAGACTGTTGTAAGGCAACGGCGCAAATGAAAACGACTTGGGACGTTGTAGCGCATTGAGACTGGAAGGAATAGTCCAATGGTAACCTGCACAGGCAAATGGAACCATGTGATTTACGTGTGAGGCCTTTATTAGACTGCAAAAGGCCAAATTACAGCCTTTATAGGAATGTGCACGTAGTTAAGAATGTTCTAAGGCAACTTCCCCAATGAAAACAAATTGGGACGTTGTAGCGCATTGAGACTGGAAGGACTAGGCCAATGGTAACCTGCGCAGACAGGTGCAACCACGTGACTTACGTGTGAGACCTTTATTAGACTGCAAGAGGCCATATTACAGCTTTTATAGGACTGTGAACGTAGTTAAGACTGTTGTAAGGCAACGGCGCAAATGAAAACGAGTTGGGACGTTGTAGCGCATTGAGACTGGAAGGAATAGTCCAATGGTAACCTGCACAGGCAAATGGAACCACGTGATTTACGTGTGAGGCCTTTATTAGACTGCAAAAGGCCAAATTACAGCCTTTATAGGAATGTGCACGTAGTTAAGAATGTTCTAAGGCAACTTCCCCAATGAAAACAAATTGGGACGTTGTAGCGCATTGAGACTGGAAGGACTAGGCCAATGGTAACCTGCGCAGACAGGTGAAACCACGTGACTTACGTGTGAGACCTTTATTAGACTGCAAGAGGCCATATTACAGCTTTTATAGGACTGTGAACGTAGTTAAGACTGTTGTAAGGCAACGGCGCAAATGAAAACGAGTTGGGACGTTGTAGCGCATTGAGACTGGAAGGAATAGTCCAATGGTAACCTGCACAGGCAAATGGAACCACGTGATTTACGTGTGAGGCCTTTATTAGACTGCAAAAGGACATAATACAGCCTTTATAGGACTGTGCACGTAGTTAATAGTGTTCTAAGGTAACTTCGCCATTGAAAACAACTTGGGACATTGTAGCGCATTGAGACTGGAACGATTAGTCCAATGGTAACCTGCGCAGGCAGGTGAAACCACGTGATTTACGTGTGAAGCCTTTATTAGGCTGCAAAAGGCCATATTACAGCCTTTATAGGACTGTGCACGTAGTTAAGAGTGTTGTAAGGCAACGGCGCTAATGAAAACGACTTGGGACGTTGTAGCGCATTGAGACTGGAAGGAATAGTCTAATGGTAACCTGCACAGGCAAATGGAACCACGTGACTTACGTGTGAGGCCTTTATTAGGCTGCAAAAGCCCATATTACAGCTTTCATAGGACTGTGCACGTAATTAAGAGTGTTGTAAGGCAACGGCGCTAATGAAAACGACTTGGGACGTTGTAGCGCATTGAGACGGGAAGGAATAGTCCAATGGTAACCTGCACAGGCAAATGGAACCACGTGATTTACGTGTGAGGCCTTTATTAGACTGCAAAAGGCCATATTAGAGCCTTTATAGGACTGTGCACGTAGTTAAGAGTGTTGTAAGGCAACGGCGCTAATGAAAACGACTTGGGACGTTGTAGCGCATTGAGACTGGAATGAATAGTCCAATGGTAACCTGCACAGGCAAATGGAACCACGTGATTTACGTGTGAGTCCTCTATTTGACTGCAAAAGGCCATATTACAGCCTTTAGAGGACTGTGCACGTAGTTAAGGGTGTTGTAAGGCAATTTCGCCAATGAAAACAACCTGGGACGTTGTAGCGCATTGAGACTGGAAGGACTAGGCCAATGGTAACCTGCACAGGCAAATGGAACCACGTGATTTACGTGTGAGTCCTTTATTTGACTGCAAAAGGCCATATTACAGCCTTTAGAGGACTGTGCACGTAGTTAAGGTTGTTGTAAGGCAACTTCGCCAATGAAAACGACCTGGGACGTTGTAGCGCATTGAGACTGGAAGGACTAGGCCAATGGTAACCTGCACAGGCAGATAGAACCAAGTGACTTACGTGTGAGGCCTTTATTAGACTGCAAAAGGCCATATTACAGCCTTTATAGGACTGTGAACGTAATTAAGACTGTTGTAAGGCAACGGCGCTAATGAAAACAACTTGGGACGTTGTAACGCATTGAGACTGGAAGGAATAGTCCAATGGTAACCTGCACAGGCAAATGTAACCACGTGATTTACGTCTGAGGCCTTTATTAGACTGCAAAAGGACATATTACAGCCTTTATAGGACTGTGCACGTAGTTAATAGTGTTCTAAGGTAACTTCGCCAATGAAAAAAACTTGGGACGTTGTAGTGCATTGAGACTGGAACGATTAGTCCAATGGTAACCTGCGCAGGCAGGTGAAACCACGTGATTTACGTGTGAAGCCTTTATTAGGCTGCAAAAGGCCATATTACAGCCTTTATAGGACTGTGCACGTAGTTAAGAGTGTTGTAAGGCAACGGCGCTAATAAAACCGATTTGGGACGTTGTAACGCATTGAGACTGGAAGGACTAGGCCAATGGTAACCTGTGCAGACAGGTGAAACTACGTGATTTACGTGTGAGGCCTTTATTAGACTGCAAAAGGCCATATTACAGCCTTTATAGGACTGTGCACGTAGATAAGAGTGTTGTAAGGCAACGGCGCTAATGGAAACGACTTGGGACGTTGTAGCGCATTGAGACGGGAAGGAATAGTCAAATGGTAACCTGCACAGACAAATGGAACCACGTGATTTACGTGTGAGGCCTTTTTTAGACTACAAAAGGCCATATTACAGCCTTTATAGGACTGTGCACGTAGTTAAGAGTGTTGTAAGGCAACTCGCTAATGAAAACGACTTGGGACGTTGTAGCTCATTGAGACTGGAAGGAATAGTCCAATGGTAACCTGCACAGGCAAATGGAACCACGTGATTTACGTGTGAGGCCTTTATTAGACTGCAAAAGGCCATATTACAGCCTTTATAGGAATGTGCACGTAGTTAAGAATGTTCTAAGGCAACTTCCCCATTGAAAACGAATTGGGACGTTGTAGCGCATTGAGACTGGAAGGACTAGGCCAATGGTAACCTGCGCAGACAGGTGAAACCACGTGATTTACGTGTGAGACCTTTATTAGACTGCAAAAGGCCATATTACAGCATTTATAGGACTGTGAACGTAGTTAAGACTGTTGTAAGGCAACGGCACTAATAAAAACGACTTGGGACGTTCTAGCGCATTGAGGCTGGAAGGAATAGTCCAATGGTAACCTGCACAGGCAAATGGAACCACGTGATTTACGTGTGAGGCCTTTATTAGACTGCAAAAGGCCAAATTACAGCCTTTATAGGAATGTGCACGTAGTTAAGAATGTTCTAAGGCAACTTCCCCAATGAAAACAAATTGGGACGTTGTAGCGCATTGAGACTGGAAGGACTAGGCCAATGGTAACCTGCGCAGACAGGTGAAACCACGTGACTTACGTGTGAGACCTTTATTAGACTGCAAAAGGCCATATTACAGCTTTTATAGGACTGTGAACGTAGTTAAGACTGTTGTAAGGCAACGGCGCAAATGAAAACGACTTGGGACGTTGTAGCGCATTGAGACTGGAAGGAATAGTCCAATGGTAACCTGCACAGGCAAATGGAACCACGTGATTTACGTGTGAGGCCTTTATTAGACTGCAAAAGGACATAATACAGCCTTTATAGGACTGTGCACGTAGTTAATAGTGTTCTAAGGTAACTTCGCCATTGAAAACAACTTGGGACGTTGTAGCGCATTGAGACTGGAACGATTAGTCCAATGGTAACCTGCGCAGGCAGGTGAAACCACGTGATTTACGTGTGAAGCCTTTATTAGGCTGCAAAAGGCCATATTACAGCCTTTATAGGACTGTGCACGTAGTTAAGAGTGTTGTAAGGCAACGGCGCTAATGAAAACGACTTGGGACGTTGTAGCGCATTGAGACTGGAAGGAATAGTCCAATGGTAACCTGCACAGGCAAATGGAACCACGTGACTTACGTGTGAGGCCTTTATTAGGCGGCAAAAGCCCATATTACAGCTTTTATAGGACTGTGCACGTAATTAAGAGTGTTGTAAGGTAACGGCGCTAATGAAAACGACTTGGGACGTTGTAGCGCATTGAGACGGGAAGGAATAGTCCAATGGTAACCTGCACAGGCAAATGGAACCACGTGATTTACGTGTGAGGCCTTTATTAGACTGCAAAAGGCCATATTACAGCCTTTATAGGACTGTGCACGTAGTTAAGAGTGTTGTAAGGCAACGGCGCTAATGAAAACGACTTGGGACGTTGTAGCGCATTGAGACTGGAATGAATAGTCCAATGGTAACCTGCACAGGCAAATGGAACCACGTGATTTACGTGTGAGTCCTTTATTTGACTGCAAAAGGCCATATTACAGCCTTTAGAGGACTGTGCACGTAGTTAAGGGTGTTGTAAGGCAATTTCGCCAATGAAAACAACCTGGGACGTTGTAGCGCATTGAGACTGGAAGGACTAGGCCAATGGTAACCTGCACAGGCAAATGGAACCACGTGATTTACGTGTGAGTCCTTTATTTGACTGCAAAAGGCCATATTACAGCCTTTAGAGGACTGTGCACGTAGTTAAGGTTGTTGTAAGGCAACTTCGCCAATGAAAACGACCTGGGACGTTGTAGCGCATTGAGACTGGAAGGAATAGTCCAATGGTAACCTGCACAGGCAAATGGAACCACGTGATTTACGTGTGAGGCCTTTATTAGACTGCAAAAGGACATAATACAGCCTTTATAGGACTGTGCACGTAGTTAAGAGTGTTGTAAGGCAACGGCGCTAATGAAAACGACTTGGGACGTTGTAGCGCATTGAGACTGGAAGGAATAGTCCAATGGTAACCTGCACAGGCAAATGGAACCACGTGATTTACGTGTGAGGCCTTTATTAGACTGCAAAAGGACATAATACAGCCTTTATAGGACTGTGCACGTAGTTAATAGTGTTCTAAGGTAACTTCGCCATTGAAAACAACTTGGGACGTTGTAGCGCATTGAGACTGGAACGATTAGTCCAATGGTAACCTGCGCAGGCAGGTGAAACCACGTGATTTACGTGTGAAGCCTTTATTAGGCTGCAAAAGGCCATATTACAGCCTTTATAGGACTGTGCACGTAGTTAAGAGTGTTGTAAGGCAACGGCGCTAATGAAAACGACTTGGGACGTTGTAGCGCATTGAGACTGGAAGGAATAGTCCAATGGTAACCTGCACAGGCAAATGGAACCACGTGACTTACGTGTGAGGCCTTTATTAGGCTGCAAAAGCCAATATTACAGCTTTTATAGGACTGTGCACGTAATTAAGAGTGTTGTAAGGCAACGGCGCTAATGAAAAAGACTTGGGACGTTGTAGCGCATTGAGACGGGAAGGAATAGTCCAATGGTAACCTGCACAGGCAAATGGAACCACGTGATTTACGTGTGAGGCCTTTATTAGACTGCAAAAGGCCATATTACAGCCTTTATAGGACTGTGCACGTAGTTAAGAGTGTTGTAAGGCAACGGCGCTAATGAAAACGACTTGGGACGTTGTAGCGCATTGAGACTGGAATGAATAGTCCAATGGTAACCTGCACAGGCAAATGGAACCACGTGATTTACGTGTGAGTCCTTTATTTGACTGCAAAAGGCCATATTACAGCCTTTAGAGGACTGTGCACGTAGTTAAGGGTGTTGTAAGGCAATTTCGCCAATGAAAACAACCTGGGACGTTGTAGCGCATTGAGACTGGAAGGACTAGGCCAATGGTAACCTGCACAGGCAAATGGAACCACGTGATTTACGTGTGAGTCCTTTATTTGACTGCAAAAGGCCATATTACAGCCTTTAGAGGACTGTGCACGTAGTTAAGGTTGTTGTAAGGCAACTTCGCCAATGAAAACGACCTGGGACGTTGTAGCGCATTGAGACTGGAAGGACTAGGCCAATGGTAACCTGCACAGGCAGATAGAACCACGTGACTTACGTGTGAGGCCTTTATTAGACTGCAAAAGGCCATATTACAGCCTTTATAGGACTGTGAACGTAATTAAGACTGTTGTAAGGGAACGGCGCTAATGAAAACAACTTGGGACGTTGTAACGCATTGAGACTGGAAGGAATAGTCCAATGGTAACCTGCACAGGCAAATGGAACCACGTGATTTACGTGTGAGGCCTTTATTAGACTGCAAAAGGACATAATACAGCCTTTATAGGACTGTGCACGTAGTTAAGAGTGTTGTAAGGCAACGGCGCTAATGAAAACGACTTGGGACGTTGTAGCGCATTGAGACTGGAAGGAATAGTCCAATGGTAACCTGCACAGGCAAATGGAACCACGTGACTTACGTGTGAGGCCTTTATTAGGCTGCAAAAGCCCATATTACAGCTTTTATAGGACTGTGCACGTAATTAAGAGTGTTGTAAGGCAACGGCGCTAATGAAAACGACTGGGGACGTTGTAGCGCATTGAGACGGGAAGGAATAGTCCAATGGTAACCTGCACAGGCAAATGGAACCACGTGATTTACGTGTGAGGCCTTTATTAGACTGCAAAAGGCCATATTACAGCCTTTATAGGACTGTGCACGTAGTTAAGAGTGTTGTAAGGCAACGGCGCTAATGAAAACGACTTGGGACGTTGTAGCGCATTGGGACTGGAATGAATAGTCCAATGGTAACCTGCACAGGCAAATGGAACCACGTGATTTACGTGTGAGTCCTTTATTTGACTGCAAAAGGCCATATTACAGCCTTTAGAGGACTGTGCACGTAGTTAAGGGTGTTGTAAGGCAATTTCGCCAATGAAAACAACCTGGGACGTTGTAGCGCATTGAGACTGGAAGGACTAGGCCAATGGTAACCTGCACAGGCAAATGGAACCACGTGATTTACGTGTGAGTCCTTTATTTGACTGCAAAAGGCCATATTACAGCTTTTAGAGGACTGTGCACGTAGTTAAGGTTGTTGTAAGGCAACTTCGCCAATGAAAACGACCTGGGACGTTGTAGCGCATTGAGACTGGAAGGACTAGGCCAATGGTAACCTGCACAGGCAGATAGAACCACGTGACTTACGTGTGAGGCCTTTATTAGACTGCAAAAGGCCATATTACAGCCTTTATAGGACTGTGAACGTAATTAAGACTGTTGTATGGCAACGGCGCTAATGAAAACAACTTGGGACGTTGTAACGCATTGAGACTGGAAGGAATAGTCCAATGGTAACCTGCACAGGCAAATGGAACCACGTGATTTACGTGTGAGGCCTTTATTAGACTGTAAAAGGACATATTACAGCCTTTATAGGACAGTGCACGTAGTTAATAGTGTTCTAAGGTAACTTCGCCAATGAAAAAATTTGGGACGTTGTAGTGCATTAAGACTGGAACGATTAGTCCAATGGTAACCTGCGCAGGCAGGTGAAACCACGTGATTTACGTGTGAAGCCTTTATTAGGCTGCAAAAGGCCATATTACAGCCTTTATAGGACTGTGCACGTAGTTAAGAGTGTTGTAAGGCAACGGCGCTAATAAAACCGATTTGGGACGTTGTAACGCATTGAGACTGGAAGGACTAGGCCAATGGTAACCTGTGCAGACAGGTGAAACTACGTGATTTACGTGTGAGGCCTTTATTAGACTGCAAAAGGCCATATTACAGCCTTTATAGGACTGTGCACGTAGATAAGAGTGTTGTAAGGCAACGGCGCTAATGGAAACGACTTGGGACGTTGTAGCGCATTGAGACGGGAAGGAATAGTCCAATGGTAACCTGCACAGGCAAATGGAACCACGTGATTTACGTGTGAGGCCTTTATTAGACTGCAAAAGGCCATATTACAGCCTTTATAGGACTGTGCACGTAGTTAAGAGTGTTGTAAGGCAACTTCGCCAATGAAAACGACTTGAGACGTTGTAGGGCATTGAGACTGGAAGGACTAGGCCAATGATAACCTGCCCAGGCAGATGGAACCACGTGATTTACGTGTGAGGGCTTTATTAGACTGAAAAAGGCCATATTGCAGCCTTTATTGGACTGTGCACGTAGTTAATAGTATTGTAAGGCAACAGCGCTAATGAAAACGACTTGGGACGTTGTAGCTCATTGAGACTGGAAGGAATAGTCCAATGGTAACCTGCACAGGCAAATGGAACCACGTGATTTACGTGTGAGGCCTTTATTAGACTGCAAAAGGCCATATTACAGCCTTTATAGGAATGTGCACGTAGTTAAGAATGTTCTAAGGCAACTTCGCCAATGAAAACGACTTGAGACGTTGTAGGGCATTGAGACTGGAAGGACTAGGCCAATGGTAACCTGCCCAGGCAGATGGAACCACGTGATTTACGTGTGAGGGCTTTATTAGACTGAAAAAGGCCATATTGCAGCCTTTATTGGACTGTGCACGTAGTTAATAGTATTGTAAGGCAACAGCGCTAATGAAAACGACTTGGGACGTTGTAGCTCATTGAGACTGGAAGGAATAGTCCAATGGTAACCTGCACAGGCAAATGGAACCACGTGATTTACGTGTGAGGCCTTTATTAGACTGCAAAAGGCCATATTACAGCCTTTATAGGAATGTGCACGTAGTTAAGAATGTTCTAAGGCAACTTCCCCAATGAAAACGAATTGGGACGTTGTAGCGCATTGAGACTGGAAGGACTAGGCCAATGGTAACCTGCGCAGACACGTGAAACCACGTGATTTACGTGTGAGACCTTTATTAGACTGCAAAAGGCCATATTACAGCATTTATAGGACTGTGAACGTAGTTAATAGTATTGTAAGGCAACAGCGCTAATGAAAACGACTTGGGATGTTGTAGCTCATTGAGACTGGAAGGAATAGTCCAATGGTAACCTGCACAGGCAAATGGAACCACGTGATTTACGTGTGAGGCCTTTATTAGACTGCAAAAGGCCATATTACAGCCTTTATAGGAATGTGCACGTAGTTAAGAATGTTCTAAGGCAACTTCCCCAATGAAAACGAATTGGGACGTTGTAGCGCATTGAGACTGGAAGGACTAGGCCAATGGTAACCTGCGCAGACAGGTGAAACCACGTGATTAACGTGTGAGACCTTTATTAGACTGCAAAAGGCCATATTACAGCATTTATAGGACTGTGAACGTAGTTAAGAGTGTTGTAAGGCAATGGCACTAATAAAAACGACTTGGGACGTTCTAGCGCATTGAGACTGGAAGGAATAGTCCAATGGTAACCTGCACAGGCAAATGGAACCACGTGATTTACGTGTGAGTCCTTTATTTGACTGCAAAAGGCCATATTACAGCCTTTAGAGGACTGTGCACGTAGTTAAGGGTGTTGTAAGGCAATTTCGCCAATGAAAACAACCTGGGACGTTGTAGCGCATTGAGACTGGAAGGACTAGGCCAATGGTAACCTGCACAGGCAAATGGAACCACGTGATTTACGTGTGAGTCCTTTATTTGACTGCAAAAGGCCATATTACAGCTTTTAGAGGACTGTGCACGTAGTTAAGGTTGTTGTAAGGCAACTTCGCCAATGAAAACGACCTGGGACGTTGTAGCGCATTGAGACTGGAAGGACTAGGCCAATGGTAACCTGCACAGGCAGATAGAACCACGTGACTTACGTGTGAGGCCTTTATTAGACTGCAAAAGGCCATATTACAGCCTTTATAGGACTGTGAACGTAATTAAGACTGTTGTAAGGCAACGGCGCTAATGAAAACAACTTGGGACGTTGTAACGCATTGAGACTGGAAGGAATAGTCCAATGGTAACCTGCACAGGCAAATGGAACCACGTGATTTACGTGTGAGGCCTTTATTAGACTGCAAAAGGACATATTACAGCCTTTATAGGACTGTGCACGTAGTTAATAGTGTTCTAAGGTAACTTCGCCAATGAAAAAAACTTGGGACGTTGTAGTGCATTGAAACTGGAACGATTAGTCCAATGGTAACCTGCGCAGGCAGGTGAAACCACGTGATTTACGTGTGAAGCCTTTATTAGGCTGCAAAAGGCCATATTACAGCCTTTATAGGACTGTGCACGTAGTTAAGAGTGTTGTAAGGCAACGGCGCTAATAAAACCGATTTTGGACGTTGTAACGCATTGAGACTGGAAGGACTAGGCCAATGGTAACCTGTGCAGACAGGTGAAACTACGTGATTTACGTGTGAGGCCTTTATTAGACTGCAAAAGGCCATATTACAGCCTTTATAGGACTGTGCACGTAGATAAGAGTGTTGTAAGGCAACGGCGCTAATGGAAACGACTTGGGACGTTGTAGCGCATTGAGACGGGAAGGAATAGTCCAATGGTAACCTGCACAGGCAAATGGAACCACGTGATTTACGTGTGAGGCCTTTATTAGACTGCAAAAGGCCATATTACAGCCTTTATAGGACTGTGCACGTAGTGAAGAGTGTTGTAAGGCAACTTCGCCAATGAAAACGACTTGGGACGTTGTAGCGCATTGAGACTGGAAGGACTAGGCCAATGGTAACCTGCGCAGACAGGTGAAACCACGTGATTTACGTGTGAGACCTTTATTAGACTGCAAAAGGCCATATTACAGCATTTATAGGACTGTGAACGTAGTTAAGAGTTTTGTAAGGCAATGGCACTAATAAAAACGACTTGGGACGTTCTAGCGCATTGAGACTGGAAGGAATAGTCCAATGGTAACCTGCACAGGCAAATGGAACCACGTGATTTAAGTGTGAGGCCTTTATTAGACTGCAAAAGGCCAAATTACAGCCTTTATAGGAATGTGCACGTAGTTAAGAATGTTCTAAGGCAACTTCCCCAATGAAAACAAATTGGAACGTTGTAGCGCATTGAGACTGGAAGGACTAGGCCAATGGTAACCTGCGCAGACAGGTGAAACCACGTGACTTACGTGTGAGACCTTTATTAGACTGCAAAAGGCCATATTACAGCTTTTATAGGACTGTGAACGTAGTTAAGACTGTTGTAAGGCAACGGCGCAAATGAAAACGACTTGGGACGTTGTAGCGCATTGAGACTGGAAGGAATAGTCCAATGGTAACCTGCACAGGCAAATGGAACCACGTGATTTACGTGTGAGGCCTTTATTAGACTGCAAAAGGACATAATACAGCCTTTATAGGACTGTGCACGTAGTTAATAGTGTTCTAAGGTAACTTCGCCATTGAAAACAACTTGGGACGTTGTAGCGCATTGAGACTGGAACGATTAGTCCAATGGTAACCTGCGCAGGCAGGTGAAACCTTGTGATTTACGTGTGAAGCCTTTATTAGGCTGCAAAAGGCCATATTACAGCCTTTATAGGACTGTGCACGTAGTTAAGAGTGTTGTAAGGCAACGGCGCTAATGAAAACGACTTGGGACGTTGCAGTGCATTGAGACTGGAAGGAATAGTCCAATGGTAACCTGCACAGGCAAATGGAACCACGTGACTTACGTGTGAGGCCTTTATTAGGCTGCAAAAGCCCATATTACAGCTTTTATAGGACTGTGCACGTAATTAAGAGTGTTGTAAGGCAACGGCGCTAATGAAAACGACTTGCCACGTTGTAGCGCATTGAGACTGGAAAAATAATCCAATGGTAACCTACACAGGTAAATGGAACCACGTGATTTACGTGTGAGGCCTTTATTAGACTGCAAAAGGCCATATTACAGCCTTTAGAGGACTGTGCACGTAGTTAAGGGTGTTGTAAGGCAACTTCGCCAATGAAAACGACCTGGGACGTTGTAGCGCATTGAGACTGGAAGGACTAGTCCAATGGTAACCTGCGCAGGCAAATGGAACCACGTGATTTACCTGTGAGGACTTTATTAGACTGCAAAAGGCCATATTACAGCCTTTATAAGACTGTGCACGTAGTTAAGAGTGTTGTAAAGCAACGGCGCTAATGAAAACGACTTGGGACGTTGTAGCACATTGAGACTGTAAGGACTAGGCCAATGGTAACCTGCACAGACAGGTGAAACCACGTGATTTACGTGTGAGGCCTTTATTAGACTGCAAAAGGCCATATTACAGCCTTTATAGGACTGTGCATGTAGTTAAGGTTGTTGTAAGGCAACTTCGCCAATGAAAACGACCTGGGACGTTGTAGCGCATTGAGACTGGAAGGACTAGGCCAATGGCAACCTGCACAGGCAGATAGAACCACGTGACTTACGTGTGAGGCCTTTATTAGACTGCAAAAGGCCATATTACAGCCTTTATAGGACTGTGAACGTAATTAAGACTGTTGTAAGGCAACGGCGCTAATGAAAACAACTTGGGACGTTGTAACGCATTGAGACTGGAAGGAATAGTCCAATGGTAACCTGCACAGGCAAATGGAACCACGTGATTTACGTGTGAGGCCTTTATTAGACTGCAAAAGGACATATTACAGCCTTTATAGGACTGTGCACGTAGTTAATAGTGTTCTAAGGTAACTTCGCCAATGAAAAAAACTTGGGACGTTGTAGTGCATTGAGACTGGAACGATTAGTCCAATCGTAACCTGCGCAGGCAGGTGAAACCACGTGATTTACGTGTGAAGCCTTTATTAGGCTGCAAAAGGCCATATTACAGCCTTTATAGGACTGTGCACGTAGTTAAAAGTGTTGTAAGGCAACGGCGCTAATAAAACCGATTTGGGACGTTGTAACGCATTGAGACTGGAAGGACTAGGCCAATGGTAACCTGTGCAGACAGGTGAAACTACGTGATTTACGTGTGAGGCCTTTATTAGACTGCAAAAGGCCATATTACAGCCTTTATAGGACTGTGCACGTATATAAGAGTGTTGTAAGGCAACGGCGCTAATGAAAACGACTTGGGACGTTGTAGCGCATTGAGACGGGAAGGAATAGTCCAATGGTAACCTGCACAGGCAAATGGAACCACGTGATTTACGTGTGAGGCCTTTATTAGACTGCAAAAGGCCATATTACAGCCTTTATAGGACTGTGAACGTAGTTGAGACTGTTGTAAGGCAACGGCGCTAATGAAAACGACTTGGGACGTTGTAGCGCATTGAGACAGGAAGGAATAGTGCAATGGTAACCTGCACAGGCAAATGGAACCACGTGATTTACGTGTGAGGCCTTTATTAGACTGCAAAAGGCCATATTACAGCCTTTATAGGACTGTGCACGTAGTTAATAGTGATGTAAGGCAACGGCGCTAAGGAAAACGACTTGCGACGTTGTAGAACATTGAGACTGGAAAAATAATTCAATGGTAACCTGCACAGGTAAATGGAACCACGTGATTTACGTGTGAGGCCTTTATTAGACTGCAAAAGGCCATATTACAGCCTTTATAGGACTGTGCACGTAGTTAAGAATGTTCTAAGGCAACTTCCCCAATGAAAACGAATTGGGACGTTGTAGCGCTTGAGACTGGAAGGACTAGGCCAATGGTAACCTGCGCAGACAGGTGAAACCACGTGATTTACGTGTGAGACATTTATTAGACTGCAAAAGGCCATATTACAGCCTTTATAGGACTGTGAACGTAGTTAAGACTGTTGTAAGGCAACGGCGCTAATGAAACCGACTTGCGACGTTGTATCGCATTGAGACTGGAAGGAATAGTCCGATGGTAACCTGCACAGGCAAATGGAACCACGTGATTTACGTGTGAGGCCTTTATTAGACTGCAAAAGGCCATATTACAGCCTTTATAGGACTGTGCACGTAGTTAAGAATGTTCTAAGGCAACTTCCCCAATGAAAACAAATTGGGACGTTGTAGCGCTTGAGACTGGAAGGACTAGGCCAATGGTAACCTGCGCAGACAGGTGAAACCACGTGATTTACTTGTGAGACATTTATTAGACTCCAAAAGGCCATATTACAGCCTTTATAGGACTGTGAACGAAGTTAAGACTGTTGTAAGGCAACGGCGCTAATGAAAACGACTTGGGACGTTGTATCGCATTGAGACTGGAAGGAATAGTCCAATGGTAACCTGCACAGGCAAATGGAACCACGTGATTTACGTGTGAGGCCTTTATTAGACTGCAAAAGGCCATATTACAGCCTTTATAGGACTGTGCACGTAGTTAAGAGTGTTGTAAGGCAACGGCGCTAATAAAACCGATTTGGGACGTTGTAACCCATTGAGACTGGAAGGACTAGGCCAATGGTAACCTGTGCAGACAGGTGAAACTACGTGATTTACGTGTGAGGCCTTTACTAGACTGCAAAAGGCCATAATACAGCCTTTATAGGACTGTGCACGTAGATAAGAGTGTTGTAAGGCAACGGCGCTAATGAAAACGACTTGGGACGTTGTAGCGCATTGAGACGGGATGGAATAGTCCAATGGTAACCTGCACAGGCAAATGGAACCACGTGATTTACGTGTGAGGCCTTTATTAGACTGCAAAAGGCCACATTACAGCCTTTATAGGACTGTGCACGTAGTTAAGAGTGTTGTAAGGCAACGGTGCTAATGAAAACGACTTGGGACGTTGTAGCGCATTGAGACTGGAATGAATAGTCCAATGGTAACCTGCACAGGCAAATGGAACCACGTGATTTACGTGTGAGTCCTTTATTAGACTGCAAAAGGCCATATTACAGCCTTTGGAGGACTGTGCACGTAGTTAAGGGTGTTGTAAGGCAACTTCGCCAATGAAAACGACCTGGGACGTTGTAGCGCATTGAGACTGGAAGGACTAGGCCAATGGTAACCTGCACAGGCAGATAGAACCACGTGATTTACGTGTGAGGCCTTTAATAGACTGCAAAAGGCCATATTACAGCCTTTATAGGACTGTGAACGTAGTTAAGACTGTTGTAAGGCAACGGCGCTAATGAAAACGACTTGGGACGTTGTAGCGCATTGAGACTGGAATGAATAGTCCAATAGTAACCTGCACAGGCAAATGGAACCACGTGATTTACGTGTGAGTCCTTTATTTGACTGCAAAAGGCCATATTACAGCCTTTAGAGGACTGTGCACGTAGTTAAGGGTGTTGTAAGGCAACTTCGCCAATGAAAACGACCTGGGACGTTGTAGCGCATTGAGACTGTAAGGACTAGGCCAATGGTAACCTGCACAGGCAGATAGAACCACGTGATTTACGTGTGAGGCCTTTATTAGACTGCAAAAGGACATATTACAGCTTTTATAGGACTGTGCACGTAGTTAAGAGTGTTGTAAGGCAACGGCGCTAATGAAAACGACTTGGGACGTTGTAGCGCATTTAGACAGGAAGGAATAGTGCAATGGTAACCTGCACAGGCAATTGGAACCACGTGATTTACGTGTGAGGCCTTTATTAGACTGCAAAAGGCCATATTACAGCCTTTATAGGACTGTGCACGTAGTTAATAGTGTTGTAAGGCAACGGCGCTAAGGAAAACGACTTGCGACGTTGTAGAACATAGAGACTGAAAGGACTAGGCCAATGGTAACCTGTGCAGACAGGTGAAACTACGTGATTTACGTGTGAGGCCTTTATTAGACTGCAAAAGGCCATATTACAGCATTTATAGGACTGTGCACGTAGATAAGAGTGTTGTAAGGCAACGGCGCTAGTGAAAACGACTTGGGACGTTGTAGCGCATTGAGACTGGAAGGACTAGGCCAATGGTAACCTGCACAGGCAGATAGAACCACGTGATTTACGTGTGAGGCCCTTATTAGACTGCAAAATGCCATATTACAGCCTTTATAGGACTGTGAACGTAGTTAAGGGTGTTGTAAGGCAACGGCGCTAATGAAAACGACTTGGTACGTTGTAGCGCATTGAGACTGGAAGGACTAGGCCAATGGTAACCTGCACAGGCAGATAGAACCACGTGATTTACGTGTGAGGCCTTTATTAGACTGCAAAATGCCATATTACAGCCTTTATAGGACTGTGAACGTAGTTAAGACTGTTGTAAGGCAACGGCGCTAATGAAAACGACTTGGGACGTTGTAGCGCATTGAGACTGGAATGAATAGTCCAATAGTAACCTGTACAGGCAAATGGAACCACGTGATTTACGTGTGAGTCCTTTATTTGACTGCAAAAGGCCATATTACAGCCTTTAGAGGACTGTGCACGTAGTTAAGAATGTTCTAAGGCAACTTCCCCAATGAAAACGAATTGGGACGTTGTAGCGCTTGAGACTGGAAGGACTAGGCCAATGGTAACCTGCGCAGACAGGTGAAACCACGTGATTTACGTGTGAGACATTTATTAGACTGCAAAAGGCCATATTACAGCCTTTACAGGACTGTGCACGTAGTTAAGAGTGTTGTAAGGCAACGGCGCTAATGAAGACGACTTGGGACGTTGTAGTGCATCGAGACTGGAAGGAAAAGTCCAATGGTAATCTGCGTAGGCAGATGGAATCACGTGATTTAGGTGTGAGGCCTTTATTAGACTGCAAAATGCCATATTACAGCCTTTATAGGACTGTGAATGGATTTAAAAGTGTTCTAACGCCACCTCGCCAATGAAAACAACTCGGGACGTTGTAGGGCATTGAGACTGGAAGGAATAGTCCAATGGTAACCGACGCAGGCAGGAGAAACCACGTGATTTACGTGTGAAGCCTTTATTAGACTGCAAAAGGCCATATTACAGCCTTTATAGGACTGTGCACGTTGTTAATAGTATTGTAAGGCAACGGCGCTAAGGAAAACGACTTGCGATGTTGTAGAACATTGAGACTGGCACGATTAGTCCAATGGTAACCTGCGCAGGCAGGTAAAACCACGTGATTTACGTGTGAAGCCTTTATTAGACTGCAAAAGGCCATAATACAGCGTTTATAGGACTGTGCACGTTGTTAAGAGTGTTTTAAGGCAACGGCGCTAATGAAAACGACTTGAGACGTTGTAGCACATTTAGACGGGAAGCAATAGGCCAATGGTAACTTGCACAGGCAGGTGAAACCACGTGATTTACGTGTGAGGCCTTTAATAGACTGCAAAATGCCATATTACAGCCTTTAGAGGACTGTGCACGTAGTTAAGAATGTTCTAAGGCAACTTCCCCAATGAAAACGAATTGGGACGTTGTAGCGCTTGAGACTGGAAGGACTAGGCCAATGGTAACCTGCGCAGACAGGTGAAACCACGTGATTTACGTGTGAGACATTTATTAGACTGCAAAAAGGCCATATTACAGCCTTTATAGGACTGTGAACGTAGTTAAGACTGTTGTAAGGCAACGGCGCTAATGAAATCGACTTGGGACGTTGTATCGCATTGAGACTGGAAGGACTATGCCAATGGTAACCTGCGCAGACAGGTGAAACCACGTGATTTACGTGTGAGGCCTTTAATAGACTGCAAAAGGCCATATTACAGCCTTTACAGGACTGTGCACGTAGTTAAGAGTGTTGTAAGGCAACGGCGCTAATGAAGACGACTTGGGACGTTGTACTGCATCGAGACTGGAAGGAAAAGTCCAATGGTAATCTGCGTAGGCAGATGGAACCACGTGATTTAGGTGTGAGGCCTTTATTAGACTGCAAAAGGCCACATTACAGCCTTTAGAGGACTGTGCACGTAGTTAAGACTGTTGTAAGGCAACTTCGCCAATGAAAACGACTTGGGACGTTGTAGCGCATTGAGACTGAAAGAACTAGGCCAATGGTAACCTGCCCAGGCAGATGGAACCACGTGATTTACGTGTGAAGCCTTTATTAGAATGCAAAAGGCCACATTACAGCCTTTAGAGGACTGTGCACGTAGTTAAGACTGTTGTAAGGCAACTTCGCCAATGAAAACGACTTGGGACGTTGTAGCGCATTGAGACTGAAAGAACTAGGCCAATGGTAACCTGCCCAGGCAGATGGAACCACGTGATTTACGTGTGAGGCCTTTATTAGACTGAAAAAGGTCATATTACAGCCTTTATAGGACTGTGCACGTTGTTGATAGTATTGTAAGGCAACGGCGCTAAGGAAAACGACTTGCGATGTTGTATAACATTGAGACTGGAAAAATAGTCCGATGGTAACCTGCACAGGCAAATGGAACCACGTGATTTACGTGTGAGGCCTTTATTAGACTGCAAAAGGCCATATTACAGCCTTTAGAGTACTGTGCACGTAGTTAAGAATGTTCTAAGGCAACTTCCCCAATGAAAACGAATTGGGACGTTGTAGTGCATTGAGACTGGAAGGACTAGCCCAATGGTAACCTGCGCAGACAGGTGAAACCACGTGATTTACGTGTGAGACCTTTATTAGACTGCAAAAGGCCATATTACAGCCTTTATAGGACTGTAAACGTAGTAAAGACTGTTGTAAGGCAACGGCGCTAATGAAAACGACTTGGGACGTTGTACCGCATTGAGACTGGAAGGAATAGTCCAATGGTAACCTGCACAGGCAAATGGAACCACGTGATTTAGGTGTAAGGCCTTTATTAGACTGCGAAAGGACATATTACAGCCTTTATAGGACTGTGCACGTAGTTAATAGTGTTCTAAGGTAACTTCGCCAATGAAAACAACTTGGGACGTTGTAGCGCATTGAGACTGGCACGATTAGTGCAATGGTAACCTGCGCAGGCAGGTAAAACCACGTGAGTTACGTGTGAAGCCTTTATTAGACTGCAAAAGGCCATAATACAGCGTTTATAGGACTGTGCACGTTGTTAAGAGTGTTTTAAGGCAACGGCGCTAATGAAAACGACTTGAGACGTTGTAGCACATTTAGACGGGAAGCACTAGGCCAATGGTAACTTGCACAGGCAGGTGAAACCACGTGATTTACGTGTGAAGCCTTTATTAGACTGCAAAAGGTCATATTACAGCCTTTATAGGACTGTGCGCGTAGTTAAGAGTGTTGTAAGGCAACGGCGCTAATGAAGACGACTTGGGACGTTGTAGTGCATCGAGACTGGAAGGAACAGTCCAATGGCAATCTGCGTAGGCAGATGGAACCACGTGATTTACGTGTGAGGCCTTTATTAGACTGAAAAAGGCCATATTACAGCCTTTATAGGACTGTGCACGTTGTTAATAGTATTGTAAGGCAACGGCGCTAAGGAAAACGACTTGCGACGTTGTAGAACATTGAGACTTGAAAAATAGTCCAATGGTAACCGGTGCAGGCAGGTGAAACCACGTGATTTACGTGTGACGCCTTTATTAGACTGCAAAAGGCCATATTACAGCCTTTATAGGACTGTGCACATAGTTAAGAGTGTTCTAAGGCCACGGCGCTAAGGAAAATCACTTGCAACGTTGTAGCGCATTGAGACTGGAAGGAATAGTCCAATGGTAACCTGCACAGGCAAATGGAACCACGTGATCTACGTGTGAGACCTTTATTAGACTGCAAAAGACCATATTACAGCCTTCATAGGACTGTGCACGTAGTTAAGAGTGTTGTAAGGCAACTTCGCCAATGAAAGCGACTTGGGACGTTGTAGCGCATTGAGACGTGAAGGAATAGTCCAATGGTAACCTGCGCAGACAGGTGAAACAACGTGATTTACGTGGGAGGCCTTTATTAGACTGCAAAAGGCCATATTACAGCCTTTATAGGACTGTGCACGTAGTTAAGAGTGTTGTAAGGGAACGGCGCTAATGAAGACGACTTGGGACGTTGTAGTGCATCGAGACTGGAAGGAACAGTCCAATGGAAATCTGCGTGGGCAGATGGAACCACGTGATTTACGTGTGAGGCCTTTATTAGACTGCAAAAGGCCATATTACAGCCTTTATAGGACTGTGCACGTAGTTAAGATTGTTGTAAGGCAACTTCGCCAATGAAAACGACTTGGAACGTTGTACCGCATTGAGACTGGCACGATTAGTCCAATGGTAACCTGCGCAGGCAGATGGAACCATGTGATTAACGTGTGAAGCCTTTATTAGACTGCAAAAGGCCATATTACAGCGTTTATAAGACTGTGCACGTAGTTAAGAGTGTTTTAAGGCAACGGCGCTAATGAAAACGACTTGAGACGTTGTAGCACATTTAGACGGGAAGCACTAGGCCAATGGCAATCTGCGTAGGCAGATGGAACCACGTGATTTACGTGTGAGGCCTTTATTAGACTGAAAAAGACCATATTACAGCCTTTATAGGACTGTGCACGTTGTTAAAAGTATTGTAAGGCTACGGCGCTAAGGAAAACGACTTGCAACGTTGTAGAACGTTGAGACTGGAAAAATAGTCCAATGGTAACCTGCACAGGCAAATGGAACCACGTGATTTACGTGTGAGGCCTTTATTAGACTGCAAAAGGCCATATTACAGCCTTTAGAGTACTGTGCACGTAGTTAAGAATGTTCTAAGGCAACTTCCCCAATGAAAACGAATTGGGACGTTGTAGCGCATTGAGACTGGAAGAACTAGCCCAATGGTAACCTGTGCAGACAGGTGAAACCACGTGATTTACGTGTGAGACCTTTATTAGACTGCAAAAGGCGATATTACAGCCTTTATAGGACTGTGAACGTAGTTAAGACTATTGTAAGGCAACGGCGCTAATGAAAACGACTTGGGACGTTGTACCGCATTGAGACTGGAAGGAATAGTCCAATGGTAACCTGCACAGGCAAATGAAACCACGTGATTAACGTGTGAGGCCTTTATTAGACTGCGAAAGGACATATTACAGCCTTTATAGGACTGTGCACGTAGTTAATAGTGTTCTAAGGTAACTTCGCCAATGAAAACAACTTGGGACGTTGTAGCGCATTGAGACTGGCACGATTAGTCCAATGGTAACCTGTGCAGGCAGGTGAAACCACGTGATTTACGTGTGAAGCCTTTATTAGACTGCAAAACGCCATATTACAGCGTTTATAGGACTGTGCACGTAGTTAAGAGTGTTGTAAGGCAACGGCGCTAATGAAGACGACTTGGGACGTTGTAGTGCATCGAGACTGGAAGGAACAGTCCAATGGCAATCTGCGTAGGCAGATGGAACCACGTGATTTACGTGTGAGGCCTTTATTAGACTGAAAAAGCCATATTACAGCCTTTATAGGACTGTGCACGTTGTTAATAGTATTGTAAGGCAACGGCGCTAAGGAAAACGACTTGCGACGTTGTAGAATATTAAGACTTGAAAAATAGTCCAATGGTAACTGGTGCAGGCAGGTGAAACCACGTGTTTACGTGTGACGCCTTTATAAGACTGCAAAAGGCCATATTACAGCCTTTATAGGACTGTGCACATAGTTAAGAGTGTTCTAAGGCCACAGCGCTAAGGAAAATCACTTGCAACGTTGTAGCGCATTGAGACTGGAAGGAATAGTCCAATGGTGACCTGCACAGGCAAATGGAACCACGTGATCTACGTGTGAGACCTTTATTAGACTGCAAAAGACCATATTACAGCCTTCATAGGACTGTGCACGTAGTTAAGAGTTTTGTAAGGCAACTTCGCCAATGAAAGCGACTTGGGACGTTGTAGCGCATTGAGA
The DNA here is from genome assembly GCF_029227915.1 of Hydractinia symbiolongicarpus. Classification (NCBI taxonomy): domain Eukaryota; kingdom Metazoa; phylum Cnidaria; class Hydrozoa; order Anthoathecata; family Hydractiniidae; genus Hydractinia; species Hydractinia symbiolongicarpus. The sequence goes on along the minus strand of NC_079882.1, from coordinate 15,086,835 downwards.
CGTGAAGGAATAGTCCAATGGTAACCTGCGCAGACAGGTGAAACCACGTGATTTACGTGTGAGGCCTTTATTGGACTGCAAAAGGCCATATTACAGCCTTTATAGGACTGTGCACGTAGTTAAGAGTGTTGTAAGGCAATTTCCCCAATGAAAACGACTTGGGACGTTGTAGCGCATTGAGACTGGAAGGACTAGGCCAATGGTAACCTGCACAGACAGGTTAAACCACGTGATTTACGTGTGAGGCCTTTATTAGACTGCAAAGGGCCATATTACAGCCTTTATAGGACTGTGCACGTAGTTAAGATTGTTGTAAGGCAACTTCGCCAATGAAAACGACTTGGGACGTTGTAGCGCATTGAGACTGAAAGAACTAGGCCAATGGTAACCTGCCCAGGCAGGTGAAACCACGTGATTTACGTGTGAAGCCTTTATTAGACTACAAAAGGCCATATTACAGCCTTTATAGGACTGTACGCGTAGTTAAGAGTGTTGTAAGGCAACGGCGCTAATGAAGACGACTTGGGACGTTGTAGTGCATCGAGACTGGAAGGAACACTCCAATGGCAATCTGCGTAGGCAGATGGAACCACGTGATTTACGTGTGAGGCCTTTATTAAACTGAAAAAGACCATATTACAGCCTTTATAGGACTGTGCACGTTGTTAATAGTACTGTAAGGCAACGGCGCTAAGGAAAACGACTTGCGACGTTGTAGAACGTTGAGACTGGAAAAATAGTCCAATGGTAACCTGCACAGGCAAATGGAACCACGTGATTTACGTGTGAGGCCTTTATTAGACTGCAAAAGGCCATATTACAGCCTTTAGAGTACTGTGCACGTAGTTAAGAATGTTCTAAGGCAACTTCCCCAATGAAAACGAATTGGGACGTTGTAGCGCATTGAGACTGGAAGAACTAGCCCAATGGTAACCTGCGCAGACAGGTGAAACCACGTGATTTACGTGTGAGACCTTTATTAGACTGCAAAAGGCCATATTACAGCCTTTATAGGACTGTGAACGTAGTTAAGACTATTGTTAGGCAACGGCGCTAATGAAAACGACTTGGGACGTTGTACCGCATTGAGACTGGAAGGAATAGTCCAATGGTAACCTGCACAGGCAAATGAAACCACGTGATTAACGTGTAAGGCCTTTATTAGACTGCGAAAGGACATATTACAGCCTTTATAGGACTGTGCACGTAGTTAAGAGTGTTGTAAGGCAATGGCGCTAATGAAGACGACTTGGGACGTTGTAGTGCATCGAGACGGGAAGGAACAGTCCAATGGCAATCTGCGTAGGCAGATGGAACCACGTGATTTACGTGTGAGGCCTTTATTAGACTGAAAAAGGCCATATTACAGCCTTTATAGGACTGTGCACGTTGTTAATAGTATTGTAAGGCAACGGCGCTAAGGAAAACGACTTACGACGTTGTAGAACATTGAGACTTGAAAAATAGTCCAATGGTAACCGGTGCAGGCAGGTGAAACCACGTGTTTACGTGTGACGCCTTTATTAGACTGCAAAAGGCCATATTACAGCCTTTATAGGACTGTGCACATAGTTAAGAGTGTTCTAAGGCCACAGCCCTAAGGAAAATCACTTGCAACGTTGTAGCGCATTGAGACTGGAAGGAATAGTCCAATGGTAACCTGCACAGGCAAATGGAACCACGTGATCTACGTGTGAGACCTTTATTAGACTGCAAAAGACCATATTACAGCCTTCATAGGACTGTGCACGTAGTTAAGAGTGTTGTAAGGCAACTTCACCAATGAAAGCGACTTGGGACGTTGTAGCGCATTGAGACGTGAAGGAATAGTCCAATGGTAACCTGCGCAGACAGGTGAAACCACGTGATTTACGTGTGAGGCCTTTATTGGACTGCAAAAGGCCATATTACAGCCTTTATAGGACTGTGCACGTAGTTAATAATGTTGTAAGGCAACGGCGCTAATGAAAACAAATTGGGAGGATGTAGCGCATTGAGACGGGAAGGAATAGTCCAATGGTAACCTGCACAGGCAAATGAAACCACGTGATTTACGTGTGAGGCCTTTATTAGACTGAAAAAGGCCATACTACAGCCTTTATAGGAGTGTGCACGTAGTTAAGAGAGTTGTAAGGCAACAGCGCTAATGAAAACGACTTGGGACGTTGTAGTGCATTGAGACGAAAAGGAATAGTCCAATGGTAACCTGCACAGGCAAATGGAACCACGTGATTTACGTGTGAGGCCTTTATTAGACTTCAAAAGGCCATATTACAGACTTTAGAGTACTGTGCACGTAGTTAAGAATGTTCTAAGGCAACTTCCCCAATGAAAACGAATTGGGACGTTGTAGCGCATTGAGACTGGAAGGACTAGCCCAATGGTAACCTGCGCAGACAGGTGAAACCACGTGATTTACGTGTGAGACCTTTATTAGACTGCAAAAGGCCATATTACAGCCTTTATAGGACTGTGAACGTTGTTAAGACTGTTGTAAGGCAACGGCGCTAATGAAAACGACTTGGGACGTTGTACCGCATTGAGACTGGAAGGAATAGTCCAATGGTAACCTGCACAGGCAAATGGAACCACGTGATTAACGTGTGAGGCCTTTATTAGACTGCGAAAGGACATATTACAGCCTTTATAGGACTGTGCACGTAGTTAATAGTGTTCTAAGGTAACTTCGCCAATGAAAACAACTTGGGACGTTGTAGCGCATTGAGACTGGCACGATTAGTCCAATGGTAACCTGCGCAGGCAGGTAAAACCACGTGATTTACGTGTGAGGCCTTTATTAGACTGCAAAAGGCCATATTACAGCCTTTAGAGTACTGTGCACGTAGTTAAGAATGTGCTAAGGCAACTTCCCCAATGAAAACGAATTGGGACGTTGTAGTGCATTGAGACTGGAAGGACTAGCCCAATGGTAACCTGCGCAGACAGGTGAAACCACGTGATTTACGTGTGAGACCTTTATTAGACTGCAAAAGGCCATATTACAGCCTTTATAGGACTGTGAACGTAGTTAAGAGTGTTCTAAGGCCACGGCGCTAAGGAAAATCACTTGCAACGTTGTAGCGCATTGAGACGGGAAGGAATAGTCCAATGGTAACCTGCACAGGCAAATGAAACCACGTGATTTACGTGTGAGGCCTTTATTAGACTGAAAAAGGCCATACTACAGCCTTTATAGGAGTGTGCACGTAGTTAAGAGAGTTGTAAGGCAACAGCGCTAATGAAAACGACTTGGGACGTTGTAGTGCATTGAGACGAAAAGGAATAGTCCAATGGTAACCTGCACAGGCAAATGGAACCACGTGATTTACGTGTGAGGCCTTTATTAGACTTCAAAAGGCCATATTACAGACTTTAGAGTACTGTGCACGTAGTTAAGAATGTTCTAAGGCAACTTCCCCAATGAAAACGAATTGGGACGTTGTAGCGCATTGAGACTGGAAGGACTAGCCCAATGGTAACCTGCGCAGACAGGTGAAACCACGTGATTTACGTGTGAGACCTTTATTAGACTGCAAAAGGCCATATTACAGCCTTTATAGGACTGTGAACGTTGTTAAGACTGTTGTAAGGCAACGGCGCTAATGAAAACGACTTGGGACGTTGTACCGCATTGAGACTGGAAGGAATAGTCCAATGGTAACCTGCACAGGCAAATGGAACCACGTGATTAACGTGTGAGGCCTTTATTAGACTGCGAAATGACATATTACAGCCTTTATAGGACTGTGCACGTAGTTAATAGTGTTCTAAGGTAACTTCGCCAATGAAAACAACTTGGGACGTTGTAGCGCATTGAGACTGGAAGGACTAGCCCAATGGTAACCTGCGCAGACAGGTGAAACCACGTGATTTACGTGTGAGACCTTTATTAGACTGCAAAAGGCCATATTACAGCCTTTATAGGACTGTGAACGTAGTTAAGAGTGTTCTAAGGCCACGGCGCTAAGGAAAATCACTTGCAACGTTGTAGCGCATTGAGACTGGAAGGAATAGTCCAATGGTAACCTGCACAGGCAAATGGAACCACGTGATCTACGTGTGAGACCTTTATTAGACTGCAAAAGACCATATTACAGCCTTCATAGGACTGTGCACGTAGTTAAGAGTGTTGTAAGGCAACTTCGCCAATGAAAGCGACTTGGGACGTTGTAGCGCATTGAGACGTGAAGGAATAGTCCAATGGTAACCTGCGCAGACAGGTGAAACCACGTGATTTACGTGTGAGGCTTTTATTGGACTGTAAAAGGCCATATTACAGCCTTTATATGACTGTGCACGTAGTTAAGAGTGTTGTAAGGCAATTTCCCCAATGAAAACGACTTGGGACGTTGTAGTGCATTGAGATTGGAAGGACTAGGCCAATGGTAACCTGCACAGACAGGTTAAACCACGTGATTTACGTGTGAGGCCTTTATTAGACTGCAAAGGGCCATATTACAGCCTTTATTGGACTGTGCACGTAGTTAAGATTGTTGTAAGGCAACTTCGCCAATGAAAACGACTTGGGACGTTGTAGCGCATTGAGACTGAAAGAACTAGGCCAATGGTAACTTGCCCAGCCAGATGGAACCACGTGATTTACGTGTGAGGCCTTTATTAGACTGAAAAAGGTCATATTACAGCCTTTATAGGACTGTGCACGTTGTTAATAGTATTGTAAGGCAAGGGCGCTAAGGAAAACAACTTGCGACGTTGTAGAACATTGAGACTGGAAAAATAGTCCAATGGTAACCTGCACAGGCAAATGGAACCACGTGATTTACGTGTGAGGCCTTTATTAGACTGCAAAAGGCCATATTAAAGCCTTTAGAGTACTGTGCACGTAGTTAAGAATGTTCTAAGGCAACTTCCCCAATGAAAACGAATTGGGACGTTGTAGCGCATTGAGACTGGAAGGACTAGCCCAATGGTAACCTGCGCAGACAGGTGAAACCACGTGATTTACGTGTGAGACCTTTATTAGACTGCAAAAGGCCATATTACAGCCTTTATAGGACTGTGAACGTTGTTAAGACTGTTGTAAGGCAACGGCGCTAATGAAAACGACTTGGGACGTTGTACCGCATTGAGACTGGAAGGAATAGTCCAATTTTAACCTGCACAGGCAAATGGAACCACGTGATAAACGTGTGTGGCCTTTATTAGACTGCGAAAGGACATATTACAGCCTTTATAGGACTGTGCACGTAGTTAATAGTGTTCTAAGGTAACTTCGCCAATGAAAACAACTTGGGACGTTGTAGCGCATTGAGACTGGCACGATTAGTCCAATGGTAACCTGCGCAGGCAGGTGAAACCACGTGATTTACGTGTGAGGCCTTTATTAGACTGCAAAAGGCCATATTACAGCCTTTAGAGTACTGTGCACGTAGTTAAGAATGTTCTAAGGCAACTTCCCCAATGAAAACGAATTGGGACGTTGTAGCGCATTGAGACTGGAAGGACTAGCCCAATGGTAACCTGCGCAGACAGGTGAAACCACGTGATTTACGTGTGAGACCTTTATTAGACTGCAAAAGGCCATATTACAGCCTTTATAGGACTGTGAACGTAGTTAAGAGTGTTCTAAGGCCACGGCGCTAAGGAAAATCACTTGCAACGCTGTAGCGCATTGAGACTGGAAGGAATAGTCCAATGGTAACCTGCACAGGCAAATGGAACCACGTGATCTACGTGTGAGACCTTTATTAGACTGCAAAAGACCATATTACAGCCTTCATAGGACTGTGCACGTAGTTAAGAGTGTTGTAAGGCAACTTCGCCAATGAAAGCGACTTGGGACGTTGTAGCGCATTGAGACGTGAAGGAATAGTCCAATGGTAACCTGCGCAGACAGGTGAAACCACGTGATTTACGTGTGAGGCCTTTATTGGACTGTTAAAGGCCATATTACAGCCTTTATAGGACTGTGCACGTAGTTAAGAGTGTTGTAAGGCAATTTCCCCAATGAAAACGACTTGGGACGTTGTAGCGCATTGAGACTGGAAGGACTAGGTTAATGGTAACCTGCACAGACAGGTTAAACCACGTGATTTACGTGTGAGGCCTTTATTAGACTGCAAAGGGCCATACTACAGCCTTTATAGGACTGTGCACGTAGTTAAGATTGTTGTAAGGCAACTTCGCCAATGAAAACGACTTGGGACGTTGTAGCGCATTGAGACTGAAAGAACTAGGCCAATGGTAACCTGCCCAGGCAGATGGAACCACGTGATTTACGTGTAAAGCCTTTATTAGACTGAAAAAGGCCATATTACATCCTTTATAGGACTGTGCACGTAGTTAAGAGAGTTGTAAGGCAACAGCGCTAATGAAAACGACTTGGGACGTTGTAGTGCATTGAGACGAAAAGGAATAGTCCAATGGTAACCTGCACAGGCAAATGGAACCTCGGATTTACGTGTGAGTCCTTTATTAGACTGCAAAAGGCCATATTACAGCCTTTATAGGACTGTGTACGTAGTTAAGAGTGTTTTAAGGCAACGGCGCTAATGAAAACGACTTGGGACGTTGTAGCGCATTGAGACTGGAAGGAATAGTCCAATGGTAACCTGCACAGACAAATGGAACCACGTGATTTACGTGTGAAGCCTTTATTAGACTGCAAAAGCCCATATTACAGCCTTTAGAGGACTGTGCACGTAGTTAAGAATGTTGTAAGGCAACTTAGCCAATGAAAACGAATTGGGACGTTGTAGCGCATTGAGACTGGAAGGCCTAGCCCAATGGTAACCTGCGCAGACAGGTGAAACCACGTGATTTACGTGTGAGACCTTTATTAGACTGCAAAAGGCCATATTACAGCCTTTATAGGACTGTGAACGTAGTTAGGAGTGTTCTAAGGCCACGGCGCTAAGGAAAATCACTTGCAACGTTGTAGCGCATTGAGACTGGAAGGAATAGTCCAATGGTAACCTGCACAGGCAAATGGAACCTCGTGATCTACGTGTGAGACCTTTATTAGACTGCAAAAGACCATATTACAGCCTTCATAGGACTGTGCACGTAGTTAAGAGTGTTGTAAGGCAACTTCGCCAATGAAAGCGACTTGGGACGTTGTAGCGCATTGAGACGTGAAGGAATAGTCCAATGGTAACCTGCGCAGACAGGTGAAACCACGTGATTTACGTGTGAGGCCTTTATTGAACTGTAAAAGGCCATATTACAGCCTTTATAGGACTGTGCACGTAGTTAAGAGTGTTGTAAGGCAATTTCCCCAATGAAAACGACTTGGGACGTTGTAGCGCATTGAGACTGGAAGGACTAGGCCAATGGTAACCTGCACAGACAGGTTAAACCACGTGATTTACGTGTGAGGCCTTTATTAGACTGCAAAGGGCCATATTACAGCCTTTATAGGACTGTGCACGTAGTTAAGATTGTTGTAAGGCAACTTCGCCAATGAAAACGACTTGGGACGTTGTAGCGCATTGAGACTGAAAAAACTAGGCCAATGGTAACCTGCCCAGGCAGATGGAACCACGTGATTTACGTGTGGGGCCTTTATTAGACTGAAAAAGGCCATATTACAGCCTTTATAGGACTGTGCACGTAGTTAAGAGAGTTGTAAGGCAACAGCGCTAATGAAAACGACTTGGGACGTTGTAGTGCATTAAGACGAAAAGGAATAGTCCAATGGTAACCTGCACAGGCAAATGGAACCTCGGATTTACGTGTGAGTCCTTTATTAGACTGCAAAAGGCCATATTACAGCCTTTATAGGACTGTGTACGTAGTTAAGAGTGTTGTAAGGCAACGGCGCTAATGAAAACGACTTGGGACGTTGTAGCGCATTGAGACTGGAAGGAATAGTCCAATGGTAACCTGCACAGACAAATGGAACCACGTGATTTACGTGTGAAGCCTTTATTAGACTGCAAAAGGCCATATTACAGCCTTTAGAGGACTGTGCACGTAGTTAAGAATGTTGTAAGGCAACTTCGCCAATGAAAACGAATTGGGACGTTGTAGCGCATTGAGACTGGAAGGACTAGCCCAATGGTAACCTGCGCAGACAGGTGAAACCACGTGATTTACGTGTGAGACCTTTATTAGACTGCAAAACGCCATATTACAGCCTTTATAGGACTGTGAACGTAGTTAGGAGTGTTCTAAGGCCACGGCGCTAAGGAAAATCACTTGCAACGTTGTAGCGCATTGAGACTGGAAGGAATAGTCCAATGGTAACCTGCACAGGCAAATGGAACTACGTGATCTACGTGTGAGACCTTTATTAGACTGCAAAAGACCATATTACAGCCTTCATAGGACTGTGCACGTAGTTAAGAGTGTTGTAAGGCAACTTCGCCAATGAAAGCGACTTGGGACGTTGTAGCGCATTGAGACGTGAAGGAATAGTCCAATGGTAACCTGCGCAGACAGGTGAAACCACGTGATTTACGTGTGAGGCCTTTATTAGACTGCAAAGGGCCATATTACAGCCTTTATAGGACTGTGCACGTAGTTAAGATTGTTGTAAGGCAACTTCGCCAATGAAAACGACTTGGGACGTTGTAGCGCATTGAGACTGAAAGAACTAGGCCAATGGTAACCTGCCCAGGCAGATGGAACCACGTGATTTACGTGTGAGGACTTTATTAGACTGAAAAAGGCCATATTACAGCCTTTAGAGGACTGTGCACGTTGTTAATAGTATTGTAAGGCAACGGCGTTAAGGAAAACGACTTGCGACGTTGTAAAACATTGAGACTGGAAAAATAGTCCAATGGTAACCAATGCAGGCAGGTGAAACCACGTGATTTACGTGTGACGCCTTTATTAGACTGCAAAAGGCCATATTACAGCCTTTATAGGACTGTGCACATAGTTAAGAGTGTTCTAAGGCCACGGCGCTAAGGAAAATCACTTGCAAAGTTGTAGCGCATTGAGACTGGAAGGAATAGTCCAATGGTGACCTGCACAGGCAAATGGAACCACGTGATCTAGGTGTGAGACCTTTATTAGACTGCAACAGACCATATTACAGCCTTCATAGGACTGTGCACGTAGTTAAGAGTGTTGTAAGGTAACTTCGCCAATGAAAGCGACTTGGGATGTTGTACCGCATTGAGACGTGAAGGAATAGTCCAATGGTAACCTGCGCAGACAGGTGAAACCACGTGATTTACGTGTGAGGCCTTTATTGGACTGCAAAAGGCCATATTACAGCCTTTATAGGACTGTGCACGTAGTTAACAATGTTGTAAGGCAACGGCGCTAATGAAAACAACTTGGGAGGTTGTAGCGCATTGAGACGGGAAGGAATAGTTCAATGGTAACCTGCACAGGCAAATGGAACCACGTGATTTACGTGTGAGGCCTTTATTTGACTGCAAAAGGCCATATTACAGCCTTTATAGCACTGTGCACGTACTTAAGAGTGTTCTAAGGCAACTTCGCCAATGAAAACAACTTGGAGCGTTGTAGCGCATTGAGACGGGAAGGACTAAGCCAATGGTAACCGGCGCAGACAGTTGAAACCACGTGATTTACCTGTGAGGCCTTTATCAGATTGCAAAAGGCCATATTACAGTCTTTATAGGACTGTGCACGTAGTTTAGAGTATTGTAAGACAATGGCGCTAATGAAAAAACTTGGGAGGTTGTAGCGCATTGAGACTGGAAGGAATAGTCCAATGGTAACCTGCAAAGGCAAATGGAACCACGTGATTTACGTGTGAGGCCTTTATTACACTGCAAAAGGCCATAATACAGCCTTTATAGGACTGTGCACGTAGTTAAGAGTGTTGTAACGCAACGGCGCTAATGAAAACGACTTGGGACGTTGTAGCGCATTGAGACTGGAAGGAATAGTCCAATGGTAACCTGCACACGCAAATGGAACCACGTGATTTACGTGTGAGACCTTTATTAGACTGCAAAAGACCATATTACAGCCTTCATAGGACTGTGCACGTAGTTAAGAGTGTTGTAAGACAACTTCGCCAATGAAAGCGACTTGGGACGTTGTAGCGCATTGAGACGTGAAGGAATAGTCCAATGGTAACCTGCGCAGACAGGTGAAACCACGTGATTTACGTGTGAGGCCTTTATTGGACTGTAAAAGGCCATATTACAGCCTTTATAGGACTGTGCACGTAGTTAAAAGTCTTGTAAGGCAATTTCCCCAATGAAAACGACTTGGGACGTTGTAGCGCATTGAGACTGGAAGAACTGGGCCAATGGTAACCTGCAAAGACAGGTTAAACCACGTGATTTACGTGTGAGGCCTTTATTAGACTGCAAAGGGCCATATTACAGCCTTTATAGGACTGTGCACGTAGTTAAGATTGTTGTAAGGCCACGGCGCTAAGGAAAATCACTTGCAACGTTGTAGCGCATTGAGACTGGAAGGAATAGTCCAATGGTAACCTGCACAGGCAAATGGAACCACGTGATCTACGTGTGAGACCTTTATTAGACTGCTAAAGACCATATTACAGCCTTCATAGGACTGTGCACGTAGTTAAGAGTGTTGTAAGGCAACTTCGCCAATGAAAGCGACTTGGGACGTTGTAGCGCATTGAGACGTGAAGGAATAGTCCAATGGTAACCTGCACAGGCAAATGGAACCACGTGATCTACGTGTGAGACCTTTATTAGAGTGCTAAAGACCATATTACAGCCTTTATAGGACTGTGCACGTAGTTAAGATTGTTGTAAGGCAACTTCGCCAATGAAAACGACTTGAGACGTTGTAGCGCATTGAGACTGAAAGAACTAGGCCAATGGTAACCTGCCCAGGCAAATGGAACCACGTGATTTACGTGTGAGGCCTTTATTAGACTGAAAAAGGCCATATTACAGCCTTTATAGGACTGTGCACGTAGTTAAGAGAGTTGTAAGGCAACAGCGCTAATGAAAACGACTTGGGACGTTGTAGTGCATTGAGACGAAAAGGAATAGTCCAATGGTAACCTGCACAGGCAAATGGAACCTCGGATTTACGTGTGAGTCCTTTATTAGACTGCAAAAGGCCATACTACAGCCTTTATAGGACTGTGTACGTAGTTAAGAGTGCTGTAAGGCAACAGCGCTAATGAAAACGACTTGGGACGTTGTAGCGCATTGAGACTGGAAGGAATAGTCCAATGGTAACCTGCACAGACAAATGGAACCACGTGATTTACGTGTGAAGCCTTTATTAGACCGCAAAAGGCCACATTACAGCCTTTAGAGGACTGTGCACGTAGTTAAGACTGTTGTAAGGCAACTTTGCCAATGAAAACGACTTGGGACGTTGTAGCGCATTGAGACTGAAAGAACTAGGCCAATGGTAACCTGCCCAGGCAGATGGAACCACGTGATTTACGTGTGAGGCCTTTATTAGACTGAAAAAGGTCATATTACAGCCTTTATAGGACTGTGCACGTTGTTAATAGTATTGTAAGGCAACGGCGCTAAGGAAAACGACTTGCGACATTGTAGAACATTGAGACTGGAAAAATAGTCCAATGGTAACCTGCACAGGCAAATGGAACCACGTGATTTACGTGTGAGGCCTTTATTAGACTGCAAAAGGCCATATTACAGCCTTTATAGGACTGTGAACGTAGTTAAGACTGTTGTAAGGCAACGGCGCTAATGAAAACGACTTGGGACGTTGTACCGCATTGAGACTGGAAGGAATAGTCCAATGGTAACCTGCACAGGCAAATGGAACCACGTGATTTACGTGTGAGGCCTTTATTAGACTTCAAAAGGACATATTACAGCTTTATAGGATTGTGCACGTAGTTAATAGTGTTCTAAGGTAACTTCGCCAATGAAAACAACTTGGGACGTTGTAGCGCATTGAGACTGGCACGATTAGTCCAATGGTAACCTGCGCAGGCAGGTAAAACCACGTGATTTACGTGTGAAGCCTTTATTAGACTGCAAAAGGCCATATTACAGCCTTTATAGGACTGTGCGCGTAGTTAAGAGTGTTGTAAAGCAACGGCGCTAATGAAGACGACTTGGGACGTTGTAGTGCATCGAGACTGGAAGGAACAGTCCAATGGCAATCTGCGTAGGCAGATGGAACCACGTGATTTACGTGTGAGGCCTTTATTAGACTGAAAAAGGCCATATTACAGCCTTTATAGGACTGTGCACGTTGTTATTAGTATTGTAAGGCAACTTCGCCAATGAAAGCGACTTGGGACGTTGTAGCGCATTGAGACGTGAAGGAATAGTCCAATGGTAACCTGCACAGGCAAATGGAACCACGTGATCTACGTGTGAGACCTTTATTAGAGTGCTAAAGACCATATTACAGCCTTTATAGGACTGTGCACGTAGTTAAGATTGTTGTAAGGCAACTTCGCCAATGAAAACGACTTGAGACGTTGTAGCGCATTGAGACTGAAAGAACTAGGCCAATGGTAACCTGCCCAGGCAAATGGAACCACGTGATTTACGTGTGAGGCCTTTATTAGACTGAAAAAGGCCATATTACAGCCTTTATAGGACTGTGCACGTAGTTAAGAGAGTTGTAAGGCAACAGCGCTAATGAAAACGACTTGGGACGTTGTAGTGCATTGAGACGAAAAGGAATAGTCCAATGGTAACCTGCACAGGCAAATGGAACCTCGGATTTACGTGTGAGTCCTTTATTAGACTGCAAAAGGCCATACTACAGCCTTTATAGGACTGTGTACGTAGTTAAGAGTGCTGTAAGGCAACAGCGCTAATGAAAACGACTTGGGACGTTGTAGCGCATTGAGACTGGAAGGAATAGTCCAATGGTAACCTGCACAGACAAATGGAACCACGTGATTTACGTGTGAAGCCTTTATTAGACCGCAAAAGGCCACATTACAGCCTTTAGAGGACTGTGCACGTAGTTAAGACTGTTGTAAGGCAACTTTGCCAATGAAAACGACTTGGGACGTTGTAGCGCATTGAGACTGAAAGAACTAGGCCAATGGTAACCTGCCCAGGCAGATGGAACCACGTGATTTACGTGTGAGGCCTTTATTAGACTGAAAAAGGTCATATTACAGCCTTTATAGGACTGTGCACGTTGTTAATAGTATTGTAAGGCAACGGCGCTAAGGAAAACGACTTGCGACATTGTAGAACATTGAGACTGGAAAAATAGTCCAATGGTAACCTGCACAGGCAAATGGAACCACGTGATTTACGTGTGAGGCCTTTATTAGACTGCAAAAGGCCATATTACAGCCTTTATAGGACTGTGAACGTAGTTAAGACTGTTGTAAGGCAACGGCGCTAATGAAAACGACTTGGGACGTTGTACCGCATTGAGACTGGAAGGAATAGTCCAATGGTAACCTGCACAGGCAAATGGAACCACGTGATTTACGTGTGAGGCCTTTATTAGACTTCAAAAGGACATATTACAGCTTTATAGGATTGTGCACGTAGTTAATAGTGTTCTAAGGTAACTTCGCCAATGAAAACAACTTGGGACGTTGTAGCGCATTGAGACTGGCACGATTAGTCCAATGGTAACCTGCGCAGGCAGGTAAAACCACGTGATTTACGTGTGAAGCCTTTATTAGACTGCAAAAGGCCATATTACAGCCTTTATAGGACTGTGCGCGTAGTTAAGAGTGTTGTAAAGCAACGGCGCTAATGAAGACGACTTGGGACGTTGTAGTGCATCGAGACTGGAAGGAACAGTCCAATGGCAATCTGCGTAGGCAGATGGAACCACGTGATTTACGTGTGAGGCCTTTATTAGACTGAAAAAGGCCATATTACAGCCTTTATAGGACTGTGCACGTTGTTATTAGTATTGTAAGGCAACGGCGCTAAGGAAAACGACTTGCGACGTTGTAGAACATTGAGACTGGAAAAATAGTCCAATGGTAACCGGTGCAGGCAGGTGAAACCACGTGATTTACGTGTGACGCCTTTATTAGACTGCAAAAGGCCATATTACAGCCTTTATAGGACTGTGCACATAGTTAAGAGTGTTCTAAGGCCACGGCGCTAAGGAAAATCACTTGCAAAGTTGTAGCGCATTGAGACTGGAAGGAATAGTCCAATGGTGACCTGCACAGGCAAATGGAACCACGTGATCTACGTGTGAGACTTTTATTAGACTGCAACAGACCATATTACAGCCTTCATAGGACTGTGCAAGTAGTTAAGAGTGTTGTAAGGTAACTTCGCCAATGAAAGCGACTTGGGACGTTGTACCGCATTGAGACGTGAAGGAATAGTCCAATGGTAACCTGCGCAGACAGGTGAAACCACGTGATTTACGTGTGAGGCCTTTATTGGACTGCAAAAGGCCATATTACAGCCTTTATAGGACTGTGCACGTAGTTAACAATGTTGTAAGGCAACGGCGCTAATGAAAACAACTTGGGAGGTTGTAGCGCATTAAGACGGGAAGGAATAGGCCAATGGTAACCTGCACAGGCAAATGGAACCACGTGATTTACGTGTGAGGCCTTTATTTGACTGCAAAAGGCCATACTACAGCCTTTATAGCACTGTGCACGTACTCAAGAGTGTTCTAGCGCAACTTCGCCAATGAAAACAACTTGGAACGTTGTAGCGCATTGAGACGGGAAGGACTAAGCCGATGGTAACACGCGCAGACAGTTGAAACCACGTGATTTACGTGTGAGGCCTTTATCAGATTGCAAAAGGCCATATTACAGTCTTTATAGGACTGTGCACGTAGTTTAGAGTATTGTAAGACCACGGCGCTAATGAAAACAACTTGGGAGGTTGTAGCGCATTGAGACTGGAAGGAATAGTCCAATGGTAACCTGCACAGGCAAATGGAACCACGTGATTTACGTGTGAGGCCTTTATTAGACTGCAAAAGGCCATATTACAGCCTTTATAGGACTGTGCACGTAGTTAAGAGTGTTGTAACGCAACGGCGCTAATGAAAACGACTTGGGACGTTGTAGCGCATTGAGACTGGAAGGAATAGTCCAATGGTAACCTGCACAGGCAAATGGAACCACGTGATTTACGTGTGAGGCCTTTATTAGACTGCAAAAGGCCATATTACAGCCTTAATAGGACTGTGCACGTAGTTAAGAGTGTTGTACCGCAACGGCGCTAATGAAAACGACTTGGGACGTTGTAGCGCATTGAGACTGGAAGGAATAGTCCAATGGTAACCTGCACAGGCAGATGGAACCACGTGATTTACGTGTGACGCCTTTAATAGACTGCAAAAGGCCATATTACAGCCTTTATAGGACTGTGCACGTACTTAAGAGTGTTCTAAGGCAACTTCGCCAATGAAAACGACTTGGGACGTTGTAGCGCATTAAGACTGGAAGGACTAGGCCAATGGTAACCTGTGGAGACGGGTGAAACCACGTGATTTACGTGTGAGGCCATTATTAGACTGCAAGAGGCCATATTACAGCCTTTATAGGACTGTGCACGTAGTTAAGAGTGTTGTAAGGCAACGGCGCTAATGAAAACAACTTGGGACGTTGTAGCGCATTGAGACGTGAAGGAATAGTCCAATGGTAACCTGCACAGGCAAATGGAACCACGTGATTTACGTGTGAGGCCTTTATTTGACTGCAAAAGGCCATACTACAGCCTTTATAGCACTGTGCACGTACTCAAGTGTGTTCTAGGGCAACTTCGCCAATGAAAACAACTTGGAACGTTGTAGCGCATTGAGACGGGAAGGACTAAGCCGATGGTAACCCGCGCAGACAGTTGAAACCACGTGATTTACGTGTGAGGCCTTTATCAGATTGCAAAAGGCCATATTACAGTCTTTATAGGACTGTGCACGTAGTTTAGAGTATTGTAAGACCACGGCGCTAATGAAAACAACTTGGGAGGTTGTAGCGCATTGAGACTGGAAGGAATAGTCCAATGGTAACCTGCACAGGCAAATGGAACCACGTGATTTACGTGTGAGGCCTTTATTAGACTGCAAAAGGCCATATTACAGCCTTTATAGGACTGTGCACGTAGTTAAGAGTGTTGTAACGCAACGGCGCTAATGAAAACGACTTGGGACGTTGTAGCGCATTGAGACTGGAAGGAATAGTCCAATGGTAACCTGCACAGGCAAATGGAACCACGTGATTTACGTGTGAGGCCTTTATTAGACTGCAAAAGGCCATATTACAGCCTTAATAGGACTGTGCACGTAGTTAAGAGTGTTGTACCGCAACGGCGCTAATGAAAACGACTTGGGACGTTGTAGCGCATTGAGACTGGAAGGAATAGTCCAATGGTAACCTGCACAGGCAGATGGAACCACGTGATTTACGTGTGACGCCTTTAATAGACTGCAAAAGGCCATATTACAGCCTTTATAGGACTGTGCACGTACTTAAGAGTGTTCTAAGGCAACTTCGCCAATGAAAACGACTTGGGACGTTGTAGCGCATTAAGACTGGAAGGACTAGGCCAATGGTAACCTGTGGAGACGGGTGAAACCACGTGATTTACGTGTGAGGCCATTTTTAGACTGCAAGAGGCCATATTACAGCCTTTATAGGACTGTGCACGTAGTTAAGAGTGTTGTAAGGCAACGGCGCTAATGAAAACAACTTGGGACGTTGTAGCGCATTGAGACGTGAAGGAATAGTCCAATGGTAACCTGCGCAGACAGGTGAAACCACGTGATTTACGTGTGAGGCCTTTATTGGACTGCAAAAGGCCATATTACAGCCTTTATAGGACTGTGCACGTAGTTAATAGTGTTGTAAGGCAACGGCGCTAATGAAAACAACTTGGGAGGTTGTAGCGCATTGAGACGGGAAGGAATAGTCCAATGGTAACCTGCACAGGCAAATGGAACCACGTGATTTACGTGTGACGCCTTTAATAGACTGCAAAAAGCCATATTACAGCCTTTATAGGACTGTGCACGTACTTAAGAGTGTTGTAAGGCAACGGCGCTAATGAAGACGACTTGGGACGTTGCAGTGCATTGAGACTGGAAGGAACAGTCCAATGGCAATCTGCGTAGGCAGATGGAACCACGTGATTTACGTGTGAGGCCTTTATTAGACTGAAAAAGGCCATATTACAGCCTTTATAGGACTGTGCACGTTGTTATTAGTATTGTAAGGCAACGGCGCTAAGGAAAACGACTTGCGACGTTGTAGAACATTGAGACTGGAAAAATAGTCCAATGGTAACCGGTGCAGGCAGGTGAAACCACGTGATTTACGTGTGACGCCTTTATTAGACTGCAAAAGGCCATATTACAGCCTTTATAGGACTGTGCACATAGTTAAGAGTGTTCTAAGGCCACGGCGCTAAGGAAAATCACTTGCAAAGTTGTAGCGCATTGAGACTGGAAGGAATAGTCCAATGGTGACCTGCACAGGCAAATGGAACCACGTGATCTACGTGTGAGACCTTTATTAGACTGCATCAGACCATATTACAGCCTTCATAGGACTGTGCACGTAGTTAAGAGTGTTGTAAGGTACTTTCGCCAATGAAAGCGACTTGGGACGTTGTACCGCATTGAGACGTGAAGGAATTGTCCAATGGTAACCTGCGCAGACAGGTGAAACCACGTGATTTACGTGTGAGGCCTTTATTTGACTGCAAAAGGCCATACTACAGCCTTTATAGCACTGTGCACGTACTCAAGAGTGTTCTAGGGCAACTTCGCCAATGAAAACAACTTGGAACGTTGTAGCGCATTGAGACGGGAAGGACTAAGCCGATGGTAACCCGCGCAGACAGTTGAAACCACGTGATTTACGTGTGAGGCCTTTATCAGATTGCAAAAGGCCATATTACAGTCTTTATAGGACTGTGCACGTAGTTTAGAGTATTGTAAGACCACGGCGCTAATGAAAACAACTTGGGAGGTTGTAGCGCATTGAGACTGGAAGGAATAGTCCAATGGTAACCTGCACAGGCAAATGGAACCACGTGATTTACGTGTGAGGCCTTTATTAGACTGCAAAAGGCCATATTACAGCCTTTATAGGACTCTGCACGTAGTTAAGAGTGTTGTAACGCAACGGCGCTAATGAAAACGACTTGGGACGTTGTAGCGCATTGAGACTGGAAGGAATAGTCCAATGGTAACCTGCACAGGCAAATGGAACCACGTGATTTACGTGTGAGGCCTTTATTAGACTGCAAAAGGCCATATTACAGCCTTAATAGGACTGTGCACGTAGTTAAGAGTGTTGTACCGCAACGGCGCTAATGAAAACGACTTGGGACGTTGTAGCGCATTGAGACTGGAAGGAATAGTCCAATGGTAACCTGCACAGGCAGATGGAACCACGTGATTTACGTGTGACGCCTTTAATAGATTGCAAAAGGCCATATTACAGCCTTTATAGGACTGTGCACGTACTTAAGAGTGTTCTAAGGCAACTTCGCCAATGAAAACGACTTGGGACGTTGTAGCGCATTAAGACTGGAAGGACTAGGCCAATGGTAACCTGTGGAGACGGGTGAAACCACGTGATTTACGTGTGAGGCCATTATTAGACTGCAAGAGGCAATATTACAGCCTTTATAGGACTGTGCACATAGTTAAGAGTGTTGTAAGGCAACGGCGCTAATGAAAACAACTTGGGACGTTGTAGCGCATTGAGACGTGAAGGAATAGTCCAATGGTAACCTGCGCAGACAGGTGAAACCACGTGATTTACGTGTGAGGCCTTTATTGGACTGCAAAAGGCCATATTACAGCCTTTATAGGACTGTGCACGTAGTTAATAGTGTTGTAAGGCAACGGCGCTAATGAAAACAACTTGGGAGGTTGTAGCGCATTGAGAGGGGAAGGAATAGTCCAATGGTAACCTGCACAGGCAAATGGAACCACGTGATTTACGTGTGAGGCCTTTAATAGACTGCAAAAGGCCATATTACAGCCTTTATAGCACTGTGCACGTACTTAAGAGTGTTCTAAGGCAACTTCGCCAATGAAAACAACTTGGGAAGTTGTAGCGCATTAAGACTGGAACGATTAGTCCAATGGTAACCTGCGCAAGCAGGTTAAACCACGTGACTTACGTGGGAAGCCTTTATTAGACTGCAAAAGGCCATATTAAAGCCTTTATAGGACTGTGCACGTTGGTAAGAGTGTTCTAAGGCAACTTCGCCAATGAAAACAACTTGGAACGTTGTAGTGCATTGAGACGGGAAGGACTAAACCAATGGTAACCCGCGCAGACAGGTGAAACCACGTGATTTACGTGTGAGGCCTTTATCAGATTGTACACGGCCATATTACAGCCTTCATAGGACTGTGCACGTAGTTTAGAGTATTGTAAGACAACGGCGCTAATGAAAACAACTTGGGAGGTTGTAGCGCATTGAGACTGGAAGGAATAGTCCAATGGTAACCTGCACAGGCAAATGGAACCACGTGATTTACGTGTGAGGCCTTTATTAGACTGCAAAAGGCCATATTACAGCCTTTATAGGACTGTGCACGTAGTTAAGAGTGTTGTAACGCAACGGCGCTAATGAAAACGACTTGGGACGTGGTAGCGCATTGAGACTGGAAGGAATAGTCCAATGGTAACCTGCACAGGCATATGGAACCACGTGATTTACGTGTGAGGCCTTTATTAGACTGCAAAAGGCCATATTACAGCCTTTATAGGATTGTGCACGTAGTTAAGAGTGTTGTAACGCAACGGCGCAAATGAAAACGACTTGGGACGTTGTAGCGCATTGACACTGGAAGGAATAGCCCAATGGTAACCTGCACAGGCAAATGGAACCATGTGATTTACGTGTGAGGCCTTTAACAGACTGCAAAAGGCCATATTACAGCCTTTATAGGACTGTGCACGTAGTTAAGAGTGTTCTAAGGCAACTTCGCCAATGAAAACAACTTGGGACGTTGTAGCACATTGAGATTGGAACGATTAGTCCAATGGTAACCTGTGGAGACGGGTGAAACCACGTGTTTTACGTGTGAGGCCTTTCATTAGACTGCAAAAGGCCATATTACAGATTTTATAGGACTGTGCACGTAGTTAAGAGTGTTCTAAGGCAACTTCGCCAATGAAAACGACTTGGGACGTTGTAGCGCGTTGAGACTGGAAGGACTAGGCCAATGGTAACCTGTGGAGACGGGTGAAACCACGTGATTTACGTGTGAGGCCTTTATTAGACTGCAAAATGCCATATTACAGCCTTTATAGGACTGTGCACGTTGTTAAGAGTGTTGTAACGCAACGGCGCTAATGAAAACGACTTGGGACGTTGTAGCGCATTGAGACTGGAAGGAATAGTCCAATGGTAACCTGCACAGGCAAATGGAACCACGTGATTTAGGTGTGAGGCCTTTATTAGACTGCAAAAGGCCATATTACAGCCTTTATAGGACTGTGCACGTAGTAAAGTGTTGTAAGGCAACTTGGCCAATGAAAGCGACTTGGGACGTTGTAGCACATTGAGACGTGAAGGAATAGTCCAATGGTAACCTTCGCAGACAGGTGAAACCACGTGATTTACGTGTGAGGCCTTTATTGGACTGCAAAAGGCCATATTACAGCCTTTATAGGACTGTGCACGTAGTTATTAGTGTTGTAAGGCAACGGCGCTAATGAAAACAACTTGGGAGGTTGTAGCGCATTGAGACGGGAAGGAATAGTCCAATGGTAACCTGCACAGGCAAATGGAACCACGTGATTTACGTGTGAGGCCTTTATTTGACTGCAAAAGGCCATATTACAGCCTTTATAGAACTGTGCACGTACTTAAGAGTGTTCTAAGGCAACTTCGCCAATGAAAGCGACTTGGGACGTTGTAGCGCATTGAGACGTGAAGGAATAGTCCAATGGTAACCTGCGCAGACAGGTGAAACCACGTGATTTACGTGTGAGGCCTTTATTGGACTGCAAAAGGCCATATTACAGCCTTTATTGGACTGTGCACGTAGTTATTAGTGTTGTAAGGCAACGGCGCTAATGAAAACAACTTGGGAGGTTGTAGCGCATTGAGACGGGAAGGAATAGTCCAATTGTAACCTGCACAGGCAAATGGAACCACGTGATTTACGTGTGAGGCCTTTATTTGACTGCAAAAGGCCATATTACAGCCTTTATAGAACTGTGCACGTACTTAAGAGTGTTCTAAGGCAACTTCGCCAATGAAAACAACTTGGGACGTTGTAGCGCATTAAGAATGGAACGATTAGTCCAATGGTAACCTGCGCAAGCAGGTTAAACCACGTGACTTACGTGGGAAGCCTTTATTAGACTGCAAAAGGCCATATTAAAGCTTTTATAGGACTGTGCACGTTGGTAAGAGTGTTCTAAGGCAACTTTGCCAATGAAAACAACTTGGAACGTTGTAGCGCATTGGGACGGGAAGGACTAAGCCAATGGTAACCCGCGCAGATAGGTGAAACCACGTGATTTACGTGTGAGGCCTTTATCAGATTGCACAAGGCCATATTACAGCCTTTATAGGATTGTGCACGTAGTTTAGAGTATTTTAAGACAACGGCGCTAATGAAAACAACTTGGGAGGTTGTAGCGCATTGAGACTGGAAGGAATAGTCCAATGGTAACCTGCACAGGCAAATGGAACCACGTGATTTACGTGTGAGGCCTTTATTAGACTGCAAAAGGCCATATTACAGCCTTTATAGGACTGTGCACGTACTTAAGAGTGTTGTAACGCAACGGCGCAAATGAAAACGACTTGGGACGTTGTAGCGCATTGAGACTGGAAGGAATAGTCCAATGGTAACCTGCACAGGCAAATGGAACCACGTGATTTACGTGTGAGGCCTTTATTAGACTGCAAAAGGCCATATTACAGCCTTTATAGGATTGTGCACGTAGTTAAGAGTGTTGTAACGCAACGGCGCAAATGAAAACGACTTGGGACTTTGTAGCGCATTGAGACTGGAAGGAATAGTCCAATGGTACCCTGCACAGGCAAATAGAACCACGTGATTTACGTGTGAGGCCTTTAATAGACTGCAAAAGGCCATATTACAGCCTTTATAGGACTGTGCACGTAGTTAAGAGTGTTCTAAGGCAACTTCGCCAATGAAAATAACTTGGGACGTTGTAGCACATTGAGATTGGAACGATTAGTCCAATGGTAACCTGCGCAGGCAGGTGAAACCACGTGTTTTACGTGTGAGGCCTTTATTGGACTGCAAAAGGCCATATTACAGCCTTTATAGGACTGTGCACGTAGTTATTAGTGTTGTAAGGCAACGGCGCTAATGAAAACAACTTGGGAGGTTGTAGCGCATTTAGACGGGAGGGAATAGTCCAATGGTAACCTGCACAGGCAAATGAAACCACGTGATTTACGTGTGAGGCCTTTATTTGACTGCAAAAGGCCATATTACAGCCTTTATAGCACTGTGCACGTACTTAAGAGTGTTCTAAGGCAACTTCGCCAATGAAAACAACTTGGGAAGTTGTAGCGCATTAAGACTGGAACGATTAGTCCAATGGTAACCTGCGCAAGCAGGTTAAACCACGTGACTTACGTGGGAAGCCTTTATTAGACTGCAAAAGGCCATATTAAAGCCTTTATAGGACTGTGCACGTTGGTAAGAGTGTTCTAAGGCAACTTCGCCAATGAAAACAACTTGGAACGTTGTAGTGCATTGAGACGGGAAGGACTAAACCAATGGTAACCCGCGCAGACAGGTGAAACCACGTGATTTACGTGTGAGGCCTTTATCAGATTGTACACGGCCATATTACAGCCTTCATAGGACTGTGCACGTAGTTTAGAGTATTGTAAGACAACGGCGCTAATGAAAACAACTTGGGAGGTTGTAGCGCATTGAGACTGGAAGGAATAGTCCAATGGTAACCTGCACAGGCAAATGGAACCACGTGATTTACGTGTGAGGCCTTTATTAGACTGCAAAAGGCCATATTACAGCCTTTATAGGACTGTGCACGTAGTTAAGAGTGTTGTAACGCAACGGCGCTAATGAAAACGACTTGGGACGTGGTAGCGCATTGAGACTGGAAGGAATAGTCCAATGGTAACCTGCACAGGCATATGGAACCACGTGATTTACGTGTGAGGCCTTTATTAGACTGCAAAAGGCCATATTACAGCCTTTATAGGATTGTGCACGTAGTTAAGAGTGTTGTAACGCAACGGCGCAAATGAAAACGACTTGGGACGTTGTAGCGCATTGACATTGGAAGGAATAGCCCAATGGTAACCTGCACAGGCAAATGGAACCATGTGATTTACGTGTGAGGCCTTTAACAGACTGCAAAAGGCCATATTACAGCCTTTATAGGACTGTGCACGTAGTTAAGAGTGTTCTAAGGCAACTTCGCCAATGAAAACAACTTGGGACGTTGTAGCACATTGAGATTGGAACGATTAGTCCAATGGTAACCTGTGGAGACGGGTGAAACCACGTGTTTTACGTGTGAGGCCTTTCATTAGACTGCAAAAGGCCATATTACAGATTTTATAGGACTGTGCACGTAGTTAAGAGTGTTCTAAGGCAACTTCGCCAATGAAAACGACTTGGGACGTTGTAGCGCGTTGAGACTGGAAGGACTAGGCCAATGGTAACCTGTGGAGACGGGTGAAACCACGTGATTTACGTGTGAGGCCTTTATTAGACTGCAAAATGCCATATTACAGCCTTTATAGGACTGTGCACGTAGTTAAGAGTGTTGTAACGCAACGGCGCTAATGAAAACGACTTGGGACGTTGTAGCGCATTGAGACTGGAAGGAATAGTCCAATGGTAACCTGCACAGGCAAATGGAACCACGTGATTTAGGTGTGAGGCCTTTATTAGACTGCAAAAGGCCATATTACAGCCTTTATAGGACTGTGCACGTAGTAAAGTGTTGTAAGGCAACTTGGCCAATGAAAGCGACTTGGGACGTTGTAGCACATTGAGACGTGAAGGAATAGTCCAATGGTAACCTTCGCAGACAGGTGAAACCACGTGATTTACGTGTGAGGCCTTTATTGGACTGCAAAAGGCCATATTACAGCCTTTATAGGACTGTGCACGTAGTTATTAGTGTTGTAAGGCAACGGCGCTAATGAAAACAACTTGGGAGGTTGTAGCGCATTGAGACGGGAAGGAATAGTCCAATGGTAACCTGCACAGGCAAATGGAACCACGTGATTTACGTGTGAGGCCTTTATTTGACTGCAAAAGGCCATATTACAGCCTTTATAGAACTGTGCACGTACTTAAGAGTGTTCTAAGGCAACTTCGCCAATGAAAGCGACTTGGGACGTTGTAGCGCATTGAGACGTGAAGGAATAGTCCAATGGTAACCTGCGCAGACAGGTGAAACCACGTGATTTACGTGTGAGGCCTTTATTGGACTGCAAAAGGCCATATTACAGCCTTTATAGGACTGTGCACGTAGTTATTAGTGTTGTAAGGCAACGGCGCTAATGAAAACAACTTGGGAGGTTGTAGCGCATTGAGACGGGAAGGAATAGTCCAATTGTAACCTGCACAGGCAAATGGAACCACGTGATTTACGTGTGAGGCCTTTATTTGACTGCAAAAGGCCATATTACAGCCTTTATAGAACTGTGCACGTACTTA
Source organism: Hydractinia symbiolongicarpus (assembly GCF_029227915.1). Classification (NCBI taxonomy): domain Eukaryota; kingdom Metazoa; phylum Cnidaria; class Hydrozoa; order Anthoathecata; family Hydractiniidae; genus Hydractinia; species Hydractinia symbiolongicarpus. Next base: position 15,062,343 of record NC_079882.1, on the reverse strand, counting down.
AGAGTGTTCTAAGGCAACTTCGCCAATGAAAACAACTTGGGACGTTGTAGCGCATTAAGAATGGAACGATTAGTCCAATGGTAACCTGCGCAAGCAGGTTAAACCACGTGACTTACGTGGGAAGCCTTTATTAGACTGCAAAAGGCCATATTAAAGCTTTTATAGGACTGTGCACGTTGGTAAGAGTGTTCTAAGGCAACTTTGCCAATGAAAACAACTTGGAACGTTGTAGCGCATTGGGACGGGAAGGACTAAGCCAATGGTAACCCGCGCAGATAGGTGAAACCACGTGATTTACGTGTGAGGCCTTTATCAGATTGCACAAGGCCATATTACAGCCTTCATAGGATTGTGCACGTAGTTTAGAGTATTTTAAGACAACGGCGCTAATGAAAACAACTTGGGAGGTTGTAGCGCATTGAGACTGGAAGGAATAGTCCAATGGTAACCTGCACAGGCAAATGGAACCACGTGATTTACGTGTGAGGCCTTTATTAGACTGCAAAAGGCCATATTACAGCCTTTATAGGACTGTGCACGTACTTAAGAGTGTTGTAACGCAACGGCGCAAATGAAAACGACTTGGGACGTTGTAGCGCATTGAGACTGGAAGGAATAGTCCAATGGTAACCTGCACAGGCAAATGGAACCACGTGATTTACGTGTGAGGCCTTTATTAGACTGCAAAAGGCCATATTACAGCCTTTATAGGATTGTGCACGTAGTTAAGAGTGTTGTAACGCAACGGCGCAAATGAAAACGACTTGGGACTTTGTAGCGCATTGAGACTGGAAGGAATAGTCCAATGGTACCCTGCACAGGCAAATAGAACCACGTGATTTACGTGTGAGGCCTTTAATAGACTGCAAAAGGCCATATTACAGCCTTTATAGGACTGTGCACGTAGTTAAGAGTGTTCTAAGGCAACTTCGCCAATGAAAATAACTTGGGACGTTGTAGCACATTGAGATTGGAACGATTAGTCCAATGGTAACCTGCGCAGGCAGGTGAAACCACGTGTTTTACGTGTGAGGCCTTTCATTAGACTGCAAAAGGCCATATTACAGATTTTATAGGACTGTGCACGTAGTTAAGAGTGTTCTAAGGCAACTTCGCCAATGAAAACGACTTGGGACGTTGTAGCGCATTGAGACTGGAAGGACTAGGCCAATGGTAACCTGTGGAGACGGGTGAAACCACGTGATTTACGTGTGAGGCCTTTATTAGACTTCAAGAGCCCATATTACAGCCTTTATAGGACTGTGCACGTAGTTAAGAGTGTTGTAAGGCAACGGCGCTAATGAAAACAACTTGGGACGTTGTAGCGCATTGAGACTGGAAGGAATAGTCCAATGGTAAACTTCACAGGCAAATGGAACCACGTGATTTACGTGTGAGGCCTTTATTAGACTGCAAAAGGCCATATTACAGCCTTTATAGGACTGTGCACGTAGTTAAGAGTGTTGTAAGGCAACGGCGCTAATGAAAACGACTTGGGACGTTGTAGCGCATTAAGACTGGAACGATTAGTCCAATGGTAACCTGCGCAAGCAGGTTAAACCACGTGACTTACGTGGGAAGCCTTTATTAGACTGCAAAAGGCCATAATAAAGCTTTTATAGGACTGTGCACGTTGGTAAGAGTGTTCTAAGGCAACTTTGCCAATGAAAACAACTTGGAACGTTGTAGCGCATTGGGACGGGAAGGACTAAGCCAATGGTAACACGAGCAGACAGGTGAAACCACGTGATTTACGTGTGAGGCCTTTATCAGATTGCACAAGGCCATATTACAGCCTTCATGGGATTGTGCACGTAGTTTAGAGTATTTTAAGACAACGGCGCTAATGAAAACAACTTGGGAGGTTGTAGCGCATTGAGACTGGAAGGAATAGTCCAATGGTAACCTGCACAGGCAAATGGAACCACGTGATTTACGTGTGAGGCCTTTATTAGACTGCAAAAGGCCATATTACAGCCTTTATAGGACTGTGCACGTAGTTAAGAGTGTTGTAACGCAACGGCGCAAATGAAAACGACTTGGGACGTTGTAGCGCATTGAGACTGGAAGGAATAGTCCAATGGTAACCTGCACAGGCAAATGGAACCACGTGATTTACGTGTGAGGCCTTTATTAGACTGCAAAAGGCCATATTACAGCCTTTATAGGATTGTGCACGTAGTTAAGAGTGTTGTAACGCAACGGCGCAAATGAAAACGACTTGGGACGTTGTAGCGCATTGAGACTGGAAGGAATAGTCCAATGGTACCCTGCACAGGCAAATAGAACCACGTGATTTACGTGTGAGGCCTTTAATAGACTGCAAAAGGCCATATTACAGCCTTTATAGAACTGTGCACGTAGTTAAGAGTGTTCTAAGGCAACTTCGCCAATGAAAATAACTTGGGACGTTGTAGCACATTGAGATTGGAACGATTAGTCCAATGGTAACCTGCGCAGGCAGGTGAAACCACGTGTTTTACGTGTGAGGCCTTTCATTAGACTGCAAAAGGCCATATTACAGATTTTATAGGACTGTGCACGTAGTTAAGAGTGTTCTAAGGCAACTTCGCCAATGAAAACGACTTGGGACGTTGTAGCGCATTGAGACTGGAAGGACTAGGCCAATGGTAACCTGTGGAGACGGGTGAAACCACGTGATTTACGTGTAAGGCCTTTATTAGACTGCAAGAGCTCATATTACAGCCTTTATAGGACTGTGCACGTAGTTAAGAGTGTTGTAAGGCAACGGCGCTAATGAAAACAACTTGGGACGTTGTAGCGCATTGAGACGTGAAGGAATAGTCCAATGGTAACCTGCGCAGACAGGTGAAACCACGTGATTTACGTGTGAGGCCTTTATTGGACTGCAAAAGGTCATATTACAGCCTTTATAGGACTGTGCACGTAGTTAATAGTGTTGTAAGGCAACGGCGCTAATGAAAACAACTTGGGAGGTTGTAGCGCATTGAGACGGGAAGGAATAGTCCAATGGTAACCTGCACAGGCAAATGGAACCACGTGATTTACGTGTGAGGCCTTTATTTGACTGCAAAAGGCCATACTACAGCCTTTATAGCACTGTGCACGTACTCAAGAGTGTTCTAGGGCAACCTCGCCAATGAAAACAAATTGGAACGTTGTAGCGCATTGAGACGGGAAGGACTAAGCCGATGGTAACCCGCGCAGACAGTTGAAACCACGTGATTTACGTGTGAGGCCTTTATCAGATTGCAAAAGGCCATATTACAGTCTTTATAGGACTGTGCACGTAGTTTAGAGTATTGTAAGACCACGGCGCTAATGAAAACAACTTGGGAGGTTGTAGCGCATTGAGACTGGAAGGAATTGTCCAATGGTAACCTGCACAGGCAAATGGAACCACGTTATTTACGTGTGAGGCCTTTATTAGACTGCAAAAGGCCATATTACAGCCTTTATAGGACTGTGCACGTAGTTAAGAGTGTTGTAACGCAACGGCGCTAATGAAAACGACTTGGGACGTTGTAGCGCATTGAGACTGGAAGGAATAGTCCAATGGTAACCTGCACAGGCAAATGGAACCACGTGATTTACGTGTGAGGCCTTTATTAGACTGCAAAAGGCCATATTACAGCCTTAATAGGACTGTGCACGTAGTTAAGAGTGTTGTACCGCAACGGCGCTAATGAAAACGACTTGGGACGTTGTAGCGCATTGAGACTGGAAGGAATAGTCCAATGGTAACCTGCACAGGCAGATGGAACCACGTGATTTACGTGTGACGCCTTTAATAGACTGCAAAAGGCCATATTACAGCCTTTATAGGACTGTGCACGTACTTAAGAGTGTTCTAAGGCAACTTCGCCAATGAAAACGACTTGGGACGTTGTAGCGCATTAAGACTGGAAGGAATAGTCCAATGGTAACCTGCACAGGCAAATGGAACCACGTGATTTACGTGTGAGGCCTTTATTAGACTGCAAAAGGCCATATTACAGCCTTTATAGGATTGTGCACGTAGTTAAGAGTGTTGTAACGCAACGGCGCAAATGAAAACGACTTGGGACTTTGTAGCGCATTGAGACTGGAAGGAATAGTCCAATGGTACCCTGCACAGGCAAATAGAACCACGTGATTTACGTGTGAGGCCTTTAATAGACTGCAAAAGGCCATATTACAGCCTTTATAGGACTGTGCACGTAGTTAAGAGTGTTCTAAGGCAACTTCGCCAATGAAAATAACTTGGGACGTTGTAGCACATTGAGCTTGGAACGATTAGTCCAATGGTAACCTGCGCAGGCAGGTGAAACCACGTGTTTTACGTGTGAGGCCTTTCATTAGACTGCAAAAGGCCATATTACAGATTTTATAGGACTGTGCACGTAGTTAAGAGTGTTCTAAGGCAACTTGGCCAATGAAAACGACTTGGGACGTTGTAGCGCATTGAGACTGGAAGGACTAGGCCAATGGTAACCTGTGGAGACGGGTGAAACCACGTGATTTACGTGTGAGGCCTTTATTAGACTTCAAGAGCCCATATTACAGCCTTTATAGGACTGTGCACGTAGTTAAGAGTGTTGTAAGGCAACGGCGCTAATGAAAACAACTTGGGACGTTGTAGTGCATTGAGACTGGAAGGAATAGTCCAATGGTAAACTTCACAGGCAAATGGAACCACGTGATTTACTTGTGAGGCCTTTATTAGACTGCAAAAGGCCATATTACAGCCTTTATAGGACTGTGCACGTAGTTAAGAGTGTTGTAAGGCAACGGCGCTAATGAAAACGACTTGGGACGTTGTAGCGCATTAAGACTGGAACGATTAGTCCAATGGTAACCTGCGCAAGCAGGTTAAACCACGTGACTTACGTGGGAAGCCTTTATTAGACTGCAAAAGGCCATATTAAAGCTTTTATAGGACTGTGCACGTTGGTAAGAGTGTTCTAAGGCAACTTTGCCAATGAAAACAACTTGGAACGTTGTAGCGCATTGGGACGGGAAGGACTAAGCCAATGGTAACCCGAGCAGACAGGTGAAACCACGTGATTTACGTGTGAGGCCTTTATCAGATTGCACAAGGCCATATTACAGCCTTCATGGGATTGTGCACGTAGTTTAGAGTATTTTAAGACAACGGCGCTAATGAAAACAACTTGGGAGGTTGTAGCGCATTGAGACTGGAAGGAATAGTCCAATGGTAACCTGCACAGGCAAATGGAACCACGTGATTTACGTGTGAGGCCTTTATTAGACTGCAAAAGGCCATATTACAGCCTTTATAGGACTGTGCACGTAGTTAAGAGTGTTGTAACGCAACGGCGCAAATGAAAACGACTTGGGACGTTGTAGCGCATTGAGACTGGAAGGAATAGTCCAATGGTAACCTGCACAGGCAAATGGAACCACGTGATTTACGTGTGAGGCCTTTATTAGACTGCAAAAGGCCATATTACAGCCTTTATAGGATTGTGCACGTAGTTAAGAGTGTTGTAACGCAACGGCGCAAATGAAAACGACTTGGGACGTTGTAGCGCATTGAGACTGGAAGGAATAGTCCAATGGTACCCTGCACAGGCAAATAGAACCACGTGATTTACGTGTGAGGCCTTTAATAGACTGCAAAAGGCCATATTACAGCCTTTATAGAACTGTGCACGTAGTTAAGAGTGTTCTAAGGCAACTTCGCCAATGAAAATAACTTGGGACGTTGTAGCACATTGAGATTGGAACGATTAGTCCAATGGTAACCTGCGCAGGCAGGTGAAACCACGTGTTTTACGTGTGAGGCCTTTCATTAGACTGCAAAAGGCCATATTACAGATTTTATAGGACTGTGCACGTAGTTAAGAGTGTTCTAAGGCAACTTCGCCAATGAAAACGACTTGGGACGTTGTAGCGCATTGAGACTGGAAGGACTAGGCCAATGGTAACCTGTGGAGACGGGTGAAACCACGTGATTTACGTGTAAGGCCTTTATTAGACTGCAAGAGCTCATATTACAGCCTTTATAGGACTGTGCACGTAGTTAAGAGTGTTGTAAGGCAACGGCGCTAATGAAAACAACTTGGGACGTTGTAGCGCATTGAGACGTGAAGGAATAGTCCAATGGTAACCTGCGCAGACAGGTGAAACCACGTGATTTACGTGTGAGGCCTTTATTGGACTGCAAAAGGTCATATTACAGCCTTTATAGGACTGTGCACGTAGTTAAGAGTGTTGTAAGGCAACGGCGCTAATGAAAACGACTTGGGACGTTGTAGCGCATTAAGACTGGAACGATTAGTCCAATGGTAACCTGCGCAAGCAGGTTAAACCACGTGACTTACGTGGGAAGCCTTTATTAGACTGCAAAAGGCCATATTAAAGCTTTTATAGGACTGTGCACGTTGGTAAGAGTGTTCTAAGGCAACTTTGCCAATGAAAACAACTTGGAACGTTGTAGCGCATTGGGACGGGAAGGACTAAGCCAATGGTAACCCGAGCAGACAGGTGAAACCACGTGATTTACGTGTGAGGCCTTTATCAGATTGCACAAGGCCATATTACAGCCTTCATGGGATTGTGCACGTAGTTTAGAGTATTTTAAGACAACGGCGCTAATGAAAACAACTTGGGAGGTTGTAGCGCATTGAGACTGGAAGGAATAGTCCAATGGTAACCTGCACAGGCAAATGGAACCACGTGATTTACGTGTGAGGCCTTTATTAGACTGCAAAAGGCCATATTACAGCCTTTATAGGACTGTGCACGTAGTTAAGAGTGTTGTAACGCAACGGCGCAAATGAAAACGACTTGGGACGTTGTAGCGCATTGAGACTGGAAGGAATAGTCCAATGGTAACCTGCACAGGCAAATGGAACCACGTGATTTACGTGTGAGGCCTTTATTAGACTGCAAAAGGCCATATTACAGCCTTTATAGGATTGTGCACGTAGTTAAGAGTGTTGTAACGCAACGGCGCAAATGAAAACGACTTGGGACGTTGTAGCGCATTGAGACTGGAAGGAATAGTCCAATGGTACCCTGCACAGGCAAATAGAACCACGTGATTTACGTGTGAGGCCTTTAATAGACTGCAAAAGGCCATATTACAGCCTTTATAGAACTGTGCACGTAGTTAAGAGTGTTCTAAGGCAACTTCGCCAATGAAAATAACTTGGGACGTTGTAGCACATTGAGATTGGAACGATTAGTCCAATGGTAACCTGCGCAGGCAGGTGAAACCACGTGTTTTACGTGTGAGGCCTTTCATTAGACTGCAAAAGGCCATATTACAGATTTTATAGGACTGTGCACGTAGTTAAGAGTGTTCTAAGGCAACTTCGCCAATGAAAACGACTTGGGACGTTGTAGCGCATTGAGACTGGAAGGACTAGGCCAATGGTAACCTGTGGAGACGGGTGAAACCACGTGATTTACGTGTAAGGCCTTTATTAGACTGCAAGAGCTCATATTACAGCCTTTATAGGACTGTGCACGTAGTTAAGAGTGTTGTAAGGCAACGGCGCTAATGAAAACAACTTGGGACGTTGTAGCGCATTGAGACGTGAAGGAATAGTCCAATGGTAACCTGCGCAGACAGGTGAAACCACGTGATTTACGTGTGAGGCCTTTATTGGACTGCAAAAGGTCATATTACAGCCTTTATAGGACTGTGCACGTAGTTAATAGTGTTGTAAGGCAACGGCGCTAATGAAAACAACTTGGGAGGTTGTAGCGCATTGAGACGGGAAGGAATAGTCCAATGGTAACCTGCACAGGCAAATGGAACCACGTGATTTACGTGTGAGGCCTTTATTTGACTGCAAAAGGCCATACTACAGCCTTTATAGCACTGTGCACGTACTCAAGAGTGTTCTAGGGCAACCTCGCCAATGAAAACAACTTGGAACGTTGTAGCGCATTGAGACGGGAAGGACTAAGCCGATGGTAACCCGCGCAGACAGTTGAAACCACGTGATTTACGTGTGAGGCCTTTATCAGATTGCAAAAGGCCATATTACAGTCTTTATAGGACTGTGCACGTAGTTTAGAGTATTGTAAGACCACGGCGCTAATGAAAACAACTTGGGAGGTTGTAGCGCATTGAGACTGGAAGGAATTGTCCAATGGTAACCTGCACAGGCAAATGGAACCACGTTATTTACGTGTGAGGCCTTTATTACACTGCAAAAGGCCATATTACAGCCTTTATAGGACTGTGCACGTAGTTAAGAGTGTTGTAACGCAACGGCGCTAATGAAAACGACTTGGGACGTTGTAGCGCATTGAGACTGGAAGGAATAGTCCAATGGTAACCTGCACAGGCAAATGGAACCACGTGATTTACGTGTGAGGCCTTTATTAGACTGCAAAAGGCCATATTACAGCCTTAATAGGACTGTGCACGTAGTTAAGAGTGTTGTACCGCAACGGCGCTAATGAAAACGACTTGGGACGTTGTAGCGCATTGAGACTGGAAGGAATAGTCCAATGGTAACCTGCACAGGCAGATGGAACCACGTGATTTACGTGTGACGCCTTTAATAGACTGCAAAAGGCCATATTACAGCCTTTATAGGACTGTGCACGTACTTAAGAGTGTTCTAAGGCAACTTCGCCAATGAAAACGACTTGGGACGTTGTAGCGCATTAAGACTGGAAGGAATAGTCCAATGGTAACCTGCACAGGCAAATGGAACCACGTGATTTACGTGTGAGGCCTTTATTAGACTGCAAAAGGCCATATTACAGCCTTTATAGGATTGTGCACGTAGTTAAGAGTGTTGTAACGCAACGGCGCAAATGAAAACGACTTGGGACTTTGTAGCGCATTGAGACTGGAAGGAATAGTCCAATGGTACCCTGCACAGGCAAATAGAACCACGTGATTTACGTGTGAGGCCTTTAATAGACTGCAAAAGGCCATATTACAGCCTTTATAGGACTGTGCACGTAGTTAAGAGTGTTCTAAGGCAACTTCGCCAATGAAAATAACTTGGGACGTTGTAGCACATTGAGATTGGAACGATTAGTCCAATGGTAACCTGCGCAGGCAGGTGAAACCACGTGTTTTACGTGTGAGGCCTTTCATTAGACTGCAAAAGGCCATATTACAGATTTTATAGGACTGTGCACGTAGTTAAGAGTGTTCTAAGGCAACTTGGCCAATGAAAACGACTTGGGACGTTGTAGCGCATTGAGACTGGAAGGACTAGGCCAATGGTAACCTGTGGAGACGGGTGAAACCACGTGATTTACGTGTGAGGCCTTTATTAGACTTCAAGAGCCCATATTACAGCCTTTATAGGACTGTGCACGTAGTTAAGAGTGTTGTAAGGCAACGGCGCTAATGAAAACAACTTGGGACGTTGTAGTGCATTGAGACTGGAAGGAATAGTCCAATGGTAAACTTCACAGGCAAATGGAACCACGTGATTTACTTGTGAGGCCTTTATTAGACTGCAAAAGGCCATATTACAGCCTTTATAGGACTGTGCACGTAGTTAAGAGTGTTGTAAGGCAACGGCGCTAATGAAAACGACTTGGGACGTTGTAGCGCATTAAGACTGGAACGATTAGTCCAATGGTAACCTGCGCAAGCAGGTTAAACCACGTGACTTACGTGGGAAGCCTTTATTAGACTGCAAAAGGCCATATTAAAGCTTTTATAGGACTGTGCACGTTGGTAAGAGTGTTCTAAGGCAACTTTGCCAATGAAAACAACTTGGAACGTTGTAGCGCATTGGGACGGGAAGGACTAAGCCAATGGTAACCCGAGCAGACAGGTGAAACCACGTGATTTACGTGTGAGGCCTTTATCAGATTGCACAAGGCCATATTACAGCCTTCATGGGATTGTGCACGTAGTTTAGAGTATTTTAAGACAACGGCGCTAATGAAAACAACTTGGGAGGTTGTAGCGCATTGAGACTGGAAGGAATAGTCCAATGGTAACCTGCACAGGCAAATGGAACCACGTGATTTACGTGTGAGGCCTTTATTAGACTGCAAAAGGCCATATTACAGCCTTTATAGGACTGTGCACGTAGTTAAGAGTGTTGTAACGCAACGGCGCAAATGAAAACGACTTGGGACGTTGTAGCGCATTGAGACTGGAAGGAATAGTCCAATGGTAACCTGCACAGGCAAATGGAACCACGTGATTTACGTGTGAGGCCTTTATTAGACTGCAAAAGGCCATATTACAGCCTTTATAGGATTGTGCACGTAGTTAAGAGTGTTGTAACGCAACGGCGCAAATGAAAACGACTTGGGACGTTGTAGCGCATTGAGACTGGAAGGAATAGTCCAATGGTACCCTGCACAGGCAAATAGAACCACGTGATTTACGTGTGAGGCCTTTAATAGACTGCAAAAGGCCATATTACAGCCTTTATAGAACTGTGCACGTAGTTAAGAGTGTTCTAAGGCAACTTCGCCAATGAAAATAACTTGGGACGTTGTAGCACATTGAGATTGGAACGATTAGTCCAATGGTAACCTGCGCAGGCAGGTGAAACCACGTGTTTTACGTGTGAGGCCTTTCATTAGACTGCAAAAGGCCATATTACAGATTTTATAGGACTGTGCACGTAGTTAAGAGTGTTCTAAGGCAACTTCGCCAATGAAAACGACTTGGGACGTTGTAGCGCATTGAGACTGGAAGGACTAGGCCAATGGTAACCTGTGGAGACGGGTGAAACCACGTGATTTACGTGTAAGGCCTTTATTAGACTGCAAGAGCTCATATTACAGCCTTTATAGGACTGTGCACGTAGTTAAGAGTGTTGTAAGGCAACGGCGCTAATGAAAACAACTTGGGACGTTGTAGCGCATTGAGACGTGAAGGAATAGTCCAATGGTAACCTGCGCAGACAGGTGAAACCACGTGATTTACGTGTGAGGCCTTTATTGGACTGCAAAAGGTCATATTACAGCCTTTATAGGACTGTGCACGTAGTTAAGAGTGTTGTAAGGCAACGGCGCTAATGAAAACGACTTGGGACGTTGTAGCGCATTAAGACTGGAACGATTAGTCCAATGGTAACCTGCGCAAGCAGGTTAAACCACGTGACTTACGTGGGAAGCCTTTATTAGACTGCAAAAGGCCATATTAAAGCTTTTATAGGACTGTGCACGTTGGTAAGAGTGTTCTAAGGCAACTTTGCCAATGAAAACAACTTGGAACGTTGTAGCGCATTGGGACGGGAAGGACTAAGCCAATGGTAACCCGAGCAGACAGGTGAAACCACGTGATTTACGTGTGAGGCCTTTATCAGATTGCACAAGGCCATATTACAGCCTTCATGGGATTGTGCACGTAGTTTAGAGTATTTTAAGACAACGGCGCTAATGAAAACAACTTGGGAGGTTGTAGCGCATTGAGACTGGAAGGAATAGTCCAATGGTAACCTGCACAGGCAAATGGAACCACGTGATTTACGTGTGAGGCCTTTATTAGACTGCAAAAGGCCATATTACAGCCTTTATAGGACTGTGCACGTAGTTAAGAGTGTTGTAACGCAACGGCGCAAATGAAAACGACTTGGGACGTTGTAGCGCATTGAGACTGGAAGGAATAGTCCAATGGTAACCTGCACAGGCAAATGGAACCACGTGATTTACGTGTGAGGCCTTTATTAGACTGCAAAAGGCCATATTACAGCCTTTATAGGATTGTGCACGTAGTTAAGAGTGTTGTAACGCAACGGCGCAAATGAAAACGACTTGGGACGTTGTAGCGCATTGAGACTGGAAGGAATAGTCCAATGGTACCCTGCACAGGCAAATAGAACCACGTGATTTACGTGTGAGGCCTTTAATAGACTGCAAAAGGCCATATTACAGCCTTTATAGAACTGTGCACGTAGTTAAGAGTGTTCTAAGGCAACTTCGCCAATGAAAATAACTTGGGACGTTGTAGCACATTGAGATTGGAACGATTAGTCCAATGGTAACCTGCGCAGGCAGGTGAAACCACGTGTTTTACGTGTGAGGCCTTTCATTAGACTGCAAAAGGCCATATTACAGATTTTATAGGACTGTGCACGTAGTTAAGAGTGTTCTAAGGCAACTTCGCCAATGAAAACGACTTGGGACGTTGTAGCGCATTGAGACTGGAAGGACTAGGCCAATGGTAACCTGTGGAGACGGGTGAAACCACGTGATTTACGTGTAAGGCCTTTATTAGACTGCAAGAGCTCATATTACAGCCTTTATAGGACTGTGCACGTAGTTAAGAGTGTTGTAAGGCAACGGCGCTAATGAAAACAACTTGGGACGTTGTAGCGCATTGAGACGTGAAGGAATAGTCCAATGGTAACCTGCGCAGACAGGTGAAACCACGTGATTTACGTGTGAGGCCTTTATTGGACTGCAAAAGGTCATATTACAGCCTTTATAGGACTGTGCACGTAGTTAATAGTGTTGTAAGGCAACGGCGCTAATGAAAACAACTTGGGAGGTTGTAGCGCATTGAGACGGGAAGGAATAGTCCAATGGTAACCTGCACAGGCAAATGGAACCACGTGATTTACGTGTGAGGCCTTTATTTGACTGCAAAAGGCCATACTACAGCCTTTATAGCACTGTGCACGTACTCAAGAGTGTTCTAGGGCAACCTCGCCAATGAAAACAACTTGGAACGTTGTAGCGCATTGAGACGGGAAGGACTAAGCCGATGGTAACCCGCGCAGACAGTTGAAACCACGTGATTTACGTGTGAGGCCTTTATCAGATTGCAAAAGGCCATATTACAGTCTTTATAGGACTGTGCACGTAGTTTAGAGTATTGTAAGACCACGGCGCTAATGAAAACAACTTGGGAGGTTGTAGCGCATTGAGACTGGAAGGAATTGTCCAATGGTAACCTGCACAGGCAAATGGAACCACGTTATTTACGTGTGAGGCCTTTATTAGACTGCAAAAGGCCATATTACAGCCTTTATAGGACTGTGCACGTAGTTAAGAGTGTTGTAACGCAACGGCGCTAATGAAAACGACTTGGGACGTTGTAGCGCATTGAGACTGGAAGGAATAGTCCAATGGTAACCTGCACAGGCAAATGGAACCACGTGATTTACGTGTGAGGCCTTTATTAGACTGCAAAAGGCCATATTACAGCCTTAATAGGACTGTGCACGTAGTTAAGAGTGTTGTACCGCAACGGCGCTAATGAAAACGACTTGGGACGTTGTAGCGCATTGAGACTGGAAGGAATAGTCCAATGGTAACCTGCACAGGCAGATGGAACCACGTGATTTACGTGTGACGCCTTTAATAGACTGCAAAAGGCCATATTACAACCTTTATAGGACTGTGCACGTACTTAAGAGTGTTCTAAGGCAACTTCGCCAATGAAAACGACTTGGGACGTTGTAGCGCATTAAGACTGGAAGGACTAGGCCAATGGTAACCTGTGGAGACGGGTGAAACCACGTGATTTACGTGTGAGGCCATTATTAGACTGCAAGAGGCCATATTACAGCCTTTATAGGACTGTGCACGTAGTTAAGAGTGTTGTAAGGCAACGGCGCTAATGAAAACAACTTGGGACGTTGTAGCGCATTGAGACATGAAGGAATAGTCCAATGGTAACCTGCGCAGACAGGTGAAACCACGTGATTTACGTGTGAGGCCTTTATTGGACTGCAAAAGGCCATATTACAGCCTTTATAGGACTGTGCACGTAGTTAATAGTGTTGTAAGGCAACGGCGCTAATGAAAACCACTTGGGAGGTTGTAGCGCATTGAGACGGGAAGGAATAGTCCAATGGTAACCTGCACAGGCAAATGGAACCACGTGATTTACGTGTGAGGCCTTTAATAGACTGCAAAAGGCCATATTACAGCCTTTATAGGACTGTGCACGTAGTTAAGAGTGTACTAAGGCAACTTCGCCAATGAAAACAACTTGGGACGTTGTAGCACATTGAGATTGGAACGATTAGTCCAATGGTAACCTGCGCAGGCAGGTGAAACCACGTGTTTTACGTGTGAGGACTTTCATTAGACTGCAAAATGCCATATTACAGCTTTTATAGGACTGTGCACGTACTTAAGAGTGTTCTAAGGCAACTTCGCCAATGAAAACGACTTGGGACGTTGTAGCGCATTAAGACTGGAAGGACTAGGCCAATGGTAACCTGTGGAGACGGGTGAAACCACGTGATTTACGTGTGAGGCCATTATTAGACTGCAAGAGGCCATATTACAGCCTTTATAGGACTGTGCACGTAGTTAAGAGTGTTGTAAGGCAACGGCGCTAATGAAAACAACTTGGGACGTTGTAGCGCATTGAGACGTGAAGGAATAGTCCAATGGTAACCTGCGCAGACAGGTGAAACCACGTGATTTACGTGTGAGGCCTTTATTGGACTGCAAAATGCCATATTACAGCCTTTATAGGACTGTGCACGTAGTTAATAGTGTTGTAAGGCAACGGCGCTAATGAAAACAACTTGGAAGGTTGTAGCGCATTGAGACGGGAAGGAATAGTCCAATGGTAACCTGCACAGGCAAATGGAACCACGTGATTTATGTGTGAGGCCTTTATTTGACTGCAAAAGGCCATATTACAGCCTTTTTAGCACTGTGCACGTACTTAAGAGTGTTCTAAGGCAACTTCGCCAATGAAAACAACTTGGGACGTTGTAGCGCATTAAGACTGGAACGATTAGTCCAATTGTAACCTGTGCAAGCAGGTTAAACCACGTGACTTACGTGGAAAGCCTTTATTATACTGCAAAAGGCCATATTAAAGCCTTTATAGGACTGTGCACGTTGGTAAGAGTGTTCTAAGGCAACTTCGCCAATGAAAACAACTTGGAACGTTGTAGCGCATTGAGACGGGAAGGACTAAGCTAATGGTAACCCGCGCAGACAGGTGAAACCACGTGATTTACGTGTGAGGCCTTTATCAGATTGCAAAAGGCCATATTACAGCCTTTATAGGACTGTGCACGTAGTTTAGAGTATTGTAAGACAAAGGCGCTAATGAAAACAACTTGGGAGGTTGTAGCGCATTGAGACTGGAAGGAATAGTCCAATGGTAACCTGCACAGGCAAATGGAACCACGTGATTTTCGTGTGAGGCCTTTAATAGACTGCAAAAGGCCATATTACAGCCTTTATAGGACTGTGCACGTAGTTAAGAGTGTTGTAAGGCAACTTCGAAAATGAAAGCGACTTGGGACGTTGTAGCGCATTGAGACGTGAAGGAATAGTCCAATGGTAACCTGCGCAGACAGGTGAAACCGCGTGATTTACGTGTGAGGCCTTTATTGGACTGCAAAAGGCCATATTACAGCCTTTATAGGACTGTGCACGTAGTTATTAGTGTTGTAAGGCAACGGCGCTAATGAAAACAACTTGGGAGGTTGTAGCGCATTTAGACGGGAGGGAATAGTCCAATGGTAACCTGCACAGGCAAATGGAACCACGTGATTTACGTGTGAGGCCTTTATTTGACTGCAAAAGGCCATATTACAGCCTTTATAGCACTGTGCACGTACTTAAGAGTGTTCTAAGGCAACTTCGCCAATGAAAACAACTTGGGAAGTTGTAGCGCATTAAGACTGGAACGATTAGTCCAATGGTAACCTGCGCAAGCAGGTTAAACCACGTGACTTACGTGGGAAGCCTTTATTAGACTGCAAAAGGCAATATTAAAGCCTTTATAGGACTGTGCACGTTGGTAAGAGTGTTCTAAGGCAACTTCGCCAATGAAAACAACTTGGAACGTTGTAGCGCATTGAGACGGGAAGGACTAAACCAATGGTAACCCGCGCAGACAGGTGAAACCACGTGATTTACGTGTGAGGCCTTTATCAGATTGCACACGGCCATATTACAGCCTTCATAGGACTGTGCACGTAGTTTAGAGTATTGTAAGACAACGGCGCTAATGAAAACGACTTGGGACGTGGTAGCGCATTGAGACTGGAAGGAATAGTCCAATGGTAACCTGCACAGGCATATGGAACCACGTGATTTACGTGTGAGGCCTTTATTAGACTGCAAAAGGCCATATTACAGCCTTTATAGGATTGTGCACGTAGTTAAGAGTGTTGTAACGCAACGGCGCAAATGAAAACGACTTGGGACGTTGTAGCGCATTGAGACTGGAAGGAATAGCCCAATGGTAACCTGCACAGGCAAATGGAACCATGTGATTTACGTGTGAGGCCTTTAACAGACTGCAAAAGGCCATATTACAGCCTTTATAGGACTGTGCACGTAGTTAAGAGTGTTCTAAGGCAACTTCGCCAATGAAAACAACTTGGGACGTTGTAGCACATTGAGATTGGAACGATTAGTCCAATGATAACCTGCGCAGGCAGGTGAAACCACGTGTTTTACGTGTGAGGCCTTTCATTAGACTGCAAAAGGCCATATTACAGATTTTATAGGACTGTGCACGTAGTTAAGAGTGTTCTAAGGCAACTTCGCCAATGAAACCGACTTGGGACGTTGTAGCGCATTGAGACTGGAAGGACTAGGCCAATGGTAACCTGTGGAGACGGGTGAAACCACGTGATTTACGTGTGAGGCCTTTATTAGACTGCAAAATGCCATATTACAGACTTTATAGGACTGTGCACGTAGTTAAGAGTGTTGTAACGCAACGGCGCTAATGAAAACGACTTGGGACGTTGTAGCGCATTGAGACTGGAAGGAATAGTCCAATGGTAACCTGCACAGGCAAATGGAACCACGTGATTTACGTGTGAGGCCTTTATTAGACTGCAAAAGGCCATATTACAGCCTTTATAGGACTGTGCACGTAGTTAAGAGTGTTGTAAGGCAACTTGGCCAATGAAAGCGACTTGGGACGTTGTAGCACATTGAGACGTGAAGGAATAGTCCAATGGTAACCTGCGCAGACAGGTGAAACCACGTGATTTACGTGTGAGGCCTTTATTGGACTGCAAAAGGCCATATTACAGCCTTTATAGGACTGTGCACATAGTTATTAGTGTTGTAAGGCAACGGCGCTAATGAAAACAACTTGGGAGGTTGTAGCGCATTGAGACGGGAAGGAATAGTCCAATGGTAACCTGCACAGGCAAATGGAACCACGTGATTTACGTGTGAGGCCTTTATTTGACTGCAAAAGGCCATATTACAGCCTTTATAGAACTGTGCACGTACTTAAGAGTGTTCTAAGGCAACTTCGCCAATGAAAGCGACTTGGGACGTTGTAGCGCATTGAGACGTGAAGGAATAGTCCAATGGTAACCTGCGCAGACAGGTGAAACCACGTGATTCACGTGTTAGGCCTTTATTGGACTGCAAAAGGCCATATTACAGCCTTTATAGGACTGTGCACGTAGTTATTAGTGTTGTAAGGCAACGGCGCTAATGAAAACAACTTGGGAGGTTGTAGCGCATTGAGACGGGAAGAAATAGTCCAATGGTAACCTGCACAGGCAAATGGAACCACGTGATTTACGTGTGAGGCCTTTATTTGACTGCAAAAGGCCATATTACAGCCTTTATAGAACTGTGCACGTACTTAAGAGTGTTCTAAGGCAACTTCGCCAATGAAAACAACTTGGGACGTTGTAGCGCATTAAGACTGGAACGATTAGTCCAATGGTAACCTGCCCAAGCAGGTTAAACCACGTGACTTACGTGGGAAGCCTTTATTAGACTGCAAAAGGCCATATTAAAGCTTTTATAGGACTGAGCACGTTGGTAAGAGTGTTCTAAGGCAACTTTGCCAATGAAAACAACTTGGAATGTTGTAGCGCATTGGGACGGGAAGGACTAAGCCAATGGTAACCCGCGCAGACAGGTGAAACCACGTGATTTACGTGTGAGGCCTTTATCAGATTGCACAAGGCCATATTACAGCCTTCATAGGATTGTGCACGTAGTTTAGAGTATTTTAAGACAACGGCGCTAATGAAAACAACTTGTGAGGTTGTAGCGCATTGAGACTGGAAGGAATAGTCCAATGGTAACCTGCACAGGCAAATGGAACCACGTGATTTACGTGTAAGGCCTTTATTAGACTGCAAAAGGCCATATTACAGCCTTTATAGGACTGTGCACGTAGTTAAGAGTGTTGTAACGCAACGGCGCAAATGAAAACGACTTGGGACGTTGTAGCGCTTTGAGACTGGAAGGAATAGTCCAATGGTAACCTGCACAGGCAAATGGAACCACGTGATTTACGTGTGAGGCCTTTATTAGACTGCAAAAGGCCATATTACAGCCTTTATAGGATTGTGCACGTAGTTAAGAGTGTTGTAGCGCAACGGCGCAAATGAAAACGACTTGGGACGTTGTAGCGCATTGAGACTGGAAGGAATAGTCCAATGGTACCCTGCACAGGCAAATAGAACCACGTGATTTACGTGTGAGCCCTTTAATAGACTGCAAAAGGCCATATTACAGCCTTTATAGGACTGTGCACGTAGTTAAGAGTGTTCTAAGGCAACTTCGCCAATGAAAATAACTTGGGACGTTGTAGCACATTGAGATTGGAACGATTAGTCCAATGGTAACCTGCGCAGGCAGGTGAAACCACGTGTTTTACGTGTGAGGCCTTTCATTAGACTGCAAAAGGCCATATTACAGATTTTATAGGACTGTGCACGTAGTTAAGAGTGTTCTAAGGCAACTTCGCCAATGAAAACGACTTGGGACGTTGTAGCGCATTGAGACTGGAAGGACTAGGCCAATGGTAACCTGTGGAGACGGGTGAAACCACGTGATTTACGTGTGAGGCCTTTATTAGACTGCAAGAGCCCATATTACAGCCTTTATAGGACTGTGCACGTAGTTAAGAGTGTTGTAAGGCAACGGCGCTAATGAAAACAACTTGGGACGTTGTAGCGCATTGAGACTGGAAGGAATAGTCCAATGGTAAACTTCACAGGCAAATGGAACCACGTGATTTACGTGTGAGGCCTTTATTAGACTGCAAAAGGCCATATTACAGCCTTTATAGGACTGTGCACGTAGTTAAGAGTGTTGTAAGGCAACGGCGCTAATGAAAACGACTTGGGACGTTGTAGCGCATTAAGACTGGAACGATTAGTCCAATGGTAACCTGCGCAAGCAGGTTAAACCACGTGACTTACGTGGGAAGCCTTTATTAGACTGCAAAAGGCCATATTAAAGCTTTTATAGGACTGTGCACGTTGGTAAGAGTGTTCTAAGCCAACTTTGCCAATGAAAACAACTTGGAACGTTGTAGCGCATTGGGACGGGAAGGACTAAGCCAATGGTAACCCGCGCAGACAGGTGAAACCACGTGATTTACGTGTGAGGCCTTTATCAGATTGCACAAGGCCATATTACAGCCTTCATAGGATTGTGCACGTAGTTTAGAGTATTTTAAGACAACGGCGCTAATGAAAACAACTTGGGAGGTTGTAGCGCATTGAGACTGGAAGGAATAGTCCAATGGTAACCTGCACAGGCAAATGGAACCACGTGATTTACGTGTGAGGCCTTTATTAGACTGCAAAAGGCCATATTACAGCCTTTATAGGACTGTGCACGTAGTTAAGAGTGTTGTAACGCAACGGCGCAAATGAAAACGACTTGGGACGTTGTAGCGCATTGAGACTGGAAGGAATAGTCCAATGGTAACCTGCACAGGCAAATGGAACCACGTGATTTACGTGTGAGGCCTTTATTAGACTGCAAAAGGCCATATTACAGCCTTTATATGATTGTGCACGTAGTTAAGAGTGTTGTAACGCAACGGCGCAAATGAAAACGACTTGGGACGTTGTAGCACATTGAGACTGGAAGGAATAGTCCAATGGTACCCTGCACAGGCAAATAGAACCACGTGATTTACGTGTGAGGCCTTTAATAGACTGCAAAAGGCCATATTACAGCCTTTATAGGACTGTGCACGTAGTTAAGAGTGTTCTAAGGCAACTTCGCCAATGAAAATAACTTGGGACGTTGTAGCACATTGAGATTGGAACGATTAGTCCAATGGTAACCTGCGCAGGCAGGTGAAACCACGTGTTTTACGTGTGAGGCCTTTCATTAGACTGCAAAAGGCCATATTACAGATTTTATAGGACTGTGCACGTAGTTAAGAGTGTTCTAAGGCAACTTCGCCAATGAAAACGACTTGGGACGTTGTAGCGCATTGAGACTGGAAGGACTAGGCCAATGGTAACCTGTGGAGACGGGTGAAACCACGTGATTTACGTGTGAGGCCTTTATTAGACTGCAAGAGCCCATATTACAGCCTTTATAGGACTGTGCACGTAGTTAAGAGTGTTGTAAGGCAACGGCGCTAATGAAAACAACTTGGGACGTTGTAGCGCATTGAGACTGGAAGGAATAGTCCAATGGTAAACTTCACAGGCAAATGGAACCACGTGATTTACGTGTGAGGCCTTTATTAGACTGCAAAAGGCCATATTACAGCCTTTATAGGACTGTGCACGTAGTTAAGAGTGTTGTAAAGCAACGGCGCTAATGAAAACGACTTGGGACGTTGTAGTGCATTGAGACTGGAAGGACTAGGTCAATGGTAACCTGCGCAGACCGGTGAAACCACGTGATTTATGTGTGAGGCCTTTATTTGACTGCAAAAGGCCATATTACAGCCTTTTTAGCACTGTGCACGTACTTAAGAGTGTTCTAAGGCAACTTCGCCAATGAAAACAACTTGGGACGTTGTAGCGCATTAAAACTGGAACGATTAGTACAATGGTAACCTGTGCAAGCAGGTTAAACCACGTGACTTACGTGGGAAGCCTTTATTATACTGCAAAAGGCCATATTAAAGCCTTTATAGGACTGTGCACGTTGGTAAGAGTGTTCTAAGGCAACTTCGCCAATGAAAACAACTTGGAACGTTGTAGCGCATTGAGACGGGAAGGACTAAGCTAATGGTAACCCGCGCAGTCAGGTGAAACCACGTGATTTACGTGTGAGGCCTTTATCAGATTGCAAAAGGCCATATTACAGCCTTTATAGGACTGTGCACGTAGTTTAGAGTATTGTAAGACAAAGGCGCTAATGAAAACAACTTGGGAGGTTGTAGCGCATTGAAACTGGAAGGAATAGTCCAATGGTAACCTGCACAGGCAAATGGAACCACGTGATTTTCGTGTGAGGCCTTTAATAGACTGCAAAAGGCCATATTACAGCCTTTATAGGACTGTGCACGTAGTTAAGAGTGTTGTAAGGCAACTTCGAAAATGAAAGCGACTTGGGACGTTGTAGCGCATTGAGACGTGAAGGAATAGTCCAATGGTAACCTGCGCAGACAGGTGAAACCGCGTGATTTACGTGTGAGGCCTTTATTGGACTGCAAAAGGCCATATTACAGCCTTTATAGGACTGTGCACGTAGTTATTAGTGTTGTAAGGCAACGGCGCTAATGAAAACAACTTGGGAGGTTGTAGCGCATTTAGACGGGAGGGAATAGTCCAATGGTAACCTGCACAGGCAAATGGAACAACGTGATTTACGTGTGAGGCCTTTATTTGACTGCAAAAGGCCATATTACAGCCTTTATAGCACTGTGCACGTACTTAAGAGTGTTCTAAGGCAACTTCGCCAATGAAAACAACTTGGGAAGTTGTAGCGCATTAAGACTGGAACGATTAGTCCAATGGTAACCTGCGCAAGCAGGTTAAACCACGTGACTTACGTGGGAAGCCTTTATTAGACTGCAAAAGGCCATATTAAAGCCTTTATAGGACTGTGCACGTTGGTAAGAGTGTTCTAAGGCAACTTCGCCAATGAAAACAACTTGGAACGTTGTAGCGCATTGAGACGGGAAGGACTAAACCAATGGTAACCCGCGGAGACAGGTGAAACCACGTGATTTACGTGTGAGGCCTTTATCAGATTGCACACGGCCATATTACAGCCTTCATAGGACTGTGCACGTAGTTTAGAGTATTGTAAGACAACGGCGCTAATGAAAACAACTTGGGAGGTTGTAGCGCATTGAGACTGGAAGGAATAGTCCCATGGTAACCTGCACAGGCAAATGGAACCATGTGATTTACGTGTGAGGCCTTTAACAGACTGCAAAAGGCCATATTACAGCCTTTATAGGACTGTGCACGTAGTTAAGAGTGTTCTAAGGCAACTTCGCCAATGAAAACAACTTGGGACGTTGTAGCACATTGAGATTGGAACGATTAGTCCAATGGTAACCTGCGCAGGCAGGTGAAACCACGTGTTTTACGTGTGAGGCCTTTCATTAGACTGCAAAAGGCCATATTACAGATTTTATAGGACTGTGCACGTAGTTAAGAGTGTTCTAAGGCAACTTTACCAATGAAAACGACTTGGGACGTTGTAGCGCATTGAGACTGGAAGGACTAGGCCAATGGTAACCTGTGGAGACGGGTGAAACCACGTGATTTACGTGTGAGGCCTTTATTAGACTGCAAAATGCCATATTACAGCCTTTATAGGACTGTGCACGTAGTTAAGAGTGTTGTAAGGCAGCTTGGCCAATGAAAGCAACTTGGGACGTTGTAGCACATTGAGACGTGAAGGAATAGTCCAATGGTAACCTGCGCAGACAGGTGAAACCACGTGATTTACGTGTGAGGCCTTTATTGGACTGCAAAAGGCCATATTACAGCCTTTATAGGACTGTGCACGTAGTTATTAGTGTTGTAAGGCAACGGCGCTAATGAAAACAACTTGGGAGGTTGTAGCGCATTGAGACGGGAAGGAATAGTCCAATGGTAACCTGCACAGGCAAATGGAACCACGTGATTTACGTGTGAGGCCTTTATTTGACTGCAAAAGGCCATATTACAGCCTTTATAGAACTGTGCACGTACTTAAGAGTGTTCTAAGGCAACTTCGCCAATGAAAGCGACTTGGGACGTTGTAGCGCATTGAGACGTGAAGGAATAGTCCAATGGTAACCTGCGCAGACAGGTGAAACCGCGTGATTTACGTGTGAGGCCTTTATTGGACTGCAAAAGGCCATATTACAGCCTTTATAGGACTGTGCACGTAGTTATTAGTGTTGTAAGGCAACGGCGCTAATGAAAACAACTTGGGAGGTTGTAGCGCATTTAGACGGGAGGGAATAGTCCAATGGTAACCTGCACAGGCAAATGGAACAACGTGATTTACGTGTGAGGCCTTTATTTGACTGCAAAAGGCCATATTACAGCCTTTATAGCACTGTGCACGTACTTAAGAGTGTTCTAAGGCAACTTCGCCAATGAAAACAACTTGGGAAGTTGTAGCGCATTAAGACTGGAACGATTAGTCCAATGGTAACCTGCGCAAGCAGGTTAAACCACGTGACTTACGTCGGAAGCCTTTATTAGACTGCAAAAGGCCATATTAAAGCCTTTATAGGACTGTGCACGTTGGTAAGAGTGTTCTAAGGCAACTTCGCCAATGAAAACAACTTGGAACGTTGTAGCGCATTGAGACGGGAAGGACTAAACCAATGGTAACCCGCGCAGACAGGTGAAACCACGTGATTTACGTGTGAGGCCTTTATCAGATTGCACACGGCCATATTACAGCCTTCATAGGACTGTGCACGTAGTTTAGAGTATTGTAAGACAACGGCGCTAATGAAAACAACTTGGGAGGTTGTAGTGCATTGAGACTGGAAGGAATAGTCCAATGGTAACCTGCACAGGCAAATGGAACCACGTGATTTACGTGTGAGGCCTTTATTAGACTGCAAAAGGCCATATTACAGCCTTTATAGGACTGTGCACGTAGTTAAGAGTGTTGTAACGCAACGGCGCTAATGAAAACGACTTGGGACGTGGTAGCGCATTGAGACTGGAAGGAATAGTCCAATGGTAACCTGCACAGGCATATGGAACCACGTGATTTACGTGTGAGGCCTTTATTAGACTGCAAAAGGCCATAGTACAGCCTTTATAGGATTGTGCACGTAGTTAAGAGTGTTGTAACGCAACGGCGCAAATGAAAACGACTTGGGACGTTGTAGCGCATTGAGACTGGAAGGAATAGCCCAATGGTAACCTGCACAGGCAAATGGAACCATGTGATTTACGTGTGAGGCCTTTAACAGACTGCAAAAGGCCATATTACAGCCTTTATAGGACTGTGCACGTAGTTAAGAGTGTTCTAAGGCAACTTCGCCAATGAAAACAACTTGGGACGTTGTAGCACATTGAGATTGGAACGATTAGTCCAATGGTAACCTGCGCAGGCAGGTGAAACCACGTGTTTTACGTGTGAGGCCTTTCATTAGACTGCAAAAGGCCATATTACAGATTTTATAGGACTGTGCACGTAGTTAAGAGTGTTCTAAGGCAACTTTGCCAATGAAAACGACTTGGGACGTTGTAGCGCATTGAGACTGGAAGGACTAGGCCAATGGTAACCTGTGGAGACGGGTGAAACCACGTGATTTACGTGTGAGGCCTTTATTAGACTGCAAAATGCCATATTACAGCCTTTATAGGACTGTGCACGTAGTTAAGAGTGTTGTAAGGCAACTTGGCCAATGAAAGCAACTTGGGACGTTGTAGCACATTGAGACGTGAAGGAATAGTCCAATGGTAACCTGCGCAGACAGGTGAAACCACGTGATTTACGTGTGAGGCCTTTATTGGACTGCAAAAGGCCATATTACAGCCTTTATAGGACTGTGCACGTAGTTATTAGTGTTGTAAGGCAACGGCGCTAATGAAAACAACTTGGGAGGTTGTAGCGCATTGAGACGGGAAGGAATAGTCCAATGGTAACCTACACAGGCAAATGGAACCACGTGATTTACGTGTGAGGCCTTTATTTGACTGCAAAAGGCCATATTACAGCCTTTATAGAACTGTGCACGTACTTAAGAGTGTTCTAAGGCAACTTCGCCAATGAAAGTGACTTGGGACGTTGTAGCGCATTGAGACGTGAAGGAATAGTCCAATGGTAACCTGCGCAGACAGGTGAAACCACGTGATTCACGTGTGAGGCCTTTATTGGACTGCAAAAGGCCATATTACAGCCTTTATAGGACTGTGCACGTATTTATTAGTGTCTTAAGGCAACGGCGCTAATGAAAACAACTTGGGAGGTTGTAGCGCATTGAGACGGGAAGGAATAGTCCAATGGTAACCTGCACAGGGAAATGGAACCACGTGATTTACGTGTGAGGCCTTTATTTGACTGCAAAAGGCCATATTACAGCCTTTATAGAACTGTGCACGTACTTAAGAGTGTTCTAAGGCAACTTCGCCAATGAAAACAACTTGGGACGTTGTAGCGCATTAAGACTGGAACGATTAGTCCAATGGTAACCTGCGCAAGCAGGTTAAACCACGTGACTTACGTGGGAAGCCTTTATTAGACTGCAAAAGGCCATATTAAAGCTTTTATAGGACTGTGCACGTTGGTAAGAGTGTTCTAAGGCAACTTTGCCAATGAAAACAACTTGGAACGTTGTAGCGCATTGGGACGGGAAGGACTAAGCCAATGGTAACCCGCGCAGACAGGTGAAACCACGTGATTTACGTGTGAGGCCTTTATCAGATTGCACAAGGCCATATTACAGCCTTCATAGGATTGTGCACGTAGTTTAGAGTATTTTAAGACAACGGCGCTAATGAAAACAACTTGGGAGGTTGTAGCGCATTGAGACAGGAAGGAATAGTCCAATGGTAACCTGCACAGGCAAATGGAACCACGTGATTTACGTGTGAGGCCTTTATTAGACTGCAAAAGGCCATATTACAGCCTTTATAGGACTGTGCACGTAGTTAAGAGTGTTGTAACGCAACGGCGCAAATGAAAACGACTTGGGACGTTGTAGCGCATTAAGACTGGAACGATTAGTCCAATGGTAACCTGCGCAAGCAGGTTAAACCACGTGACTTACGTGGGAAGCCTTTAATAGACTGCAAAAGGCCATATTAAAGCTTTTATAGGACTGTGCACGTTGGTAAGAGTGTTCTAAGGCAACTTTGCCAATGAAAACAACTTGGAACGTTGTAGCGCATTGGGACGGGAAGGACTAAGCCAATGGTAACCCGCGCAGACAGGTGAAACCACGTGATTTACGTGTGAGGCCTTTATCAGATTGCACAAGGCCATATTACAGCCTTCATAGGATTGTGCACGTAGTTTAGAGTATTTTAAGACAACGGCGCTAATGAAAACAACTTGGGAGGTTGTAGCGCATTGAGACTGGAAGGAATAGTCCAATGGTAACCTGCACAGGCAAATGGAACCACGTGATTTACGTGTGAGGCCTTTATTAGACTGCAAAAGGCCATATTACAGCCTTTATAGGACTGTGCACGTACTTAAGAGTGTTCTAAGGCAACTTCGCCAATGAAAGTGACTTGGGACGTTGTAGCGCATTGAGACGTGAAGGAATAGTCCAATGGTAACCTGCGCAGACAGGTGAAACCACGTGATTCACGTGTGAGGCCTTTATTGGACTGCAAAAGGCCATATTACAGCCTTTATAGGACTGTGCACGTATTTATTAGTGTCTTAAGGCAACGGCGCTAATGAAAACAACTTGGGAGGTTGTAGCGCATTGAGACGGGAAGGAATAGTCCAATGGTAACCTGCACAGGGAAATGGAACCACGTGATTTACGTGTGAGGCCTTTATTTGACTGCAAAAGGCCATATTACAGCCTTTATAGAACTGTGCACGTACTTAAGAGTGTTCTAAGGCAACTTCGCCAATGAAAACAACTTGGGACGTTGTAGCGCATTAAGACTGGAACGATTAGTCCAATGGTAACCTGCGCAAGCAGGTTAAACCACGTGACTTACGTGGGAAGCCTTTATTAGACTGCAAAAGGCCATATTAAAGCTTTTATAGGACTGTGCACGTTGGTAAGAGTGTTCTAAGGCAACTTTGCCAATGAAAACAACTTGGAACGTTGTAGCGCATTGGGACGGGAAGGACTAAGCCAATGGTAACCCGCGCAGACAGGTGAAACCACGTGATTTACGTGTGAGGCCTTTATCAGATTGCACAAGGCCATATTACAGCCTTCATAGGATTGTGCACGTAGTTTAGAGTATTTTAAGACAACGGCGCTAATGAAAACAACTTGGGAGGTTGTAGCGCATTGAGACAGGAAGGAATAGTCCAATGGTAACCTGCACAGGCAAATGGAACCACGTGATTTACGTGTGAGGCCTTTATTAGACTGCAAAAGGCCATATTACAGCCTTTATAGGACTGTGCACGTAGTTAAGAGTGTTGTAACGCAACGGCGCAAATGAAAACGACTTGGGACGTTGTAGCGCATTAAGACTGGAACGATTAGTCCAATGGTAACCTGCGCAAGCAGGTTAAACCACGTGACTTACGTGGGAAGCCTTTAATAGACTGCAAAAGGCCATATTAAAGCTTTTATAGGACTGTGCACGTTGGTAAGAGTGTTCTAAGGCAACTTTGCCAATGAAAACAACTTGGAACGTTGTAGCGCATTGGGACGGGAAGGACTAAGCCAATGGTAACCCGCGCAGACAGGTGAAACCACGTGATTTACGTGTGAGGCCTTTATCAGATTGCACAAGGCCATATTACAGCCTTCATAGGATTGTGCACGTAGTTTAGAGTATTTTAAGACAACGGCGCTAATGAAAACAACTTGGGAGGTTGTAGCGCATTGAGACTGGAAGGAATAGTCCAATGGTAACCTGCACAGGCAAATGGAACCACGTGATTTACGTGTGAGGCCTTTATTAGACTGCAAAAGGCCATATTACAGCCTTTATAGGACTGTGCACGTAGTTAAGAGTGTTGTAAGGCAACTTGGCCAATGAAAGCAACTTGGGACGTTGTAGCACATTGAGACGTGAAGGAATAGTCCAATGGTAACCTGCGCAGACAGGTGAAACCACGTGATTTACGTGTGAGGCCTTTATTGGACTGCAAAAGGCCATATTACAGCCTTTATAGGACTGTGCACGTAGTTATTAGTGTTGTAAGGCAACGGCGCTAATGAAAACAACTTGGGAGGTTGTAGCGCATTGAGACGGGAAGGAATAGTCCAATGGTAACCTACACAGGCAAATGGAACCACGTGATTTACGTGTGAGGCCTTTATTTGACTGCAAAAGGCCATATTACAGCCTTTATAGAACTGTGCACGTACTTAAGAGTGTTCTAAGGCAACTTCGCCAATGAAAGCGACTTGGGACGTTGTAGCGCATTGAGACGTGAAGGAATAGTCCAATGGTAACCTGCGCAGACAGGTGAAACCACGTGATTCACGTGTGAGGCCTTTATTGGACTGCAAAAGGCCATATTACAGCCTTTATAGGACTGTGCACGTATTTATTAGTGTCTTAAGGCAACGGCGCTAATGAAAACAACTTGGGAGGTTGTAGCGCATTGAGACGGGAAGGAATAGTCCAATGGTAACCTGCACAGGGAAATGGAACCACGTGATTTACGTGTGAGGCCTTTATTTGACTGCAAAAGGCCATATTACAGCCTTTATAGAACTGTGCACGTACTTAAGAGTGTTCTAAGGCAACTTCGCCAATGAAAACAACTTGGGACGTTGTAGCGCATTAAGACTGGAACGATTAGTCCAATGGTAACCTGCGCAAGCAGGTTAAACCACGTGACTTACGTGGGAAGCCTTTATTAGACTGCAAAAGGCCATATTAAAGCTTTTATAGGACTGTGCACGTTGGTAAGAGTGTTCTAAGGCAACTTTGCCAATGAAAACAACTTGGAACGTTGTAGCGCATTGGGACGGGAAGGACTAAGCCAATGGTAACCCGCGCAGACAGGTGAAACCACGTGATTTACGTGTGAGGCCTTTATCAGATTGCACAAGGCCATATTACAGCCTTCATAGGATTGTGCACGTAGTTTAGAGTATTTTAAGACAACGGCGCTAATGAAAACAACTTGGGAGGTTGTAGCACATTGAGACAGGAAGGAATAGTCCAATGGTAACCTGCACAGGCAAATGGAACCACGTGATTTACGTGTGAGGCCTTTATTAGACTGCAAAAGGCCATATTACAGCCTTTATAGGACTGTGCACGTAGTTAAGAGTGTTGTAACGCAACGGCGCAAATGAAAACGACTTGGGACGTTGTAGCGCATTAAGACTGGAACGATTAGTCCAATGGTAACCTGCGCAAGCAGGTTAAACCACGTGACTTACGTGGGAAGCCTTTAATAGACTGCAAAAGGCCATATTAAAGCTTTTATAGGACTGTGCACGTTGGTAAGAGTGTTCTAAGGCAACTTTGCCAATGAAAACAACTTGGAACGTTGTAGCGCATTGGGACGGGAAGGACTAAGCCAATGGTAACCCGCGCAGACAGGTGAAACCACGTGATTTACGTGTGAGGCCTTTATCAGATTGCACAAGGCCATATTACAGCCTTCATAGGATTGTGCACGTAGTTTAGAGTATTTTAAGACAACGGCGCTAATGAAAACAACTTGGGAGGTTGTAGCGCATTGAGACTGGAAGGAATAGTCCAATGGTAACCTGCACAGGCAAATGGAACCACGTGATTTACGTGTGAGGCCTTTATTAGACTGCAAAAGGCCATATTACAGCCTTTATAGGACTGTGCACGTAGTTAAGAGTGTTATAACGCAACGGCGCAAATGAAAACGACTTGGGACGTTGTAGCGCATTGAGACTGGAAGGAGTAGTCCAATGGTAACCTGCACAGGCAAATGGAACCACGTGATTTACGTGTGAGGCCTTTATTAGACTGCAAAATGCCATATTACAGCCTTTATAGGATTGTGCACGTAGTTAAGAGTGTTGTAACGCAACGGCGCAAATGAAAACGACTTGGGACGTTGTAGCGCATTGAGACTGGAAGGAATAGTCCAATGGTACCCTGCACAGGCAAATAGAACCACGTGATTTACGTGTGAGGCCTTTAATAGACTGCAAAAGGCCATATTACAGCCTTTATAGGACTGTGCACGTAGTTAAGAGTGTTCTAAGGCAACTTCGCCAATGAAAATAACTTGGGACGTTGTAGCACATTGAGATTGGATCGATTAGTCCAATGGTAACCTGCGCAGGCAGGTGAAACCACGTGTTTTACGTGTGAGGCCTTTCATTAGACTGCAAAAGGCCATATTACAGATTTTATAGGACTGTGCACGTAGTTAAGAGTGTTCTAAGGCAACTTCGCCAATGAAAACGACTTGGGACGTTGTAGCGCATTGAGACTGGAAGGACTAGGCCAATGGTAACCTGTGGAGACGGGTGAAACCACGTGATTTACGTGTGAGGCCTTTATTAGACTGCAAGAGCCCATATTACAGCCTTTATAGGACTGTGCACGTAGTTAAGAGTGTTGTAAGGCAACGGCGCTAATGAAAACAACTTGGGACGTTGTAGCGCATTGAGACTGGAAGGAATAGTCCAATGGTAAACTTCACAGGCAAATTGAACCACGTGATTTACGTGTGAGGCCTTTATTAGACTGCAAAATTCCATATTACAGCCTTTATAGGACTGTGCACGTAGTTAAGAGTGTTGTAAGGCAACGGCGCTAATGAAAACGACTTGGGACGTTGTAGCGCATTGAGACTGGAAGGACTAGGTCAATGGTAACCTGCACAGACCGGTGAAACCACGTGATTTACGTGTGAGGCCTTTATTTGACTGCAAAAGGCCATATTACAGCCTTTATAGAACTGTGCACGTACTTAAGAGTGTTCTAAGGCAACTTCGCCAATGAAAGCGACTTGGGACGTTGTAGCGCATTGAGACGTGAAGGAATAGTCCAATGGTAACCTGCGCAGACAGGTGAAACCACGTGATTCACGTGTGAGGCCTTTATTGGACTGCAAAAGGCCATATTACAGCCTTTATAGGACTGTGCACGTATTTATTAGTGTCTTAAGGCAACGGCGCTAATGAAAACAACTTGGGAGGTTGTAGCGCATTGAGACGGGAAGGAATAGTCCAATGGTAACCTGCACAGGGAAATGGAACCACGTGATTTACGTGTGAGGCCTTTATTTGACTGCAAAAGGCCATATTACAGCCTTTATAGAACTGTGCACGTACTTAAGAGTGTTCTAAGGCAACTTCGCCAATGAAAACAACTTGGGACGTTGTAGCGCATTAAGACTGGAACGATTAGTCCAATGGTAACCTGCGCAAGCAGGTTAAACCACGTGACTTACGTGGGAAGCCTTTATTAGACTGCAAAAGGCCATATTAAAGCTTTTATAGGACTGTGCACGTTGGTAAGAGTGTTCTAAGGCAACTTTGCCAATGAAAACAACTTGGAACGTTGTAGCGCATTGGGACGGGAAGGACTAAGCCAATGGTAACCCGCGCAGACAGGTGAAACCACGTGATTTACGTGTGAGGCCTTTATCAGATTGCACAAGGCCATATTACAGCCTTCATAGGATTGTGCACGTAGTTTAGAGTATTTTAAGACAACGGCGCTAATGAAAACAACTTGGGAGGTTGTAGCACATTGAGACAGGAAGGAATAGTCCAATGGTAACCTGCACAGGCAAATGGAACCACGTGATTTACGTGTGAGGCCTTTATTAGACTGCAAAAGGCCATATTACAGCCTTTATAGGACTGTGCACGTAGTTAAGAGTGTTGTAACGCAACGGCGCAAATGAAAACGACTTGGGACGTTGTAGCGCATTAAGACTGGAACGATTAGTCCAATGGTAACCTGCGCAAGCAGGTTAAACCACGTGACTTACGTGGGAAGCCTTTAATAGACTGCAAAAGGCCATATTAAAGCTTTTATAGGACTGTGCACGTTGGTAAGAGTGTTCTAAGGCAACTTTGCCAATGAAAACAACTTGGAACGTTGTAGCGCATTGGGACGGGAAGGACTAAGCCAATGGTAACCCGCGCAGACAGGTGAAACCACGTGATTTACGTGTGAGGCCTTTATCAGATTGCACAAGGCCATATTACAGCCTTCATAGGATTGTGCACGTAGTTTAGAGTATTTTAAGACAACGGCGCTAATGAAAACAACTTGGGAGGTTGTAGCGCATTGAGACTGGAAGGAATAGTCCAATGGTAACCTGCACAGGCAAATGGAACCACGTGATTTACGTGTGAGGCCTTTATTAGACTGCAAAAGGCCATATTACAGCCTTTATAGGACTGTGCACGTAGTTAAGAGTGTTATAACGCAACGGCGCAAATGAAAACGACTTGGGACGTTGTAGCGCATTGAGACTGGAAGGAGTAGTCCAATGGTAACCTGCACAGGCAAATGGAACCACGTGATTTACGTGTGAGGCCTTTATTAGACTGCAAAATGCCATATTACAGCCTTTATAGGATTGTGCACGTAGTTAAGAGTGTTGTAACGCAACGGCGCAAATGAAAACGACTTGGGACGTTGTAGCGCATTGAGACTGGAAGGAATAGTCCAATGGTACCCTGCACAGGCAAATAGAACCACGTGATTTACGTGTGAGGCCTTTAATAGACTGCAAAAGGCCATATTACAGCCTTTATAGGACTGTGCACGTAGTTAAGAGTGTTCTAAGGCAACTTCGCCAATGAAAATAACTTGGGACGTTGTAGCACATTGAGATTGGATCGATTAGTCCAATGGTAACCTGCGCAGGCAGGTGAAACCACGTGTTTTACGTGTGAGGCCTTTCATTAGACTGCAAAAGGCCATATTACAGATTTTATAGGACTGTGCACGTAGTTAAGAGTGTTCTAAGGCAACTTCGCCAATGAAAACGACTTGGGACGTTGTAGCGCATTGAGACTGGAAGGACTAGGCCAATGGTAACCTGTGGAGACGGGTGAAACCACGTGATTTACGTGTGAGGCCTTTATTAGACTCCAAGAGCCCATATTACAGCCTTTATAGGACTGTGCACGTAGTTAAGAGTGTTGTAAGGCAACGGCGCTAATGAAAACAACTTGGGACGTTGTAGCGCATTGAGACTGGAAGGAATAGTCCAATGGTAAACTTCACAGGCAAATTGAACCACGTGATTTACGTGTGAGGCCTTTATTAGACTGCAAAATTCCATATTACAGCCTTTATAGGACTGTGCACGTAGTTAAGAGTGTTGTAAGGCAACGGCGCTAATGAAAACGACTTGGGACGTTGTAGCGCATTGAGACTGGAAGGACTAGGTCAATGGTAACCTGCGCAGACCGGTGAAACCACGTGATTTACGTGTGAGGCCTTTATTAGACTGCAAAAGGCCATATTACAGCCTTTATAGGACTGTGCACGTAGTTAAGAGTGTTGTAAGGCAACAGCGGTAATGAAAACGACTTGAGACGTTGTAGCGCATTGAGAATGGAAGGAATAGTCCAATGGTAACCTGCGCAAGCAGGTTAAACCACGTGTTTTACATGTGAGGTCTTTATTAGACTGTAAAAGGCCATATTACAGCCTTTATAGGACTGTGCACGTAGTTAAGAGTGTTCTAAGGCAACTTCGCCAATGAAAACAACTTGGGACATTGTAGCGCATTGAGACTGGAAGGACTAGGCCAATGGTAACCTGTGCAGACAGATGAAACCACGTGATTTACGTGTGAGGCCTTCATTAGACTGCAAAAGGCCATAATATAGCATTTATAGGACTGTGCACGTAGTTAGGAGTGTTGTAAGGCAACGGCGCTAATGAAAACAACTTGGGACGTGGTAGCGCATTGCGACTGGAAGGAATAGTCCAATGGTAACCTGCACAGGCAAATGGAGCCACGTGATTTACGTGTGAGGCCTTTATTAGACTGCAAAAGGCCATATTACAGACTCTATAGGACTGTGCACGTAGTTAAGAGTGTTGTAACGCAACGGCGCTAATGAAAACAACTTGGGAGGTTGTAGCGCATTGAGACGGGAAGGAATAGTCCAATGGTAACCTGCACAGGCAAATGGAACCACGTGATTTACGTGTGAGGCCTTTATTTGACTGCAAAAAGCCATATTACAGCCTTTATAGAACTGTGCTCGTACTTAAGAGTGTTCTAAGGCAACTTCGCCAATGAAAACAACTTGGGACGTTGTAGCGCATTAAGACTGGAACGATTAGTCCAATGGTAACCTGCGCAAGCAGGTTAAACCACGTGACTTACGTGGGAAGCCTTTATTAGACTGCAAAAGGCCATATTAAAGCTTTTATAGGACTGTGCACGTTGGTAAGAGTGTTCTAAGGCAACTTTGCCAATGAAAACAACTTGGAACGTTGTAGCGCATTGGGACGTGAAGGACTAAGCCAATGGTAACCCGCGCAGACAGGTGAAACCACGTGATTTACGTGTGAGGCCTTTATCAGATTGCACAAGGCCATATTACAGCCTTCATAGGATTGTGCACGTAGTTTAGAGTATTTTAAGACAACGGCGCTAATGAAAACAACTTGGGAGGTTGTAGCGCATTGAGACTGGAAGGAATAGTCCAATGGTAACCTGCACAGGCAAATGGAACCACGTGATTTACGTGTGAGGCCTTTATTAGACTGCAAAAGGCCATATTACAGCCTTTATAGGACTGTGCACGTAGTTAAGAGTGTTGTAACGCAACGGCGCAAATGAAAACGACTTGGGACGTTGTAGCGCATTGAGACTGGAAGGAATAGTCCAATGGTAACCTGCACAGGCAAATGGAACCACGTGATTTACGTGTGAGGCCTTTATTAGACTGCAAAATGCCATATTACAGCCTTTATAGGATTGTGCACGTAGTTAAGAGTGTTGTAACGCAACGGCGCAAATGAAAACGACTTGGGACGTTGTAGCGCATTGAGACTGGAAGGAATAGTCCAATGGCACCCTGCACAGGCAAATAGAACCACGTGATTTACGTGTGAGGCCTTAAATAGACTGCAAAAGGCCATATTACAGCCTTTATAGGACTGTGCACGTAGTTAAGAGTGTTCTAAGGCAACTTCGCCAATGAAAATAACTTGGGACGTTGTAGCACATTGAGATTGGAACGATTAGTCCAATGGTAACCTGCGCAGGCAGGTGAAACCACGTGTTTTACGTGTGAGGCCTTTCATTAGACTGCAAAAGGCCATATTACAGATTTTATAGGACTGTGCACGTAGTTAAGAGTGTTCTAAGGCAACTTCGCCAATGAAAACGACTTGGGACGTTGTAGCGCATTGAGACTGGAAGGACTAGGCCAATGGTAACCTGTGGAGACGGGTGAAACCACGTGATTTACGTGTGAGGCCTTTATTAGACTGCAAGAGCCCATATTACAGCCTTTATAGGACTGTGCACGTAGTTAAGAGTGTTGTAAGGCAACGGCGCTAATGAAAACAACTTGGGACGTTGTAGCGCATTGAGACTGGAAGGAATAGTCCAATGGTAACCTGCACAGGCAAATGGAACCACGTGATTTACGTGTGAGGCCTTTATTAGACTGCAAAAGGCCATATTACAGCCTTTATAGGACTGTGCACGTAGTTAAGAGTGTTGTAACGCAACGGCGCAAATGAAAACGACTTGGGACGTTGTAGCGCATTGAGACTGGAAGGAATAGTCCAATGGTAACCTGCACAGGCAAATGGAACCACGTGATTTACGTGTGAGGCCTTTATTAGACTGCAAAATGCCATATTACAGCCTTTATAGGATTGTGCACGTAGTTAAGAGTGTTGTAACGCAACGGCGCAAATGAAAACGACTTGGGACGTTGTAGCGCATTGAGACTGGAAGGAATAGTCCAATGGCACCCTGCACAGGCAAATAGAACCACGTGATTTACGTGTGAGGCCTTAAATAGACTGCAAAAGGCCATATTACAGCCTTTATAGGACTGTGCACGTAGTTAAGAGTGTTCTAAGGCAACTTCGCCAATGAAAATAACTTGGGACGTTGTAGCACATTGAGATTGGAACGATTAGTCCAATGGTAACCTGCGCAGGCAGGTGAAACCACGTGTTTTACGTGTGAGGCCTTTCATTAGACTGCAAAAGCCATATTACAGATTTTATAGGACTGTGCACGTAGTTAAGAGTGTTCTAAGGCAACTTCGCCAATGAAAACGACTTGGGACGTTGTAGCGCATTGAGACTGGAAGGACTAGGCCAATGGTAACCTGTGGAGACGGGTGAAACCACGTGATTTACGTGTGAGGCCTTTATTAGACTGCAAGAGCCCATATTACAGCCTTTATAGGACTGTGCACGTAGTTAAGAGTGTTGTAAGGCAACGGCGCTAATGAAAACAACTTGGGACGTTGTAGCGCATTGAGACTGGAAGGAATAGTCCAATGGTAAACTTCACAGGCAAATGGAACCACGTGATTTACGTGTGAGGCCTTTATTAGACTGCAAAATTCCATATTACAGCCTTTATAGGACTGTGCACGTAGTTAAGAGTGTTGTAAGGCAACGGCGCTAATGAAAACGACTTGGGACGTTGTAGCGCATTGAGACTGGAAGGACTAGGTCAATGGTAACCTGCGCAGACCGGTGAAACCACGTGATTTACGTGTGAGGCCTTTATTAGACTGCAAAAGGCCATATTACAGCCTTTATAGGACTGTGCACGTAGTTAAGAGTGTTGTAAGGCAACAGCGTTAATGAAAACGACTTGAGACGTTGTAGCGCATTGAGAATGGAAGGAATAGTCCAATGGTAACCTGCGCAAGCAGGTTAAACCACGTGTTTTACATGTGAGGTCTTTATTAGACTGTAAAAGGCCATATTACAGCCTTTATAGGACTGTGCACGTAGTTAAGAGTGTTCTAAGGCAACTTCGCCAATGAAAACAACTTGGGACGTTGTAGCGCATTGAGACTGGAAGGACTAGGCCAATGGTAACCTGTGCAGACAGGTGAAACCACGTGATTTACGTGTGAGGCCTTCATTAGACTGCAAAAGGCCATAATATAGCATTTATAGGACTGTGCACGTAGTTAAGGGTGTTGTAAGGCAACGGCGCTAATGAAAACAACTTGGGACGTGGTAGCGCATTGCGACTGGAAGGAATAGTCCAATGGTGACCTGCACAGGCAAATGGAGCCACGTGATTTACGTGTGAGGCCTTTATTAGACTGCAAAAGGCCATATTACAGACTCTATAGGACTGTGCACGTAGTTAAGAGTGTTGTAACGCAACGGCGCTAATGAAAACGACTTGGGACGTTGTAGCGCATTGAGACTGGAAGGAATAGTCCAATGGTAACCTGCACAGGCAAATGGAACCACGTGATTTACGTTTGAGGCCTTTATTAGACTGCAAAAGGCCATATTACAGCCTTTATAGGATTGTGCACGTAGTTAAGAGTGTTGTAATGCAACGGCGCTAATGAAAACGACTTGGGACGTTGTAGCCCATTGAGACTGGAAGGAATAGTCCAATGTTAACCTGCACTGGCAAATGGAACCACGTGATTTACGTGTGAGGCCTTTAATAGACTGCAAAAGGCCATATTACAGCCTTTATAGGACTGTGCACGTAGTTAAGAGTGTTCTAAGGCAACTTCGCCAATGAAAACTACTTGGGGCGTTGTAGCACATTGAGATTGGAACGATTAGTCCAATGGTAACCTGCGCAGGCAGGTGAAACCACGTGTTTTACGTGTGAGGCCTTTCATTAGACTGCAAAAGGCCATATTACAGATTTTATAGGACTGTGCACGTAGTTAAGAGTGTTCTAAGGCAACTTCGTCAATGAAAACAACTTGGGACGTTGTAGCGCCTTCAGACTAGAAGGACTAGGCCAATGGTAACCTGTGGAGACGGGTGAAACCACGTGATTTACGTGTGAGGCCTTTATTAGACTGCAAGAGGCCATATTACAGCCTTTATAGGACTGTGCACGTAGTTAAGAGTGTTGTAAGGCAACGGCGCTAATGAAAACAACTTGGGACGTTTTAGCGCATTTAGACTGGAAGGAATAGTCCAATGGTAACCTTCACAGGCAAATGGAACCCCGTGATTTACGTGTGAGGCCTTTATTAGACTGCAAAAGGCCATATTACAATCTTTATAGGACTGTGCACGTAGTTAAGAGTGTTGTAAGGCAACGGCGCTAATAAAAACGGCTTTGGACGTTGTAGCGCATTGAGACTGGAAGGACTAGGTCAATGGTAACCTGCGCAGACCGGTGAAACCACGTGATTTACGTGTGAGGCCTTTATTAGACTGCAAAAGGCCATATTACAGCCTTTATAGGACTGTGCACGTAGTTAAGAGTGTTGTATGGCAACAGCGATAATGAAAACGACTTGAGAAGTTGTAGTGCATTGAGAATGGAAGGAATAGTCCAATGGTGCCCTGCGCAAGCCCGTGAAACCACGTGTTTTACATGTGAGGTCTTTATTAGACTGCAAAAGGCCATATTACAGCCTTTATAGGACTGTGCATGTAGTTAAGAGTGTTCTAAGGCAACTTCCCCAATGAAAACGACTTGGGACGTTGTAGCGCATTAAGATTGGAAGGACTAGGCCAATGGTAACCTGTGCAGACAGGTGAAACCACGTGATTTACGTGTGAGGCCTTTATTAGACTGCAAAAAGCCATATTACAGCCTCTATAGGACTGTGCACGTAGTTAAGAGTGTTCTAAGGCAACTTCGCCAATGAAAACGACTTGGGACGTGGTAGCGCATTGCGACTGGAAGGAATAGTCCAATGGTAACCTGCACAGGCAAATGGAGCCACGTGATTTACGTGTGAGGCCTTTATTAGACTGCAAAAGGCCATATTACAGACTCTATAGGACTGTGCACGTAGTTAAGAGTGTTGTAAGGCAACGGCGCTAATGAAAACAACTTGGGACGTGGTAGCGCATTGAGACTGGAACGATTAGTCCAATGGTAACCTGCGCAAGCAAATGGAGCCACGTGATTTACGTGTGAGGCCTTTATTAGACTGCAAAAGGCCATATTACAGACTCTATAGGACTGTGCACGTGGTTAAGAGTGTTCTAAGGCAACTTCGCCAATGAAAACAACTTGGGACGTTGTAGCGCATTGAGACTGGAACGATTAGTCCAATGGTAACCTGCGCAAGCCCGTGAAACCACGTGTTTTACGTGTGAGGTCTTTATTAGACTGCAAAAGGCCATATTACAGCATTTATAGGACTGTGCACGTAGTTGAGAGTGTTGTAAGGCAACGGTGCTAATGAAAACAACTTGGGACGTTGTAGCGCATTGAGACTGGAAGGAATAGTCCAATGGTAACCTGCGCAAGCAGGTTAAACCACGTGACTTACGTGGGAAGCCTTTATTAGACTGCAAAAGGCCATATTAAAGCCTTTATAGCACTGTGTACGTTGGTAAGAGTGTTCTAAGGCAACTTCGCCAATGAAAACAACTTGGAACGTTGTAGCGCATTGAGACGGGAAGGAATAGTCCAATGGTAACCTGCACAGGCAAATGGAACCACGTGATTTACGTGTGAGGCCTTTATTAGACTGCAAAAGGCCATATTACAGCCTTTATAGGACTGTGCACGTAGTTAAGAGTGTTGTAACGCAACGGCGCTAATGAAAACGACTTGGGACGTTGTAGCGCATTGAGACTGGAAGGAATAGTCCAATGGTAACCTGCACAGGCAAATGGAACCACGTGATTTACGTTTGAGGCCTTTATTAGACTGCAAAAGGCCATATTACAGCCTTTATAGGATTGTGCACGTAGTTAAGAGTGTTGTAATGCAACGGCGCTAATGAAAACAACTTGGGACGTTGTAGCCCATTGAGACTGGAAGAAATAGCCCAATGGTAACCTGCACTGGCAAATGGAACCACGTGATTTACGTGTGAGGCCTTTAATAGACTGCAAAAGGCCATATTACAGCCTTTATAGGACTGTGCACGTAGTTAAGAGTGTTCTAAGGCAACTTCGCCAATGAAAACTACTTGGGGCGTTGTAGCACATTGAGATTGGAACGATTAGTCCAATGGTAACCTGCGCAGGCAGGTGAAACCACGTGTTTTACGTGTGAGGCCTTTCATTAGACTGCAAAAGACCATATTACAGATTTTATAGGACTGTGCACGTAGTTAAGAGTGTTCTAAGGCAACTTCGTCAATGAAAACAACTTGGGACGTTGTAGCGCATTGAGACTGGAAGGAATAGTCCAATGGTAACCTGCACAGGCAAATAGAACCACGTGATTTACGTGTGAGGCCTTTAATAGACTGCAAAAGGCCATATTACAGCCTTTATAGGACTGTGCACGTAGTTAAGAGTGTTGTAAGGCAACGGCGCTAATGAAAACAACTTGGGACGTTTTAGCGCATTTAGACTGGAAGGAATAGTCCAATGGTAACCTTCACAGGCAAATGGAACCCCATGATTTACGTGTGAGGCCTTTATTAGACTGCAAAAGGCCATATTACAGCCTTTATAGGACTGTGCACGTAGTTAAGAGTGTTGTAAGGCAACGGCGCTAATAAAAACGGCTTGGGACGTTGTAGCGCATTGAGACTGGAAGGACTAGGTCAATGGTAACCTGCGCAGACCGGTGAAACCACGTGATTTACGTGTGAGGCCTTTATTAGACTGCAAAAGGCCATATTACAGCCTTTATAGGACTGTGCACGTAGTTAAGAGTGTTCTAAGGCAACTTCGCCAATGAAAACGACTTGGGACGTTGTAGCGCATTGAGACTGGAAGGAATAGTCCAATGGTAACCTGCACAGGCAAATAGAACCACGTGATTTACGTGTGAGGCCTTTAATAGACTGCAAAAGGCCATATTACAGCCTTTATAGGACTGTGCACGTAGTTAAGAGTGTTCTAAGGCAACTTCGCCAATGAAAACAACTTGGGGCGTTGTAGCACATTGAGATTGGAACGGTTAGTCCAATGGTAACCTGCGCAGGCAGGTGAAACCACGTGTTTTACGTGTGAGGCCTTTCATTAGACTGCAAAAGGCCATATTACGGATTTTATAGGACTGTGCACGTAGTTAAGAGTGTTCTAAGGCAACTTCGCCAATGAAAACGACTTGGGACGTTGTAGCGCATTGAGACTGGAAGGACTAGGCCAATGGTAACCTGTGGAGACGGGTGAAACCACGTGATTTACGTGTGAGGCCTTTATTAGACTGCAAGAGGCCATATTACAGCCTTTATAGGACTGTGCACGTAGTTAAGAGTGTTGTAAGGCAACGGCGCTAATGAAAACAACTTGGGACGTTGTAGCGCATTGAGACTGGAAGGAATAGTCCAATGGTAACCTTCACAGGCAAATGGAACCACGTGATTTACGTGTGAGGCCTTTATTAGACGGCAAAAGGCCATATTACAGTCTTTATAGGACTGTGCACGTAGTTAAGAGTGTTGTAAGGCAACGGCGCTAATGAAAACTACTTGGGACGTTGTAGCGCATTGAGACTGGAAGGAATAGTCAAATGGTAACCTTCACAGGCAAATGGAACCACTTGATTTACGTGTGAGGCCTTTATTAGACTGCAAAAGGCCATATTACAGCCTTTATAGGACTGTGCACGTAGTTAAGAGTGTTGTAAGGCAACGGCGCTAATGAAAACGACTTGGGACGTTGTAGCGCATTGACACTGGAAGGACTAGGTCAATGGTAACCTGTGGAGACGGGTAAAACCACGTGATTTACGTGTGAGGCCTTTATTAGACTGCAAGAGGCCATATTACAGCCTTTATAGGACTGTGCACGTAGTTAAGAGTGTTGTAAGGCAACGGCGCTAATGAAAACAACTTGGGACGTTTTAGCGCATTTAGACTGGAAGGAATAGTCCAATGGTAACCTTCACAGGCAAATGGAACCCCGTGATTTACGTGTGAGGCTTTTATTAGACTGCAAAAGGCCATATTACAGCCTTTATAGGACTGTGCACGTAGTTAAGAGTGTTGTAAGGCAACGGCGCTAATAAAAACGGCTTGGGACGTTGTAGCGCATTGAGACTGGAAGGACTAGGTCAATGGTAACCTGCGCAGACCGGTGAAACCACGTGATTTACGTGTGAGGCCTTTATTAGACTGCAAAAGGCCATATTACAGCCTTTATAGGACTGTGCACGTAGTTAAGAGTGTTCTAAGGCAACTTCGCCAATGAAAACAAATTGGGACGTTGTAGCGAATTGAGACTGGAACGATTAGTCCAATGGTAACCTGCGCAAGCCCGTGAAACCACGTGTTTTACATGTGAGGTCTTTATTAGACTGCAAAAGGCCATATTACAGCCTTTATAGGACTGTGCACGTAGTTAAGAGTGTTCTAAGGCAACTTCGCCAATGAGAACAACTTGGAACGTTGTAGCGCATTGAGACGAAAAGGACTAAGAAAATGGTAACCTGCGCAGACAGGTGAAACCACGTGTTTTACGTGTGAGGCCTTTCATTAAACTGCAAAAGGCCATATTACAGCCTTTATAGGACTGTGCACGTAGTTTAGAGTGTTTTAAGGCAACGGCGCTAATGAAAACAACTTGGGACGTTATAGCGCATTGAGACTGGAAGGAATAGTCCAATGGTAACCTGCACAGGCAAATGGAACCACGTGATTTACGTGTGAGGCCTTAATTAGACTGCAAAAGGCCATATTACAGCCTTTATAGGACTGTGCACGTAGTTAAGAGTGTTGTAAGGCAACGGCGCTAATGAAAATGACTTGGGACGTTGTAGCGCATTGAGACTGGACCGATTAGTCCAATGGTAACCTGCGCAGGCAGGTGAAACCCCGTGTTTTACGTGTGAGGCCTTTTATTAGACTGCAAAAGACCATATTATAGCCTTTATAGGACTGTGCACGTAGTTAAAAGTGTTCCAAGGCAACTTCGCCAATGAAAACGACTTGGGACGTTGTAGCGCATTGAGACTGGAAGGACTAGGCCAATGGTAACCTGCACAGGCAAATGGAACCACGTGATTTACGTGTGAGGCCTTTATTAGACTGCAAAAGGCCATATTACAGCCTCTATAGGACTGTGCACGTAGTTAAGAGTGTTCTAAGGCAACTTCGCCAATGAAAACAAATTGGGACGTTGTAGGGCATTGAGACTGGAACGATTAGTCCAATGGTAACCTGCGCAAGCCCGTGAAACCACGTGTTTTACATGTGAGGTCTTTATTAGACTGCAAAAGGCCATATTACAGCCTTTATAGGACTGTGCACGTAGTTAAGAGTGTTCTAAGGCAACTTCGCCAATGAAAACAACTTGGGACGGTGTAGAGCATTAAGACTGGAAGGAATATTCCAATGGTAACCTGCACAGGCAAATGGAACCACGTGATTTACGTGTGAGGCCTTTATTAGACTGCAAAAAGCCATATTACAGCCTCTATAGGACTGTGCACGTAGTTAAGACTGTTGTATGGCAACAACGATAATGAAAACGACTTGAGACGTTGTAGCGCATTGAGAATGGAAGGAATAGTCCAATGGCAACCTGCGCAAGCCCGTGAAACCACGTGTTTTACATGTGAGGTCTTTATTAGACTGCAAAAGGCCATATTACAACCTTTATAGGACTGTGCATGTAGTTAAGAGTGTTCTAAGGCAACTTCGCCAATGAAAACGACTTGGGACGTTGTAGCGCATTGAGATTGGAAGGACTAGGCCAATGGTAACCTGTGCAGACAGGTGAAACCACGTGATTTACGTGTGAGGCCTTTATTAGACTGCAAAAAGCCATATTACAGCCTCTATAGGACTGTGCACGTAGTTAAGAGTGTTCTAAGGCAACTTCGCCAATGAAAACGACTTGGGACGTTGTAGCGCATTGAGACTGGAAGGAATACTCCAATGGTAACCTGCACAGGCAAATAGAACCACGTGATTTACGTGTGAGGCCTTTAATAGACTGCAAAAGGCCATATTACAGCCTTTATAGGACTGTGCACGTAGTTAAGAGTGTTCTAAGGCAACTTCGCCAATGAAAACAACTTGGGGCGTTGTAGCACATTGAGATTGGAACGATTAGTCCAATGGTAACCTGCGCAGGCAGGTGAAACCACGTGTTTTACGTGTGAGGCCTTTCATTAGACTGCAAAAGGCCATATTACAGATTTTATAGGACTGTGCACGTAGTTAAGAGTGTTCTAAGGCAACTTCGCCAATGAAAACGACTTGGGACGTTGTAGCGCATTGAGACTGGAAGGACTAGGCCAATGGTAACCTGTGGAGACGGGTGAAACCACGTGATTTACGTGTGAGGCCTTTATTAGACTGCAAAAGGCCATATTACAGCCTTTATAGGACTGTGCACGTAGTTAAGAGTGTTGTAAGGCAACAGCGATAATGAAAACGACTAGAGACGTTGTAGCACATTGAGAATGGAAGGAATAGTCCAATGGTAACCTGCGCAAGCCCGTGAAACCACGTGTTTTACATGTGAGGTCTTTATTAGACTGCAAAAGGCCATATTACAGCCTTTATAGGACTGTGCACGTAGTTAAGAGTGTTGTAAGGCAACAGCGATAATGAAAACGACTAGAGACGTTGTAGCACATTGAGAATGGAAGGAATAGTCCAATGGTAACCTGCGCAAGCCCGTGAAACCACGTGTTTTACATGTGAGGTTTTTATTAGACTGCAAAAGGCCATATTACAGCCTTTATAGGAGTGTGCACGTAGTTAAGAGTGTTCTAAGGCAACAGCGATAATGAAAACGACTTGAGACGTTGTAGCACATTGAGAATGGAAGGACTAGGTCAATGGTAATCTGCGCAGACCGGTGAAACCACGTGATTTACGTGTGAGGCCTTTATTAGACTGCAAAAGGCCATATTACAGCCTTTATAGGACTGTGCACGTAGTTAAGAGTGTTGTAAGGCAACAGCGATAATGAAAACGACTAGAGACGTTGTAGCACATTGAGAATGGAAGGAATAGTCCAATGGTAACCTGCACAAGCCCGTGAAACCACGTGTTTTACATGTGAGGTCTTTATTAGACTGCAAAAGGCCAT
This sequence comes from Hydractinia symbiolongicarpus, assembly GCF_029227915.1. NCBI lineage: Eukaryota > Metazoa > Cnidaria > Hydrozoa > Anthoathecata > Hydractiniidae > Hydractinia > Hydractinia symbiolongicarpus. Next base: position 15,017,581 of record NC_079882.1, on the reverse strand, counting down.
ATTACAGCCTTTATAGGAGTGTGCACGTAGTTAAGAGTGTTGTAAGGCAACAGCGATAATGAAAACGACTTGAGACGTTGTAGCACATTGAGAATGGAAGGACTAGGTCAATGGTAATCTGCGCAGACCGGTGAAACCACGTGATTTACGTGTGAGGCCTTTATTAGACTGCAAAAGGCCATATTACAGCCTTTATAGGACTGTGCACGTAGTTAAGAGTGTTGTAAGGCAACAGCGATAATGAAAACGACTAGAGACGTTGTAGCACATTGAGAATGGAAGGAATAGTCCAATGGTAACCTGCGCAAGCCCGTGAAACCACGTGTTTTACATGTGAGGTCTTTATTAGACTGCAAAAGGCCATATTACAGCCTTTATAGGAGTGTGCACGTAGTTAAGAGTGTTCTAAGGCAACTTCGCCAATAAAAACGACTTGGGACGTTGTAGCGCATTGAGATTGGAAGGACTAGGCCAATGGTAACCTGTGCAGACAGGTGAAACCACGTGATTTACGTGTGAGGCCTTCATTAGACTGCTAAAGGCCATAATATAGCATTTATAGGACTGTGCACGTAGTTAAGAGTGTTGTAAGGCAATGGCGCTAATGAAAACAACTTGGGACGTGGTAGCGCCTTGCGACTGGAAGGAATAGTCCAATGGTAACCTGCACAGGCAAATGGAGCCACGTGATTTACGTGTGAGGCCTTTATTAGACTGCAAAAGGCGATATTACAGACTCTATAGGACTGTGCACGTAGTTAAGAGTGTTCTAAGGCAACTTCGCCAATGAAAACGACTTGGGACGTTGTAGCGCATTGAGATTGGAAGGACTAGGCCAATGGTAACCTGTGCAGACAGGTGAAACCACGTGATTTACGTGTGAGGCCTTTATTAGACTGCAAAAAGCCATATTACAGCCTCTATAGGACTGTGCACGTAGTTAAGAGTGTTCTAAGGCAACTTCGCCAATGAAAACGACTTGGGATGTTGTAGCGCATTGAGACTGGAACGATTAGTCCAATGGTAACATGCGCAAGCCTGTGAAACCACGTGTTTTACGTGTGAGGTCTTTATTAGACTGCAAAAGGCCATATTACAGCATTTATAGGACTGTGCATGTAGTTGAGAGTGTTGTAAGGCAACGGTGCTAATAAAAACAACTTGGGACGTTGTAGCGCATTGAGACTGGAAGGAATAGTCCAATGGTAACCTGCACAGGCAAATGGAACCACGTGATTTACGTGTGAGGCCTTAATTAGACTGCAAAAGGCCATATTACAGCCTTTATAGGACTGTGCACGTAGTTAAGAGTGTTGTAAGGCAACGGCGCTAATGAAAATGACTTGGGACGTTGTAGCGCATTGAGACTGGAACGATTAGTCCAATGGTAACCTGCGCAAGCCCGTGAAACCACGTGTTTTACATGTGAGGTCTTTATTAGACTGCAAAAGGCCATATTACAGCCTTTATAGGACTGTGCACGTAGTTAAGAGTGTTCTAAGGCAACTTCGCCAATGAGAACAACTTGGAACGTTGTAGCGGATTGAGACGGAAAGGACTAAGCCAATGGTAACCTGCGCAGACAGGTGAAACCACGTGATTTACGTGTGAGGCCTTTATCAGATTGCAAAAGGCCATATTACAGCCTTTATAGGACTGTGCACGTAGTTTAGAGTGTTTTAAGGCAACAGCGCAAATGAAAACAACTTGGGACGTTATAGCGCATTGAGACTGGAAGGAATAGTCCAATGGTAACCTGCACAGGCAAATGGAACCACGTGATTTACGTGTGAGGCCTTAATTAGACTGCAAAAGGCCATATTAAAGCCTTTATAGGACTGTGCACGTAGTTAAGAGTGTTGTAAGGCAACGGCGCTAATGAAAATGACTTGGGACGTTGTAGCGCATTGAGACTGGACCGATTAGTCCAATGGTAACCTGCGCAGGCAGGTGAAACCCCGTGTTTTACGTGTGAGGCCTTTTATTAGACTGCAAAAGACCATATTATAGCCTTTATAGGACTGTGCACGTAGTTAAGAGTGTTCCAAGGCAACTTCGCCAATGAAAACGACTTGGGACGTTGTAGCGCATAGAGACTTGAAAGAATAGTCCAATGGTAACCTGCGCAGGCAGGTGAAACCACGTAATTTACGTGTGAAGCCTTTATTAGACTGAAAAAGGCCATATTACAGCCTTTACAAGACTGTGCACGTAGTTAAGAGTGGTCTAAGACAACTTCGCCAATGAAAACAACTTGAGACGGTGTAGCGCATGAAGACTGGAAGGAATAGTCCAATGGTAACCTGCACAGGCAAATGGAACTACGTGATTTACATGTGAGGCCTTTATTAGACTGCAAAAGGCCATATTACAGCCTCTATAGGACTGTGCACGTAGTTAGGAGTGTTCTAAGGCAACTTCGCCAATGAAAACAAATTGGGACGTTGTAGGGCATTGAGACTGGAACGATTAGTCCAATGGTAACCTGCGCAAGCCCGTGAAACCACGTGTTTTACATGTGAGGTCTTTATTAGACTGCAAAAGGCCATATTACAGCCTTTATAGGACTGTGCACGTAGTTAAGAGTGTTCTAAGGCAACTTCGCCAATGAAAACAACTTGGGACGGTGTAGAGCATTAAGACTGGAAGGAATATTCCAATGGTAACCTGCACAGGCAAATGGAACCACGTGATTTACGTGTGAGGCCTTTATTAGACTGCAAAAAGCCATATTACAGCCTCTATAGGACTGTGCACGTAGTTAAGAGTGTTGCATGGCAACAGCGATAATGAAAACGACTTGAGACGTTGTAGCGCATTGAGAATGGAAGGAATAGTCCAATGGTAACCTGCGCAAGCCCGTGAAACCACGTGTTTTACATGTGAGGTCTTTATTAGACTGCAAAAGGCCATATTACAGCCTTTATAGGACTGTGCATGTAGTTAAGAGTGTTCTAAGGCAACTTCGCCAATGAAAACGACTTGGGACGTTGTAGCGCATTGATATTGGAAGGACTAGGCCAATGGTAACCTGTGCAGACAGGTGAAACCACGTGATTTACGTGTGAGGCCTCTATTAGACTGCAAAAAGCCATATTACAGCCTCTATAGGATTGTGCACGTAGTTAAGAGTGTTCTAAGGCAACTTCGCCAATGAAAACGACTTGGGACGTTGTAGCGCATTGAGACTGGAAGGAATAGTCCAATGGTAACCTGCACAGGCAAATAGAACCACGTGATTTACGTGTGGGGCCTTTAATAGACTGCAAAAGGCCATATTACAGCCCTTATAGGACTGTGCACGTAGTTAAGAGTGTTCTAAGGCAACTTCGCCAATGAAAACAACTTGGGGCTTTGTAGCACATTGAGATTGGAACGATTAGTCCAATGGTAACCTGCGCAGGCAGGTGAAACCACGTGTTTTACGTGTGAGGCCTTTCATTAGACTGCAAAAGGCCATATTACAGATTTTATAGGACTGTGCACGTAGTTAAGAGTGTTCTAAGGCAACTTCGCCAATGAAAACGACTTGGGACGTTGTAGCGCATTGAGACTGGAAGGACTAGGCCAATGGTAACCTGTGGAGACGGGTGAAACCACGTGATTTACGTGTGAGGCCTTTATTAGACTGCAAGAGGCCATATTACAGCCTTTATAGGACTGTGCACGTAGTTAAGAGTGTTGTAAGGCAACGGCGCTAATGAAAACAACTTGGGACGTTGTAGCGCATTGAGACTGGAAGGAATAGTCCAATGGTAACCTTCACAGGCAAATGGAACCACGTGATTTACGTGTGAGGCCTTTATTAGACTGCAAAAGCCCATATTACAGTCTTTATAGGACTGTGCACGTAGTTAAGAGTGTTGTAAGGCAACGGCGCTAATGAAAACGACTTGGGACGTTGTAGCGCATTGAGACTGGAAGGACTAGGTCAATGGTAATCTGCGCAGACCGGTGAAACCACGTGATTTACGTGTGAGGCCTTTATTAGACTGCAAAAGGCCATATTACAGCCTTTATAGGACTGTGCACGTAGTTAAGAGTGTTGTAAGGCAACAGCGATAACGAAAACGACTTGAGACGTTGTAGCACATTGAGAATGGAAGGAATAGTCCAATGGTAACCTGCGCAAGCCCGTGAAACCACGTGTTTTACATGTGAGGTCTTTATTAGACTGCAAAAGGCCATTTTACAGCCTTTATAGGACTGTGCACGTAGTTAAGAGTGTTCTAAGGCAACTTCGCCAATGAAAACGACTTGGGACGTTGTAGCGCATTGAGATTGGAAGGACTAGGCCAATGGTAACCTGTGCAGACAGGTGAAACCACGTGATTTACGTGTGAGGCCTTCATTAGACTGCTAAAGGCCATAATATAGCATTTATAGGACTGTGCACGTAGTTAAGAGTGTTGTAAGGCAATGGCGCTAATGAAAACAACTTGGGACGTGGTAGCGCATTGCGACTGGAAGGAATAGTCCAATGGTAACCTGCACAGGCAAATGGAGCCACGTGATTTACGTGTGAGGCCTTTATTAGACTGCAAAAGGCGATATTACAGACTCTATAGGACTGTGCACGTAGTTAAGAGTGTTCTAAGGCAACTTCGCCAATGAAAACGACTTGGGACGTTGTAGCGCATTGACATTGGAAGGACTAGGCCAATGGTAACCTGTGCAGACAGGTGAAACCACGTGATTTACGTGTGAGGCCTTTATTAGACTGCAAAAAGCCATATTACAGCCTCTATAGGACTGTGCACGTAGTTAAGAGTGTTCTAAGGCAACTTCGCCAATGAAAACGACTTGGGACGTTGTAGCGCATTGAGACTGGAAGGAATAGTCCAATGGTAACCTGCACAGGCAAATAGAACCACGTGATTTACGTGTGAGGCCTTTAATAGACTGCAAAAGGCCATATTACAGCCTTTATAGGACTGTGCACGTAGTTAAGAGTGTTCTAAGGCAACTTCGCCAATGAAAACAACTTGGGGCGTTGTAGCACATTGAGATTGGAACGATTAGTCCAATGGTAACCTGCGCAGGCAGGTGAAACCACGTGTTTTACGTGTGAGGCCTTTCATTAGACTGCAAAAGGCCATATTACAGATTTTATAGGACTGTGCACGTAGTTAAGAGTGTTCTAAGGCAACTTCGCCAATGAAAACGACTTGGGACGTTGTAGCGCATTGAGACTGGAAGGACTAGGCCAATGGTAACCTGTGGAGACGGGTGAAACCACGTGATTTACGTGTGAGGCCTTTATTAGACTGCAGGAGGCCATATTGCAGCCTTTATAGGACTGTGCACGTAGTTAAGAGTGTTGTAAGGCAACGGCGCTAATGAAAACAAATTGGGACGTTGTAGGGCATTGAGACTGGAACGATTAGTCCAATGGTAACCTGCGCAAGCCCGTGAAACCACGTGTTTTACATGTGAGGTCTTTATTAGACTGCAAAAGGCCATATTACAGCCTTTATAGGACTGTGCACGTAGTTAAGAGTGTTCTAAGGCAACTTCGCCAATGAAAACAACTTGGGACGGTGTAGAGCATTAAGACTGGAAGGAATATTCCAATGGTAACCTGCACAGGCAAATGGAACCACGTGATTTACGTGTGAGGCCTTTATTAGACTGCAAAAAGCCATATTACAGCCTCTATAGGACTGTGCACGTAGTTAAGAGTGTTGTATGGCAACAGCGATAATGAAAACGACTTGAGACGTTGTAGCGCATTGAGAATGGAAGGAATAGTCCAATGGTAACCTGCGCAAGCCCGTGAAACCACGTGTTTTACATGTGAGGTCTTTATTAGACTGCAAAAGGCCATATTACAGCCTTTATAGGACTGTGCATGTAGTTAAGAGTGTTCTAAGGCAACTTCGCCAATGAAAACGACTTGGGACGTTGTAGCGCATTGAGATTGGAAGGACTAGGCCAATGGTAACCTGTGCAGACAGGTGAAACCACGTGATTTACGTGTGAGGCCTCTATTAGACTGCAAAAAGCCATATTACAGCCTCTATAGGATTGTGCACGTAGTTAAGAGTGTTCTAAGGCAACTTCGCCAATGAAAACGACTTGGGACGTTGTAGCGCATTGAGACTGGAAGGAATAGTCCAATGGTAACCTGCACAGGCAAATAGAACCACGTGATTTACGTGTGGGGCCTTTAATAGACTGCAAAAGGCCATATTACAGCCCTTATAGGACTGTGCACGTAGTTAAGAGTGTTCTAAGGCAACTTCGCCAATGAAAACAACTTGGGGCTTTGTAGCACATTGAGATTGGAACGATTAGTCCAATGGTAACCTGCGCAGGCAGGTGAAACCACGTGTTTTACGTGTGAGGCCTTTCATTAGACTGCAAAAGGCCATATTACAGATTTTATAGGACTGTGCACGTAGTTAAGAGTGTTCTAAGGCAACTTCGCCAATGAAAACGACTTGGGACGTTGTAGCGCATTGAGACTGGAAGGACTAGGCCAATGGTAACCTGTGGAGACGGGTGAAACCACGTGATTTACGTGTGAGGCCTCTATTAGACTGCAAGAGGCCATATTACAGCCTTTATAGGACTGTGCACGTAGTTAAGAGTGTTGTAAGGCAACGGCGCTAATGAAAACAACTTGGGACGTTGTAGCGCATTGAGACTGGAAGGAATAGTCCAATGGTAACCTTCACAGGCAAATGGAACCACGTGATTTACGTGTGAGGCCTTTATTAGACTGCAAAAGGCCATATTACAGTCTTTATAGGACTGTGCACGTAGTTAAGAGTGTTGTAAGGCAACGGCGCTAATGAAAACGACTTGGGACGTTGTAGCGCATTGAGACTGGAAGGACTAGGTCAATGGTAATCTGCGCAGACCGGTGAAACCACGTGATTTACGTGTGAGGCCTTTATTAGACTGCAAAAGGCCATATTACAGCCTTTATAGGACTGTGCACGTAGTTAAGAGTGTTGTAAGGCAACAGCGATAACGAAAACGACTTGAGACGTTGTAGCACATTGAGAATGGAAGGAATAGTCCAATGGTAACCTGCGCAAGCCCGTGAAACCACGTGTTTTACATGTGAGGTCTTTATTAGACTGCAAAAGGCCATTTTACAGCCTTTATAGGACTGTGCACGTAGTTAAGAGTGTTCTAAGGCAACTTCGCCAATGAAAACGACTTGGGACGTTGTAGCGCATTGAGATTGGAAGGACTAGGCCAATGGTAACCTGTGCAGACAGGTGAAACCACGTGATTTACGTGTGAGGCCTTCATTAGACTGCTAAAGGCCATAATATAGCATTTATAGGACTGTGCACGTAGTTCAGAGTGTTGTAAGGCAATGGCGCTAATGAAAACAACTTGGGACGTGGTAGCGCATTGCGACTGGAAGGAATAGTCCAATGGTAACCTGCACAGGCAAATGGAGCCACGTGATTTACGTGTGAGGCCTTTATTAGACTGCAAAAGGCGATATTACAGACTCTATAGGACTGTGCACGTAGTTAAGAGTGTTCTAAGGCAACTTCGCCAATGAAAACGACTTGGGACGTTGTAGCGCATTGAGATTGGAAGGACTAGGCCAATGGTAACCTGTGCAGACAGGTGAAACCACGTGATTTACGTGTGAGGCCTTTATTAGACTGCAAAAAGCCATATTACAGCCTCTATAGGACTGTGCACGTAGTTAAGAGTGTTCTAAGGCAACTTCGCCAATGAAAACGACTTGGGACGTTGTAGCGCATTGAGACTGGAAGGAATAGTCCAATGGTAACCTGCACAGGCAAATAGAACCACGTGATTTACGTGTGAGGCCTTTAATAGACTGCAAAAGGCCATATTACAGCCTTTATAGGACTGTGCACGTAGTTAAGAGTGTTCTAAGGCAACTTCGCCAATGAAAACAACTTGGGGCGTTGTAGCACATTGAGATTGGAACGATTAGTCCAATGGTAACCTGCACAGGCAGGTGAAACCACGTGTTTTACGTGTGAGGCCTTTCATTAGACTGCAAAAGGCCATATTACAGATTTTATAGGACTGTGCACGTAGTTAAGAGTGTTCTAAGGCAACTTCGCCAATGAAAACGACTTGGGACGTTGTAGCGCATTGAGACTGGAAGGACTAGGCCAATGGTAACCTGTGGAGACGGGTGAAACCACGTGATTTACGTGTGAGGCCTTTATTAGACTGCAAGAGGCCATATTGCAGCCTTTATAGGACTGTGCACGTAGTTAAGAGTGTTGTAAGGCAACGGCGCTAATGAAAACAACTTGGGACGTTGTAGCGCATTGAGACTGGAAGGAATAGTCCAATGGTAACCTTCACAGGCAAATGGAACCACGTGATTTACGTGTGAGGCCTTTATTAGACTGCAAAAGGCCATATTACAGTCTTTATAGGACTGTGCACGTAGTTAAGAGTGTTGTAAGGCAACGGCGCTAATGAAAACGACTTGGGACGTTGTAGCGCATTGAGACTGGAAGGACTAGGTCAATGGTAATCTGCGCAGACCGGTGAAACCACGTGATTTACGTGTGAGGCCTTTATTAGACTGCAAAAGGCCATATTACAGCCTTTATAGGACTGTGCACGTAGTTAAGAGTGTTGTAAGGCAACAGCGATAATGAAAACGACTTGAGACGTTGTAGCACATTGAGAATGGAAGGACTAGGCCAATGGTAACCTGTGCAGACAGGTGAAACCGCGTGATTTACGTGTGAGGCCTTTATTAGACTGCAAAAAGCCATATTACAGCCTCTATAGGACTGTGCACGTAGTTAAGAGTGTTCTAAGGCAACTTCGCCAATGAAAACGACTTGGGACGTTGTAGCGCATTGAGACTGGAAGGAATAGTCCAATGGTAACCTGCACAGGCAAATAGAACCACGTGATTTACGTGTGAGGCCTTTAATAGACTGCAAAAGGCCATATTACAGCCTTTATAGGAGTGTGCACGTAGTTAAGAGTGTTCTAAGGCAACAGCGATAATGAAAACGACTTGAGACGTTGTAGCACATTGAGAATGGAAGGACTAGGTCAATGGTAATCTGCGCAGACCGGTGAAACCACGTGATTTACGTGTGAGGCCTTTATTAGACTGCAAAAGGCCATATTACAGCCTTTATAGGACTGTGCACGTAGTTAAGAGTGTTGTAAGGCAACAGCGATAATGAAAACGACTAGAGACGTTGTAGCACATTGAGAATGGAAGGAATAGTCCAATGGTAACCTGCGCAAGCCCGTGAAACCACGTGTTTTACATGTGAGGTCTTTATTAGACTGCAAAAGGCCATATTACAGCCTTTATAGGAGTGTGAACGTAGTTAAGAGTGTTCTAAGGCAACTTCGCCAATGAAAACGACTTGGGACGTTGTAGCGCATTGAGATTGGAAGGACTAGGCCAATGGTAACCTGTGCAGACAGGTGAAACCACGTGATTTACGTGTGAGGCCTTTATTAGACTGCAAAAAGCCATATTACAGCCTCTATAGGACTGTGCACGTAGTTAAGAGTGTTCTAAGGCAACTTCGCCAATGAAAACGACTTGGGACGTTGTAGCGCATTGAGACTGGAACGATTAGTCCAATGGTAACCTGCGCAAGCCTGTGAAACCACGTGTTTTACGTGTGAGGTCTTTATTAGACTGCAAAAGGCCATATTACAGCATTTATAGGACTGTGCATGTAGTTGAGAGTGTTGTAAGGCAACGGTGCTAATAAAAACAACTTGGGACGTTGTAGCGCATTGAGACTGGAAGGAATAGTCCAATGGTAACCTGCACAGGCAAATGGAACCACGTGATTTACGTGTGAGGCCTTAATTAGACTGCAAAAGGCCATATTACAGCCTTTATAGGACTGTGCACGTAGTTAAGAGTGTTGTAAGGCAACGGCGCTAATGAAAATGACTTGGGACGTTGTAGCGCATTGAGACTGGAACGATTAGTCCAATGGTAACCTGCGCAAGCCCGTGAAACCACGTGTTTTACATGTGAGGTCTTTATTAGACTGCAAAAGGCCATATTACAGCCTTTATAGGACTGTGCACGTAGTTAAGAGTGTTCTAAGGCAACTTCGCCAATGAGAACAACTTGGAACGTTGTAGCGGATTGAGACGGAAAGGACTAAGCCAATGGTAACCTGCGCAGACAGGTGAAACCACGTGATTTACGTGTGAGGCCTTTATCAGATTGCAAAAGGCCATATTACAGCCTTTATAGGACTGTGCACGTAGTTTAGAGTGTTTTAAGGCAACGGCGCAAATGAAAACAACTTGGGACGTTATAGCGCATTGAGACTGGAAGGAATAGTCCAATGGTAACCTGCACAGGCAAATGGAACCACGTGATTTACGTGTGAGGCCTTAATTAGACTGCAAAAGGCCATATTACAGCCTTTATAGGACTGTGCACGTAGTTAAGAGTGTTGTAAGGCAACGGCGCTAATGAAAATGACTTGGGACGTTGTAGCGCATTGAGACTGGACCGATTAGTCCAATGGTAACCTGCGCAGGCAGGTGAAACCCCGTGTTTTACGTGTGAGGCCTTTTATTAGACTGCAAAAGACCATATTATAGCCTTTATAGGACTGTGCACGTAGTTAAGAGTGTTCCAAGGCAACTTCGCCAATGAAAACGACTTGGGACGTTGTAGCGCATAGAGACTTGAAGGAATAGTCCAATGGTAACCTGCGCAGGCAGGTGAAACCACGTAATTTACGTGTGAAGCCTTTATTAGACTGAAAAAGGCCATATTACAGCCTTTACAAGACTGTGCACGTAGTTAAGAGTGGTCTAAGACAACTTCGCCAATGAAAACAACTTGAGACGGTGTAGCGCATGAAGACTGGAAGGAATAGTCCAATGGTAACCTGCACAGGCAAATGGAACTACGTGATTTACGTGTGAGGCCTTTATTAGACTGCAAAAGGCCATATTACAGCCTCTATAGGACTGTGCACGTAGTTAAGAGTGTTCTAAGGCAACTTCGCCAATGAAAACAAATTGGGACGTTGTAGGGCATTGAGACTGGAACGATTAGTCCAATGGTAACCTGCGCAAGCCCGTGAAACCACGTGTTTTACATGTGAGGTCTTTATTAGACTGCAAAAGGCCATATTACAGCCTTTATAGGACTGTGCACGTAGTTAAGAGTGTTCTAAGGCAACTTCGCCAATGAAAACAACTTGGGACGGTGTAGAGCATTAAGACTGGAAGGAATATTCCAATGGTAACCTGCACAGGCAAATGGAACCACGTGATTTACGTGTGAGGCCTTTATTAGACTGCAAAAAGCCATATTACAGCCTCTATAGGACTGTGCACGTAGTTAAGAGTGTTGTATGGCAACAGCGATAATGAAAACGACTTGAGACGTTGTAGCGCATTGAGAATGGAAGAAATAGTCCAATGGTAACCTGCGCAAGCCCGTGAAACCACGTGTTTTACATGTGAGGTCTTTATTAGACTGCAAAAGGCCATATTACAGCCTTTATAGGACTGTGCATGTAGTTAAGAGTGTTCTAAGGCAACTTCGCCAATGAAAACGACTTGGGACGTTGTAGCGCATTGAGATTGGAAGGACTAGGCCAATGGTAACCTGTGCAGACAGGTGAAACCACGTGATTTACGTGTGAGGCCTCTATTAGACTGCAAAAAGCCATATTACAGCCTTTATAGGACTGTGCATGTAGTTAAGAGTGTTCTAAGGCAACTTCGCCAATGAAAACGACTTGGGACGTTGTAGCGCATTGAGACTGGAAGGAATAGTCCAATGGTAACCTGCACAGGCAAATAGAACCACGTGATTTACGTGTGGGGCCTTTAATAGACTGCAAAAGGCCATATTACAGCCCTTATAGGACTGTGCACGTAGTTAAGAGTGTTCTAAGGCAACTTCGCCAATGAAAACAACTTGGGGCTTTGTAGCACATTGAGATTGGAACGATTAGTCCAATGGTAACCTGCGCAGGCAGGTGAAACCACGTGTTTTACGTGTGAGGCCTTTCATTAGACTGCAAAAGGCCATATTACAGATTTTATAGGACTGTGCACGTAGTTAAGAGTGTTCTAAGGCAACTTCGCCAATGAAAACGACTTCGGACGTTGTAGCGCATTGAGACTGGAAGGACTAGGCCAATGGTAACCTGTGGAGACGGGTGAAACCACGTGATTTACGTGTGAGGCCTTTATTAGACTGCAAGAGGCCATATTACAGCCTTTATAGGACTGTGCACGTAGTTAAGAGTGTTGTAAGGCAACGGCGCTAATGAAAACAACTTGGGACGTTGTAGCGCATTGAGACTGGAAGGAATAGTCCAATGGTAACCTTCACAGGCAAATGGAACCACGTGATTTACGTGTGAGGCCTTTATTAGACTGCAAAAGGCCATATTACAGTCTTTATAGGACTGTGCACGTAGTTAAGAGTGTTGTAAGGCAACGGCGCTAATGAAAACGACTTGGGACGTTGTAGCGCATTGAGACTGGAAGGACTAGGTCAATGGTAATCTGCGCAGACCGGTGAAACCACGTGATTTACGTGTGAGGCTTTTATTAGACTGCAAAAGGCCATATTACAGCCTTTATAGGACTGTGCACGTAGTTAAGAGTGTTGTAAGGCAACAGCGATAATGAAAACGACTTGAGACGTTGTAGCACATTGAGAATGGAAGGAATAGTCCAATGGTAACCTGCGCAAGCCCGTGAAACCACGTGTTTTACATGTGAGGTCTTTATTAGACTGCAAAAGGCCATATTACAGCCTTTATAGGACTGTGCACGTAGTTAAGAGTGTTCTAAGGCAACTTCGCCAATGAAAACGACTTGGGACGTTGTAGCGCATTGAGATTGGAAGGACTAGGCCAATGGTAACATGTGCAGACAGGTGAAACCACGTGATTTACGTGTGAGGCCTTCATTAGACTGCTAAAGGCCATAATATAGCATTTATAGGACTGTGCACGTAGTTAAGAGTGTTGTAAGGCAATGGCGCTAATGAAAACAACTTGGGACGTGGTAGCGCATTGCGACTGGAAGGAATAGTCCAATGGTAACCTGCACAGGCAGATGGAGCCACGTGATTTACGTGTGAGGCCTTTATTAGACTGCAAAAGGCGATATTACAGACTATATAGGACTGTGCACGTAGTTAAGAGTGTTCTAAGGCAACTTCGCCAATGAAAACGACTTGGGACGTTGTAGCGCATTGAGATTGGAAGGACTAGGCCAATGGTAACCTGTGCAGACAGGTGAAACCACGTGATTTACGTGTGAGGCCTTTATTAGACTGCAAAAAGCCATATTACAGCCTCTATAGGACTGTGCACGTAGTTAAGAGTGTTCTAAGGCAACTTCGCCAATGAAAACGACTTGGGACGTTGTAGCGCATTGAGACTGGAAGGAATAGTCCAATGGTAACCTGCACAGGCAAATAGAACCACGTGATTTACGTGTGAGGCCTTTAATAGACTGCAAAAGGCCATATTACAGCCTTTATAGGACTGTGCACGTAGTTAAGAGTGTTCTAAGGCAACTTCGCCAATGAAAACAACTTGGGGCGTTGTAGCACATTGAGATTGGAACGATTAGTCCAATGGTAACCTGCGCAGGCAGGTGAAACCACGTGTTTTACGTGTGAGGCCTTTCATTAGACTGCAAAAGGCCATATTACAGATTTTATAGGACTGTGCACGTAGTTAAGAGTGTTCTAAGGCAACTTCGCCAATGAAAACGACTTGGGACGTTGTAGCGCATTGAGACTGGAAGGACTAGGCCAATGGTAACCTGTGGAGACGAGTGAAACCACGTGATTTACGTGTGAGGCCTTTATTAGACTGCAAGAGGCCATATTGCAGCCTTTATAGGACTGTGCACGTAGTTAAGAGTGTTGTAAGGCAACGGCGCTAATGAAAACAACTTGGGACGTTGTAGCGCATTGAGACTGGAAGGAATAGTCCAATGGTAACCTTCACAGGCAAATGGAACCACGTGATTTACGTGTGAGGCCTTTATTAGACTGCAAAAGGCCATATTAAAGTCTTTATAGGACTGTGCACGTAGTTAAGAGTGTTGTAAGGCAACGGCGCTAATGAAAACGACTTGGGACGTTGTAGCGCATTGAGACTGGAAGGACTAGGTCAATGGTAATCTGCGCAGACCGGTGAAACAACGTGATTTACGTGTGAGGCCTTTATTAGACTGCAAAAGGCCATATTACAGCCTTTATAGGACTGTGCACGTAGTTAAGAGTGTTGTAAGGCAACAGCGATAATGAAAACGACTTGAGACGTTGTAGCACATTGAGAATGAAAGGACTAGGCCAATGGTAACCTGTGCAGACAGGTGAAACCACGTGATTTACGTGTGAGGCCTTTATTAGACTGCAAGAGGCCATATTGCAGCCTTTATAGGACTGTGCACGTAGTTAAGAGTGTTGTAAGGCAACGGCGCTAATGAAAACAACTTGGGACGTTGTAGCGCATTGAGACTGGAAGGAATAGTCCAATGGTAACCTTCACAGGCAAATGGAACCACGTGATTTACGTGTGAGGCCTTTATTAGACTGCAAAAGGCCATATTAAAGTCTTTATAGGACTGTGCACGTAGTTAAGAGTGTTGTAAGGCAACGGCGCTAATGAAAACGACTTGGGACGTTGTAGCGCATTGAGACTGGAAGGACTAGGTCAATGGTAATCTGCGCAGACCGGTGAAACAACGTGATTTACGTGTGAGGCCTTTATTAGACTGCAAAAGGCCATATTACAGCCTTTATAGGACTGTGCACGTAGTTAAGAGTGTTGTAAGGCAACAGCGATAATGAAAACGACTTGAGACGTTGTAGCACATTGAGAATGAAAGGACTAGGCCAATGGTAACCTGTGCAGACAGGTGAAACCACGTGATTTACGTGTGAGGCCTTTATTAGACTGCAAAAAGCCATATTACAGCCTCTATAGGACTGTGCACGTAGTTAAGAGTGTTCTAAGGCAACTTCGCCAATGAAAACGACTTGGGACGTTGTAGCGCATTGAGACTGGAAGGAATAGTCCAATGGTAACCTGCACAGGCAAATAGAACCACGTGATTTACGTGTGAGGCCTTTAATAGACTGCAAAAGGCCATATTACAGCCTTTATAGGACTGTGCACGTAGTTAAGAGTGTTCTAAGGTAACTTCGCCAATGAAAACAACTTGGGGCGTTGTAGCACATTGAGATTGGAACGATTAGTCCAATGGTAACCTGCGCAGGCAGGTGAAACCACGTGTTTTACGTGTGAGGCCTTTCATTAGACTGCAAAAGGCCATATTACAGATTTTATAGGACTGTGCACGTAGTTAAGAGTGTTCTAAGGCAACTTCGCCAATGAAAACGACTTGGGACGTTGTAGCGCATTGAGACTGGAAGGACTAGGCCAATGGTAACCTGTGGAGACGGGTGAAACCACGTGATTTACGTGTGAGGCCTTTATTAGACTGCAAGAGGCCATATTGCAGCCTTTATAGGACTGTGCACGTAGTTAAGAGTGTTGTAAGGCAACGGCGCTAATGAAAACAACTTGGGACGTTGTAGCGCATTGAGACTGGAAGGAATAGTCCAATGGTAACCTTCACAGGCAAATGGAACCACGTGATTTACGTGTGAGGCCTTTATTAGACTGCAAAAGGCCATATTACAGTCTTTATAGGACTGTGCACGTAGTTAAGAGTGTTGTAAGGCAACGGCGCTAATGAAAACGACTTGGGACGTTGTAGCGCATTGAGACTGGAAGGACTAGGTCAATGGTAATCTGCGCAGACCGGTGAAACCACGTGATTTACGTGTGAGGCCTTTATTAGACTGCAAAAGGCCATATTACAGCCTTTATAGGACTGTGCACGTAGTTAAGAGTGTTGTAAGGCAACAGCGATAATGAAAACGACTTGAGACGTTGTAGCACATTGAGAATGGAAGGAATAGTCCAATGGTAACCTGCGCAAGCCCGTGAAACCACGTGTTTTACATGTGAGGTCTTTATTAGACTGCAAAAGGCCATATTACAGCCTTTATAGGACTGTGCACGTAGTTAAGAGTGTTCTAAGGCAACTTCGCCAATGAAAACGACTTGGGACGTTGTAGCGCATTGAGATTGGAAGGACTAGGCCAATGGTAACCTGTGCAGACAGGTGAAACCACATGATTTACGTGTGAGGCCTTCATTAGACTGCAAAAGGCCATAATATAGCATTTATAGGACTGTGCACGTAGTTAAGAGTGTTGTAAGGCAATGGCGCTAATGAAAACAACTTGGGACGTGGTAGCGCATTGCGACTGGAAGGAATAGTCCAATGGTAACCTGCACAGGCAAATGGAGCCACGTGATTTACGTGTGAGGCCTTTATTAGACTGCAAAAGGCGATATTACAGACTCTATAGGACTGTGCACGTAGTTAAGAGTGTTCTAAGGCAACTTCGCCAATGAAAACAACTTGGGACGTTGTAGCGCATTGAGACTGGAACGATTAGTCCAATGGTAACCTGCGCAAGCCTGTGAAACCACGTGTTTTACATGTGAGGTCTTTATTAGACTGCAAAAGGCCATATTACAGCCTTTATAGGACTGTGCACGTTGTTAAGAGTGTTCTAAGGCAACTTCGCCAATGAAAACAACTTGGGACGGTGTAGCGCATTAAGACTGGAAGGAATATTCCAATGGTAACCTGCACAGGCAAATGGAACCACGTGATTTACGTGTGAGGCCTTTATTAGACTGCAAAAAGCCATATTACAGCCTCTATAGGACTGTGCACGTAGTTAAGAGTGTTCTAAGGCAACTTCGCCAATGAAAACAAATTGGGACGTTGTAGCGAATTGAGACTGGAACGATTAGTCCAATGGTAACCTGCGCAAGCCCGTGAAACCACGTGTTTTACATGTGAGGTCTTTATTAGACTGCAAAAGGCCATATTGCAGCCTTTATAGGACTGTGCACGTAGTTAAGAGTGTTCTAAGGCAACTTCGCCAATGAGAACAACTTGGAACGTTGTAGCGCATTGAGACGGAAAGGACTAAGCCAATGGTAACCTGCGCAGACAGGTGAAACCACGTGATTTACGTGTGAGGCCTTTATCAGATTGCAAAAGGCCATATTACAGCCTTTATAGGACTGTGCACGTAGTTTAGAGTGTTTTAAGGCAACGGCGCTAATGAAAACAACTTGGGACGTTATAGCGCATTGAGACTGGAAGGAATAGTCCAATGGTAACCTGCACAGGCAAATGGAACCACGTGATTTACGTGTGAGGCCTTTATTAGACTGCAAAAGGCCATATTACAGTCTTTATAGGACTGTGCACGTAGTTAAGAGTGTTGTAAGGCAACGGCGCTAATGAAAACGACTTGGGACGTTGTAGGGCATTGAGACTGGAAGGACTAGGTCAATGGTAATCTGCGCAGACCGGTGAAACCACGTGATTTACGTGTGAGGCCTTTATTAGACTGCAAAAGGCCATATTACAGCCTTTATAGGACTGTGCACGTAGTTAAGAGTGTTGTAAGGCAACAGCGATAATGAAAACGACTTGACACGTTGTAGCACATTGAGAATGGAAGGAATAGTCCAATGGTAACCTGCGCAAGCCCGTGAAACCACGTGTTTTACATGTGAGGTCTTTATTAGACTGCAAAAGGCCATATTACAGCCTTTATAGGACTGTGCACGTAGTTAAGAGTGTTCTAAGGCAACTTCGCCAATGAAAACGACTTGGGACGTTGTAGCGCATTGAGATTGGAAGGACTAGGCCAATGGTAACCTGTGCAGACAGGTGAAACCACGTGATTTACGTGTGAGGCCTTCATTAGACTGCTAAAGGCCATAATATAGCATTTATAGGACTGTGCACGTAGTTAAGAGTGTTGTAAGGCAATGGCGCTAATGAAAACAACTTGGGACGTGGTAGCGCATTGCGACTGGAAGGAATAGTCCAATGGTAACCTGCACAGGCAAATGGAGCCACGTGATTTACGTGTGAGGCCTTTATTAGATTGCAAAAGGCGATATTACAGACTCTATAGGACTGTGCACGTAGTTAAGAGTGTTCTAAGGCAACTTCGCCAATGAAAACGACTTGGGACGTTGTAGCGCATTGAGATTGGAAGGACTAGGCCAATGGTAACCTGTGCAGACAGGTGAAACCACGTGATTTACGTGTGAGGCCTTTATTAGACTGCAAAAAAGCCATATTACATCCTCTATAGGACTGTGCACGTAGTTAAGAGTGTTCTAAGGCAACTTCGCCAATGAAAACGACTTGGGACGTTGTAGCGCATTGAGACTGGAAGGAATAGTCCAATGGTAACCTGCACAGGCAAATAGAACCACGTGATTTACGTGTGAGGCCTTTAATAGACTGCAAAAGGCCATATTACAGCCTTTATAGGACTGTGCACGTAGTTAAGAGTGTTCTAAGGCAACTTCGCCAATGAAAACAACTTGGGGCGTTGTAGCACATTGAGATTGGAACGATTAGTCCAATGGTAACCTGCGCAGGCAGGTGAAACCACGTGTTTTACGTGTGAGGCCTTTCATTAGACTGCAAAAGGCCATATTACAGATTTTATAGGACTGTGCACGTAGTTAAGAGTGTTCTAAGGCAACTTCGCCAATGAAAACGACTTGGGACGTTGTAGCGCATTGAGACTGGAAGGACTAGGCCAATGGTAACCTGTGGAGACGGGTGAAACCACGTGATTTACGTGTGAGGCCTTTATTAGACTGCAAGAGGCCATATTGCAGCCTTTATAGGACTGTGCACGTAGTTAAGAGTGTTGTAAGGCAACGGCGCTAATGAAAACAACTTGGGACGTTGTAGCGCATTGAGACTGGAAGGAATAGTCCAATGGTAACCTTCACAGGCAAATGGAACCACGTGATTTACGTGTGAGGCCTTTATTAGACTGCAAAAGGCCATATTACAGTCTTTATAGGACTGTGCACGTAGTTAAGAGTGTTGTAAGGCAACGGCGCTAATGAAAACGACTTGGGACGTTGTAGCGCATTGAGACTGGAAGGACTAGGTCAATGGTAATCTGCGCAGACCGGTGAAACCACGTGATTTACGTGTGAGGCCTTTATTAGACTGCAAAAGGCCATATTACAGCCTTTATAGGACTGTGCACGTAGTTAAGAGTGTTGTAAGGCAACAGCGATAATGAAAACGACTTGAGACGTTGTAGCACATTGAGAATGGAAGGAATAGTCGAATGGTAACCTGCGCAAGCCCGTGAAACCACGTGTTTTACATGTGAGGTCTTTATTAGACTGCAAAAGGCCATATTACAGCCTTTATAGGACTGTGCACGTAGTTAAGAGTGTTCTAAGGCAACTTCGCCAATGAAAACGACTTGGGACGTTGTAGCGCATTGAGATTGGAAGGACTAGGCCAATGGTAACCTGTGCAGACAGGTGAAACCACGTGATTTACGTGTGAGGCCTTCATTAGACTGCAAAAGGCCATAATATAGCATTTATAGGACTGTGCACGTAGTTAAGAGTGTTGTAAGGCAATGGCGCTAATGAAAACAACTTGGGACGTGGTAGCGCATTGCGACTGGAAGGAATAGTCCAATGGTAACCTGCACAGGCAAATGGAACCACGTGATTTACGTGTGAGGCCTTTATTAGACTGCAAAACGCCATATTACAGCCTTTATAGGACTGTGCACGTAATTAAGAGTGTTGTAACGCAACTTTGCCAATGAAAACGACTTGGGACGTTGTAGCGCATTGAGACTGGAAGGAATAGTCCAATGGTAACCTGCACAGGCAAATGGAACCACGTGATTTACGTGTGAAGGTTTTAATAGACTGGAAAAGGCCATATTAGTGCCTTTATAGGACTGTGCACGTAGTTAAGAGTGTTCTAAGGCAACGGCGTTAATGAAAACGACTTGGGACGTTGTAGCGCATTGAGACTGGAAGGAATAGTGCAATGGTAACCTGCACAGGCAAATGGAACCACGTGATTTACGTGTGAGGCCTTTAATAGACTGCAAAGGGCAATACTACAGCCTTTATAGGACTGTGCACGTAGTTAAGAGTGTCTTAAGGCAACGGCGCTAATGAAAACGACTTGAGACGTTGTAGCACATTGAGACTGGAAGGACTAGGCCAATGGAAACCTGCACAGGCAAATGGAACAACGTGATTCACGCATGAGGCCTTTATTAGACTGCAAAAGGCCATAATACAGCCTTTATAGGACTGTGCACGTAATTAAGAGTGTTGTAAGGCAACCGCGCTAATGAAAACGACTTGGGAATTTGTAGCGCATTGAGACTGGAAGGAATAGCCCAATAGAAACCTGCACAGGCAAATGGAACCACGTGATTTACGTGTGAGGCCTTTATTAGAATGCAAAAGGCAATATTGCAGCCTTTATAGGACTGTACACGTAGTTAAGAGTGTTCTAAGGCAACTTCGCCAATGAAAACGACTTGGGCCGTTGTAGCGCATTGAGACTGGAAGGACTAGGTCAATGGTAACCTGCACAGACAGGTGAAACCACGTGATTTACGTGTGAGGCTTTTATTAGACTGCAAAAGGCCATATTACAGCCTTTATAGGACTGTGCACGTAGTTAAGAGTGTTGTAAGGCAATAGCGATAATGAAAACAACTTGGGACGTTGTAGCGCATTGACACTGGAAGGAATAGCCCAATGGAAACCTGCACAGGCAAATGGAACCACGTGATTTACGTGTGAGGCCTTTATTAGACTGCAAAAGGCCATAGTGCAGCATTTATAAGACTGTGCACGTAGTTAGGAGTGTTGTAAGGCAACGGCGCTAATGAAAACGACTTGGGACGTTGTAGCGCATTGAGACTGGAACGACTAGTCCAATGGTAACCTCCACAGGCAGATGGAACAACGTGATTTACGTGTGAGGCCTTTATTAGACTGCAAAGGCCCAAATTGCAGCCTTTATAGGACTGTGCACGTAGGTAAGAGTGTTGTAAGGCAACGGCGCTAATGAAAATGACTTGGGACGTTGTAGCGCATTGAGACTGGAAGGACTAGGTCAATGGTGACCTGCGGAGACCTGTGAAACCACATGATTAACGTGTGAGACCTTTATTAGACTGCAAAGGGCCATATTACAGCCTTTATATGACTGTGCACGTAGTTAAGAGTGTCTTAAGGCAACGGCGCTAATGAAAACGACTTGAGACGTTGTAGCACATTGAGAATGGAAGGAATAGTCCAATGGTAACCTGCGCAAGCCCGTGAAACCACGTGTTTTACATGTGAGGTCTTTATTAGACTGCAAAAGGCCATATTACAGCCTTTATAGGACTGTGCACGTAGTTAAGAGTGTTCTAAGGCAACTTCGCCAATGAAAACGACTTGGGACGTTGTAGCGCATTGAGATTGGAAGGACTAGGTCAATGGTAACCTGTGCAGACAGGTGAAACCACGTGATTTACGTGTGAGGCCTTCATTAGACTGCAAAAGGCCATAATATAGCATTTATAGGACTGTGCACGTAGTTAAGAGTGTTGTAAGGCAATGGCGCTAATGAAAACAACTTGGGACGTGGTAGCGCATTGCGACTGGAAGGAATAGTCCAATGGTAACCTGCACAGGCAAATGGAACCACGTGATTTACGTGTGAGGCCTTTATTAGACTGCAAAACGCCATATTACAGCCTTTATAGGACTGTGCACGTAATTAAGAGTGTTGTAACGCAACTTTGCCAATGAAAACGACTTGGGACGTTGTAGCGCATTGAGACTGGAAGGAATAGTCCAATGGTAACCTGCACAGGCAAATGGAACCACGTGATTTACGTGTGAAGGTTTTAATAGACTGGAAAAGGCCATATTAGTGCCTTTATAGGACTGTGCACGTAGTTAAGAGTGTTCTAAGGCAACGGCGTTAATGAAAACGACTTGGGACGTTGTAGCGCATTGAGACTGGAAGGAATAGTGCAATGGTAACCTGCACAGGCAAATGGAACCACGTGATTTACGTGTGAGGCCTTTAATAGACTGCAAAGGGCAATACTACAGCCTTTATAGGACTGTGCACGTAGTTAAGAGTGTCTTAAGGCAACGGCGCTATTGAAAACGACTTGAGACGTTGTAGCACATTGAGACTGGAAGGACTAGGCCAATGGAAACCTGCACAGGCAAATGGAACAACGTGATTCACGCATGAGGCCTTTATTAGACTGCAAAAGGCCATAATACAGCCTTTATAGGACTGTGCACGTAATTAAGAGTGTTGTAAGGCAACCGCGCTAATGAAAACGACTTGGGAATTTGTAGCGCATTGAGACTGGAAGGAATAGCCCAATAGAAACCTGCACAGGCAAATGGAACCACGTGATTTACGTGTGAGGCCTTTATTAGAATGCAAAAGGCAATATTGCAGCCTTTATAGGACTGTACACGTAGTTAAGAGTGTTCTAAGGCAACTTCGCCAATGAAAACGACTTGGGCCGTTGTAGCGCATTGAGACTGGAAGGACTAGGTCAATGGTAACCTGCACAGACAGGTGAAACCACGTGATTTACGTGTGAGGCTTTTATTAGACTGCAAAAGGCCATATTACAGCCTTTATAGGACTGTGCACGTAGTTAAGAGTGTTGTAAGGCAATAGCGATAATGAAAACAACTTGGGACGTTGTAGCGCATTGACACTGGAAGGAATAGCCCAATGGAAACCTGCACAGGCAAATGGAACCACGTGATTTACGTGTGAGGCCTTTATTAGACTGCAAAAGGCCATAGTGCAGCATTTATAAGACTGTGCACGTAGTTAGGAGTGTTGTAAGGCAACGGCGCTAATGAAAACGACTTGGGACGTTGTAGCGCATTGAGACTGGAACGACTAGTCCAATGGTAACCTCCACAGGCAGATGGAACAACGTGATTTACGTGTGAGGCCTTTATTAGACTGCAAAGGCCCAAATTGCAGCCTTTATAGGACTGTGCACGTAGGTAAGAGTGTTGTAAGGCAACGGCGCTAATGAAAATGACTTGGGACGTTGTAGCGCATTGAGACTGGAAGGACTAGGTCAATGGTGACCTGCGGAGACCTGTGAAACCACATGATTAACGTGTGAGACCTTTATTAGACTGCAAAGGGCCATATTACAGCCTTTATATGACTGTGCACGTAGTTAAGAGTGTCTTAAGGCAACGGCGCTAATGAAAACGACTTGAGACGTTGTAGCATATTGAGACTGGAAGGATTAGGCCAATGGTAACCTGCGCAGGCATGTGAAACCACGTGATTTACGTGTGAAGCCTTTATTAGACTGCAAAAGGCCATATTACAGCCTTTATAGGACTGTGCACGTAGTTAAGAGTGTTGTAAAGCAACGGCGCCAATAAAAACGACTTGGGACGTTGTAGCGCATTGAAACTGTAAGGACTACGCCAATGGTAACCTGCGCAGACAGGTGAAACCACGTGATTTACGTGTGAGGCTTTTATTAGACTGCAAAAGGCCATATTACAGCCTTTATAGGACTGTGCACGTAGTTAAGAGTGTTCTAAGGCAACGGCGCTAATGAAAACGACTTGGGACGTTGTAGCGCATTGAGACTGGAAGGAATAGTGCAATGGTAACCTGCACAGGCAAATGGAACCACGTAATTTACGTGTGAAGCCTTTATTAGACTGAAAAAGGCCATATTACAGCCTTTATGAGACTGTGCACGTAGTTAAGAGTGTTCTAAGGCAACGGCGCTAATGAAAACGACTTGAGACGTTGTAGCACATTGAGACTGGAAGGACTAGGCCAATGGAAACCTGCACAGGCAAATGGAACAACGTGATTTACGTGTGAGGCCTTTATTACACTGCAAAAGGAATAGTCCAATGGTAACCTGCACATGCAAATGGAACCACGTGATTTACGTGTGAGGCCGCTATTAGCCTTCAAAAGGCCATATTACAGCCTTTATAGGACTGTGCACGTAGTTAAGAGTGTTGTAAGGCAACGGCGCTAATGAAAACGACTTGGGACGTTGTAGCGCATTGAGACTGGAAGGAATAGTCCAATGGTAACCTCCACAGGCAGATGGAACCACGTGATTTACGTGTGAAGCCTTTATTAGACTGCAAAAGGCCATATTACAGCCTTTATAGGACTGTGCACGTAGTTAAGAGTGTTGTAAGGCAACGGCGCTAATGAAAACGACTTGGGACGATGTAGCGCATTGAGACTTGAAGGAATAGTCCAATGGTAACCTGCGCAGGCAGGTGAAACCACGTAATTTACGTGTGAAGCCTTTATTAGACTGAAAAAGGCCATATTACAGCCTTTATAGGACTGTGCACGTAGTTAAGAGTGTTGTAAGGCAACGGCGCTAATGAAAACGACTTGGGACGTTGTAGCGCATTGAGACTTGAAGGAATAGTCCAATGGTAACCTGCGCAGACAGGTGAAACCACGTGATTTACGTGTGAGGCTTTTATTAGACTGCAAAAGGCCATATTACAGCCTTTATAGGACTGTGCACGTAGTTAAGAGTGTTCTAAGGCAACTTCGCCAATGAAAACGACTTGGGACGTTGTAGCGCATTGAGACTGTAAGGACTAGGCCAATGGTAACCTACGCAGACAGGTGAAACCACGTGATTTACGTGTGAGGCGTTTATTAGACTGCAAAAGGCCATATTACAGCCTTTATAGGATTGTGCAGGCAGTTAAGAGTGTTGTAAAGCAACGGCGCTAATGAAAACTACTTGGGACGTTGTAGCACATTGAGACTGGAAGGACTAGACCAATGGTAACCTGCGGAGGCAAATGGAACCACGTGATTTACGTGTGAGGG
Source organism: Hydractinia symbiolongicarpus (assembly GCF_029227915.1). Lineage (NCBI taxonomy): Eukaryota > Metazoa > Cnidaria > Hydrozoa > Anthoathecata > Hydractiniidae > Hydractinia > Hydractinia symbiolongicarpus. Next base: position 14,992,765 of record NC_079882.1, on the reverse strand, counting down.
TTTTAATAGACTGCAAAAGGCCATATTACAGCCTTTATAGGACTGTGCACGTAGTTAAGAGTGTTCTAAGGCAACGGCGCTAATGAAAACGACTTGGGACGTGGTAGCGCATTGAGACTGGAAGGAATAGTCCAATGGTAACCTGCACAGGCATATGGAACCACGTGATTTACGTGTGAGGCCTTTATTAGACTGCAAAAGGCCATATTACAGCCTCTATAGGACTGTGCACGTAGTTAAGAGTGTTCTAAGACAACTTCGACAATGAAAACAAATTGGGACATTGTAGCGCATTGAGCCTGGAACGATTAGTCCAATGGTAACCTGCGCAAGCCCGTGAAACCACGTGTTTTACATGTGAGGTCTTTATTAGACTGCAAAAGGCCATATTACAGCCTTTATAGGACTGTGCACGTAGTTAAGAGTGTTCTAAGGCAACTTCGCCAATGAAAACAACTTGGGATGTTGTAGCGCATTGAGACTGGAAGGACTAGGCCAATGGTAACTTGTGCAGACAGGTGAAACTACGTGATTTACGTGTGAGGCCTTCATTAGACTGCAAAAGGCCATATTACAGCCTTTATAGGACTGTGCACGTAGTTAAGAGTGTTGTAAGGCAACGGCGCTAATGAAAACAACTTGGGACGTGGTAGCGCCTTGCGACTGGAAGGAATAGTCCAATGGTAACCTGCACAGGCAAATGGAACCACGTGTTTTACGTGTGAGGCCTTTCATTAGACTGCAAAAGGCCATATTACAGCTTTTATAGGACTGTGCACGTAGTTAAGAGTGTTCTAAAGCAACTTCGCCAATGAAAACAACTTGGGACGTTGTAGCGCATTGAGACTGGAAGGACTAGACCAATGGTAACCTGCGGAGGCAAATGGAACCACGTGATTTACGTGTGAGGGTTTTAATACACTGCAAAAGGCCATATTACAGCCTTTATAGGATTGTGCACGTAGTTAAGAGTGTTCTAAGGCAACGGCGCTAATGAAAACGACTTGGGACGTTGTAGCGCATTGAGACTGGAAGGAATAGTGCAATGGTAACCTCCACAGGCAAATGGAACCACGTGATTTACGTGTGAGGCCTTTATTAGACTGCAAAAGGCCATATTACAGCCTCTATAGGACTGTGCACGTAGTTAAGAGTGTTCTAAGACAACTTCGACAATGAAAACAAATTGGGACATTGTAGCGCATTGAGCCTGGAACGATTAGTCCAATGGTAACCTGCGCAAGCCCGTGAAACCACGTGTTTTACATGTGAGGTCTTTACTAGACTGTAAAAGGCCATATTACAGCCTTTATAGGACTGTGCACGTAGTTAAGGGTGTTCTAAGGCAACTTCGCCAATGAAAACAACTTGGGATGTTGTAGCGCATTGAGACTGGAAGGACTAGGCCAATGGTAACCTGCGCAGACAGGTGAAACCACGTGATTTACGTGTGAGGCCTTCATTAGACTGCAAAAGGCCATATTACAGCCTTTATAGGACTGTGCACGTAGTTAAGAGTGTTGTAAGGCAACGGCGCTAATGAAAACAACTTGGGACGTGGTAGCGCCTTGCGACTGGAAGGAATAGTCCAATGGTAACCTGCACAGGCAAATGGAACCACGTGTTTTACGTGTGAGGCCTTTCATTAGACTGCAAAAGGCCATATTACAGCTTTTATAGGACTGTGCACGTAGTTAAGAGTGTTCTAAGGCAACTTCGCCAATGAAAACAACTTGGGACGTTGTAGCGCATTGAGACTGCAAGGACTAGGCGAATGGTAACCTGTGCAGACAGGTGAGTCGTTGTTGTAAGGCAACTTCGCCAATGAAAGTGACTTGGGACGTTGTAGCGCATTGAGACTGCAAGGACTAGGCCAATGGTAACCTGCACAGGCAGATGGAACCACGTGATTTACGTGTAAGGCCTTTATTAGACTGCAAAAGGCCAAATTACAGCCTTTATAGGACTGTGCACGTAGTTAAGAGTGTTGTAAGGCAACGGCGCTAATGAAAACGACTTGGGACGTTGTAGCACATTGAGACTGTAAGGACTAGGCCAATGGTGACCTGCGCAGACCGATGAAGCCACGTGATTAACGTGTGAGGCCTTTACTAGACTGCAAAGGGCCATATTACAGCCTTTATATGACTGTGCACGTAGTTAAGAGTGTCTTAAGGCAACGGCGCTAATGAAAACGACTTGAGACGTTGTAGCACATTGAGACTGGAAGGACTAGGCCAATGGAAACCTGCACAGACCGATGAAGCCACGTGATTAACGTGTGAGGCCTTTATTAGACTGCAAAGGGCCATATTACAGCCTTTATAGGACTGTGCACGTAGTTAAGAGTGTCTTAAGGCAACGGCGCTAATGAAAACGACTTGAGACGTTGTAGCACATTGAGACTGGAAGGACTAGGCCAATGGAAACCTGCACAGCCAAATGGAACCACGTGATTTACGTGTGAGGCCGTTATTAGACTTCAAAAGGCCATATTACAGCCTTTATAGGACTGTGCACGTAGTTAAGAGTGTTGTAAGGCAACGGCGCTAATGAAAACGACTTGGGACGTTGTAGCGCATTGAGACTGGAAGGAATAGTCCAATGGTAACCTGCACAGGCAAATGGAACCACGTGATTTACGTGTGAGGCCTTTATTAGACTGAAAAAGGCTATATTACAGCCTTTATTGGACTGTGCACGTAGTTAATAGTATCGTAAGGCAACTTCGCCAGTGAAAACGACTTGGGACGTTGTAGCGCATTGAGACTGGAAGGACTAGGCCAATGGTAACCTGCACAGGCAGATGGAACCACGTGATTTACGTGTGAGGCCTTTATTAAACTGAAAAAGGCTATATTACAGCCTTTATTGGACTGTGCACGTAGTTAATAGTGCACGTAGTTAATAGCATCACTTCACAAAACCCCACTATTCTTACATAAGTTGGAGGTGTGCACGTTATCTTCGTGCACTACTCTTTTGTCATAGAACGCTGAGAGCCACAGCTTGTTGTACTGGTACGTGAACATGCCTTGCTTCGCTTGGATACACCCCATTTTCTCTGTATTTAATGGGGATTTTATGATCAAATTGCCACTGCATTGTGTGCATAGCCTAAACTCCATTTTTTGTTACTTTTGTGAAGCATCACTTCACAAAACCCCACTATTCTTACATAAGTGGGAGGTGTGCACGTTATCTTCGTGCACTACTCTTTTGTCATAAAAGGCTGAGAGCCACAGCTTGTTGTACTGGTACGTGAACATGCCTTGCTTCGCTTGGATACACCCCATTTTCTCTGTATTTAATGGGGATTTTATGATCAAATTGCCACTGCATTGTGTGCATAGCCTAAACTCCATTTTTTGTTACTTTTGTGAAGCATCACTTCACAAAACTCCGGACAAAACCCCACTATTCTTACATAAGTGAAGAGGTGTGCACGTTATCTTCATGCACTAGTCTTTTGTCATAGAACGCTGAGAGCCCCAGCTTGTTGTGCTGGTACGTGACCATGCCTTGTTTGTGCACCCTGAAGCCTACGTTTTTTGCAGTGTCCAAACTACCATGTAAAACCTCCATATACCTTGACCATGTCACTTCATTCTGTCTTTGTGACATGCCTTTACACGAGAACTTTGTGCCTTCTAACCCTTCGACGAAATAGCACTTGGCTGTCAATGCAATCATCCTAGATCCGATGAATTCCGGTTTGAACAGCTCTCCCGTTCGACCCGAGTGCTTGTCGGTGACAAGCCATTTCAGGATATCAGCGTCGTACTGCTTGAGGAGTTAAAGACGAACGACATCACGTAGCTCATCTCCGGAGATGGCAAAATAGGCGCTATCGGTATCCATGTACACGTACTCAAAGTCTCGGCGATCTGCGTACTTGTCAAGGAAATCATAGTAAAACCAGAGCATACGCAACTTCGCTAGTTGGTGGACGGCTATACCACACTGATAAGCTCTATCGATGCTGACCCCTTGTTTACCCCTTCTTACTTCATACTCATCCCCGATCTCTTCAAGGTCTTCAAGGTATGGGCTCCTCATTGCGGCATCTACCACCTTCTCGTCCCTGGTAAAGCTAGTGTTAGTTTGCCGCCAGATCTGCCATCATCTTCCCTTAGAAACTGTTCCGTTTCAACTTGGCCGTATCACCAGGGATGTACTTATCAGGGTCTTAATTAACTTGGCGTCGCGCATCCGCAATCTCTTCCAGAAACCACGCAAAGGGTTTACCTCCAGAGTACTTGAGGAACTGGTAACATGCCGTGACTTTCAACCCGTGCTCGAGGTACCATTTAAGCACGGGTGTGTACAACAAGATCCTATCAGCTTTCATCACACCCAAGAGTTTCTTGGTACCTGGAACACGTTTACGCCCCGTCTGTTGTAGGTACTAGTGCATGTGCCCGAGGATTTGATCGTCTGGTATCTCCTTGACTACAAATAGCGAAAACATTTTGCTGAACTTGTCGTACAGCTCTTGGGGGACTTCTATATCAACTTGTGCAAAACCAAAGAGCTCGCCGTCTAGAACTCCTTGCTCCAGAGCCTCCAAACCCTCAACGGGGTCTGCCATCTTTATCAGCTTCTCCTTACCGCATAGGAAATCTTGCAGCAAGGTACTCAAGTAGAGCACGTTGGCGTCATAACCGAGAATAGTCTTGCATTTGCGGGGGGTGTCATAGATGTGAGATCTAATGGCTGTCACATTTCGCTCGTGATATCTGCAAAAGACGATCGCGGGACCACCAACCATGCCTGTCTGCAGGAGCTCATAGGCCTCATTTCTCGTGCACTCACCGCAGGTTTTTTGAACATCGATGCAAGCCTTGCACCTGGTTTTGAAGCAGTTGTCTTAGCATTTGTGCCTGCAGGACTCTCCCGGCGCATAAAGATCGAGATCGGGGTTCAAGCGCAGAGACTTGTTCAGAACGTAGCGCATCGACACACCTGAAATGCTCACAGCATCCTTGAGAATGTCAATCACATCCCCGTAGTACGTGTTGCGAGTCTTGTCTACAGCATCAACAAAGGGCAGCACGTCTGCCAAATTGTACTAAGCCTGCCAGTCCAGCATAGTGACACAGCCGCGCTTGTAGAACTCTTCCCTGAAGGCTTGGTACTCTTCGAGGGAGAGTGTGTTTTTCCCGCCGAGACTGCTAAAAAAATCCTCGTGCTCTACGGGGCCGACATGGTTCAGCTTGTCAAGCCATTCATAAGGGAACACGAGCTTTTCGAGTCTATATTCCAAAGACTTGTACCAGCCATCTTAACTCATGCCGGGTGCGAGAAAGTTTTTGATGTTGAGAAAATTGAACTTTGAAGTGGTGAGAAACATGTAGTCGTTATCTTTCTTTGCCACATTGATCCTGTCCCCGTCGTCATCCGCAATTCGCTTGACAAAGTACCGCTTAATTAGGTTGATGTCATACTTGCCGCTGTTAAAGCCGATCACCGCCACTTGGTTCAACCACTCCTTCCATGAAAGTTGGGACTGGTTAGAGAGCATGTCAAAATCCTCTGGTTTGGGGTGCAGTCTTTCGACTTCTTTGACTATGCGAGCCTGTCTCTGCTCGAGTTGCTCAACGAATTTCGGCACCAACACCTTGGGATGCTCGTGCATGATGAACGTTGGATCTTGATTGAGACTATCATGAATGGCTACACTTACTGGGATGTGCTCCGCGATGTAAGTGAGATTGCCCATTTGCTGCTGGTGTAAAGGTGCTAGGAGGGCCTCAAAGTTAAACACGATGAAGTGGGGTTAGGGCCGAAATTCCTTCCCGAAGAGCCTCTTGACTTTTAGAGGATTCTCGCACTCCCAAATGGTGACGAGGTTGTACCCACGCTTTTGGATGTAGTCCTCCTTGAATTTGGTGAGCTTGAAATTATTCATGTCCACGTTGGTCCGACGCGGTTGACATGGGCATCCGTGTCACTTGCAGCCGTGATATTCGTAGACTGTTTTGGTCTGAGGTTTATAACCATCTACTCCATGTACCTCCTTATTACCCTCACGTATAACGCGTTCCCCTCCATGCCCGCAGAGCGCGTGATGTATGTGCCTTCCGGTTTGCTCCGACATGGCTTCAATCCATTGACACGCCGCGTAACTAAAGCCCTTATCAGGATAGAAGATCTTTTCCGATTTGCTCAGGATGCGCTCGACTTTTTCGCCTTTGCAAATGATCTTTGTCTTGACGCCTTCACACTCGTTCTGCTTGTACCGCGTGAGGTTTTCAGATCTGGTAAAGATTTGAGTGCAAGTCTCGCATTCCCAGCGCTGAGTCAAAACATCCATCTTCTTGATGTAGAATCAATGACCATCCAGCATGCCAAGATCGATCGTGTCCAACCCCTTTTTGTACTGGTTTTGACCATAGACGAGCCGCCATGGTGCCTTGTCTGAGTTTTTCGTGGGTTCAAAGACCCTGATGTTGACCTTGAAGTGTTTAGCGATACCCTTCAAGTTCACCAGCTTCGTGGCACGTACCTCTTCCCGGTTTAGCTTGGAGTCTTCGAAGTACTCGCGTGCCAGTTTGAGGGACGGTCTTGTTAGGAACTTTTCACGCTGCGTTCGCTCTTCCCGGTAGTGAACGGTTAGGCATCTCCAGAAACACAGGTTGTCGGTTCTTTCATCTGTCTTGTCAAAGCTGTAGATGCACTTTTTGCACCGCAGCCAATCTGGAAGAGGGCCACATCCTAGTAAAGGCTCCCTCGTAGAGATAATCTTGACCCGCACGTCTTTAAGGACTATTTTGCCTTTGTATGCTCCCGGGGTTTCGATGGTTCTGTCAGGTGGCAAGTAGGCCTTGGTCCAAAATCCGCATCTTCCAGATCCAGGCGCTTCATCTCGCATTCTTCCATATAGGCTTCCATTTCCGCCATGCTCGATAGTGACTTGGAGCTCTTCTTGATCTTGTAGTAAGCCGACACGTCACCACCACCTCGGTAGATGTCACAGCCGAAACTGTAGACCACCTTGACGCGCATGTCTACGTAAGGCGTGATTTTTCGCATGATAGCCTCCGTCAGTGGGTGATTAAGGTTATTCTTGAACAGCCACGTCTTGATGCGGTTTCCGTCTTCCAAAAATTGCGCGTCATTCTCGTCAAATATTTTCTGGATGTCTTCGATTCCCTCCGGGTTCGTGGCCTGCTTCGATTCTTTCCCGAACATGTGTTTGAGGTCGGCGATTCCCTGGTATTCATCTTCAATGGTGATCCGTTGGACCTCGTTGTGGAGCGTCGAACTTCTCGAGATTTGCTTCCTCGCCTTGTTATAGTAGTAAGTAACGGCATCCCGCACGCTCCGTAGTTAATCAGCGAGATCTTCGCGAGTTCCCGCTACTGGTGCCGACATGGTTTCATATAGTTTACCTATACCTTTCCTGAACCAACTCATCCTTATTATAGGTAGATTTCGATTTCAATTAGCATGGTCGGGCTTTGAGTATGGGAGTTACCGATACTCAAACGCGTATGTAGTATTAGAAGGGGTTATATTCTTTTCCACGATTTAACCAATAGAAATACCTTTTTCGGCTTTGCTCATCCCTGTAAGCGTTCTTGAGCGGGCACTCGATACAGTTTGTGCTGAATCTTGCGCTTTTTTGTTTAGTATCTTATACTCGAAGTCATATTTAAGCTCCCCGCAACAAGGGCACATTTTACCATTACCATATTTTTTCCGACGTTCTTCCAGGGAGGCAGCTTGTCTAGCCATAAGGCACCAGATGCAGGATTTTGTCCTCTGCCCGTCATCCTTGAGCCGGAATTTATCCATGGGTAAAAATTGTCTACATTGTGGGCATTTTAAGTGTTCCATTCTTCTTTTTACACCTCCAAGGTAGACTTCAACTAGCGCAGTCGTAGTTTGAGTATGCGACTTTCCCCTACTCGATTGCACATGCTCGAAATTTTGTTGATGTTAGCATTATTACTAACTGCGTGTGCGCATGCGCAAGAATTATCGGAATCGGATTTGTTTTCGGATTTATTTTTGGATACCGTCGGATTTACTGGTTGTGGGAGGGTGGAGGCTGGGGGTTGGGTGGAGGTGGTGGAGGCGGGGGTTTGACGGGGTAAATGTGTCAAAGGAAGTGAAAAACCACCTATATTCACTCCTTACTACTACTGCACGTGGAACCACTAGATTTACGTTTGAGGCCTTGATTTCGCGGCAAAAGGCCATATTACAGCTTTTAGAAGCCTGTGGACGTAGTTGACGTTCTTTTAAAGCCATGGCGGCATGGAAAAGGACTTAAGACCTCGTAGTCCATTGAGAGTGAAAGAGCTAGACCGATGGTAACTTGCGCAGGCACGTGAAACCACGTGATTTACGTGTAAGATTATTATGCGCTAAAAGGCCATGTTACAGCCTTTAGAGGACTATGCAAGTAGTTGACGGTGTTCTAAAACAATGACACCAAGGAAAACAACTTAGGACGTCGTAGCCTATTGAGAGTGGTAACCTAAACAGGTACGTGCAACTACGTGATTTATGTGTTAGACCTTTATTTAGGCGGTAAAAGGTCATACTACAGCCTTTAAGGGACTTTGCAAGTAGTTCCCAATGTTCTAAAGACATGGCCCCGAGGAAAACGACTTGGAACATCATAGTCCATTGAGAGTGGACGGACTAGACTGATTGTAACCTCCGCTGACACGTGGACCCACGTAATTTACGTGTCAGACTTTTATTAGGAGGTAGAAAGACGTATTACAGACTTTAGAGGTCTGTGCACCTAGTTGACGGTCTTTTCAAGCCATGGCGCCATGTAAAAGGACTTAAAACGTCGTAGGCCATTGAGAGTGGAAGACGTAGACGTGATTTATGTCTAGGACCTTTATTTAGGCGATGAAAGGCCATGTTCAGCCTTTAGGGAATGTGCAAGTAGTTCACAGTTTTCAAAAGCCATGGCGTCAAGAAAAACGACTTGAGACGTCGTAGTGCATTGAAAGTGGAAAGACTATAACGATGGTAACCTGCGCTGACACGTGGAACCACGTGATTTACGTCTAAGACGATACATCCCTCAGCGAAAAATTAAAGATCTTGTTCAAGGAACAAGAAATCACTATAGCAAGCATCGTATCTGTTGTTGGTTTACTCATATGCACCATTGTGCTAGCAGTTACAGGGGGAACAGCGGGTGCTGCGGCGGCAGGAAGTGGTGGTAGCGCCAGTAAAGGGTTTGTTCAAAAACAACTGAAAAGGTTTGCAAAATTTTTAAAGTATTTGGCAGGGAAAGCTGGCGCTGCTCTTCCTGGAATCATAGGGACGATAGTATCCTTTTTTTCATAGTGGCTGAAAAAGTTTTGAATTTATGGCTAAATACCTATACATAGCAATTGCTGGCGTCATCGCATTTGCTGTTGCATATATTGGTAGGAGCAAGGGTAGCAAATTATCGTAAAGAACTAGCGCAGTGGTCCTGCGGAGCCTTAAGGCGATCTGCGACTTAATCGTGTGTGTTTCCACACACGATTGATAAGAGTGGTTTTATCTACTTTAACCAGATATAACCGATGATGAGGCCTATTCCAATTGTGACTATTACAGTTTTGTTATCATCATGCTGCTCTGCTTCTAGTAGCTCATGCTTCTGCACCGCTAGGCGATGTTTAGGAATTACATGGTTCACCTGTGGTTGGCGATGTTTAGAGATCACGTGGTTCACCTGTGGCGCTCCTGCGGACCCGCCAGGCGATGGGCGATGCTTCGGGGTCTTGTCAACCTTCTTCACATTTATCTTCGGTTTAACACAATTAGAGAAATAATCCTTGCTGATCAAAATTTTGTTTGTAAAATTCATGATATTTCAAATGTGAAGGTTCATACCACTAGGTATCATATACACACCATGCGCAACACTAAAATCAACTTTGGATCTCGCACACTTTGAGACATTTTGGAATTGAGCAATTTCTTTACCTGTATCGTTATCTTTAATTATTAAATCTTCAAATGTTGTTAGGTACAACCGTTGGGCATCGATCGCACTGCCTTGGTTTCCAATTATACCATATCTCGCACTCGCCTGGCTTTCGAGAATTAAATAGGCATAAAACCTCACACTTTGCGATTAGCGTTCGATACCAATGCAAGTAACACCTTTGCTTTTTTCAATAATCCAGTGACTTCAACGAAATAACTTGGGCATGAACCAGGATAGTCCTTACGATGAAGTTGCCAACTACTTTCGTTCCTCCAATTCTGTTCAGCACGAGGTACTCCAAACTCACGAGCTATTTGCTGGAGTTTCTGTTGATTGAATGGGTTGTTTAAACGTCAAAATCTGGCTGAGCCAGGTAGTGATACTTTCACATTGAAGGAGAAACCTTTATTATCGATTACGATGTTGTGCACCGTAAGGTCATTCCTTTTAAGGTGTTCCAGATATCTCCCATGATTTGATGCATACTTTGCGTTTGGGTTGTACGAATAAATATTCATCTTTCTTTTTATAAGAAACATGAAACAACTCTTTATTGTCGATATTGTTTACCCAACTATTTTTGATGATTACCTGGGGCAGTATACGAGGACCGCTCTAAAGTCGATCAGTATTCGAGGCGGCTGGTTTAATCTTGGTAATGATAATGATTTTAATATCTGGAAGGAGAGATCATCGGAATCTGACCCGGATACCCGGATCTGGATCGTGAAAGGTTTGTACAAAATCGAGGATCTGGCAGCTATTATCAACAAACAGGCAAATGGAAAGGTAGAGATATTTGTATAGAATGATGGTTACTGCAGACTTCGTGTAAAGGATGGATTTAAAGTTAGTATTAATGCAGAACTTCAACAATTCATTGGTTTATTTGATCTACCCGATGGTGTAAAGTACTATACGAAGGGTGACTATGATGTTTACTACATGACCGATGTTTATCAGAGATTAAGTTTAGTCTGCCCTCAATTAGATCAAAAGGATTGCTTGTTTAATGGGAAGGAATAAAAAATTCTTGCTTTGCCGCCCACCAAAGAGTTAGATGCTTAGGGAAATATGCTCACCTGGAATTTCGACACTCCAGTATACCTTCCTTTGAATGGTTCGACGGACAAGCTCGAGTTCATGCTTACCGATCAATATCACCCTGAAAAAAATGTAGCTTCTACAGGAATAACGATGCAAATACTTATAGAATAAATGAAGATGAATGATAGAATGAAACTATATCCAACCTTACCGCCAAGTGCACCTGAGGACGATACTATGCAGGATCAAAATCAGGTCTATAGAATAAAAAAGATTAAAGAGATCGAAAAATTTCTACGATCAGAAGTCAGCTACAGGGACAAACTTTCCAATCGATGCAAGTTCGTGTAACTGCAGCTACAATAAGTGATACTTCGGTAGTCACCGCAATCACTGTCCTTGAAGTCGCTTCAGTCGTAACCATCACTACAGGGGTTGGAATTCCAGTTAGTATTGCTCTGGCTTCAGCTGGAATCATCCTTGGACTCTCTTCAGCTGTCGTGCATAAAGTGCAAAAAATCTTTGATTCGAAAGCCGAGAAACATGACAAGATCAAGACTCTGGTTGAGGCCAAGTTAAACTCCATAGAGTACTCTCACAACTTGCATGAGGAATATCATTTCATTCTTAAAGAAGTCAAACACTACCGTAATTTGAAAGAGCAGATACGATTAAAATCAAACGAGTTGTAGAGAACATTACTGCCGAGCAACGTGAAGCCATATTAGTTGAAGGTAGGAAGCAAGGAAAGCATGATTTTTTACAGCAAATCACCCGCACTTCCGATGCCACCTGCCGATGTCACATAACCTATGAAGATCTACCAAAATATTCCTTCCTGGATTTGTGATGGCATAACCATGCAACATAGAACAAGTTTCAAATCATTATCTGCCATAGTCAATCTCGTATCCTACCACTTCACCACTATCAACATCGACAAGCTTCATACACCAGAGAAACAACTGCTTTTTCTCCCTTCGAAGATTCCTTTCATATGCAATTTCAACACAAAGTTTGCAATAGGGACCATCTGTTTGTGTTGATTTTGTGTTGATTCGCGGATTGCCTCAAGTACACCGGCCTTCTTCATCGTGGAGTAACGAGGAATTTTCAGATATTTTGCATTATTTCGAAGTTTGTTCATTTATCTTCATATAGTTCCTTATTAACTATATGAAAAAAAATATATATAACTTTATCCACTAAAACTCTCGTGCTCATCCTCAGATTCACTTAGATAATTAGCGCTATGCCTTTCAACCTCTTTATATTTGCATTCTTCCAATTAGGTCTGTATGTAATAGTTGGAGCCTTGCTTATAAATACTTCCTATTTTAAAGATTGCTGTACATTCACAAGATTCCTCGGGTATCTTTTTCTTATGAATATTTGTTCTAATTTTATCTTCCTATTTCTTCAATTTGGGGTTGATATAACAATATTTCTTCACACCTATGATGGTGAAGTAAGCCCCACTTTTCCACTCCACTTTTTTTAACATCTCGTCGTATTTAATCAACCACTCAGGATACTCACTAAGATCAAACGACATGGTGAACGCTGAATTTTGACTATATTGAGAGACACCCTAAGAGTAGATTTTTTTAGGGGTTTTTATTAGTAACGGGTTATCTTTCTTTGCCACATTGATCCTGTCCCCGTCGTCATCCGCAATTCGCTTGACAAAGTACCGCTTAATTAGGTTGATGTCATACTTGCCGCTGTTAAAGCCGATCACCGCCACTTGGTTCAACCACTCCTTCCATGAAAGTTGGGACTGGTTAGAGAGCATGTCAAAATCCTCTGGTTTGGGGTGCAGTCTTTCGACTTCTTTGACTATGCGAGCCTGTCTCTGTTCGAGTTGCTCAACGAATTTCGGCACCAACACCTTGGGATGCTCGTGCATGATGAACGTTGGATCTTGATTGAGACTATCATGAATGGCTACACTTACTGGGATGTGCTCCGCGATGTAAGTGAGATTGCCCATTTGCTGCTGGTGTAAAGGTGCTAGGAGGGCCTCAAAGTTAAACACGATGAAGTGGGGTTAGGGCCGAAATTCCTTCCCGAAGAGCCTCTTGACTTTTAGAGGATTCTCGCACTCCCAAATGGTGACGAGGTTGTACCCACGCTTTTGGATGTAGTCCTCCTTGAATTTGGTGAGCTTGAAATTATTCATGTCCACGTTGGTCCGACGCGGTTGACATGGGCATCCGTGTCACTTGCAGCCGTGATATTCGTAGACTGTTTTGGTCTGAGGTTTATAACCATCTACTCCATGTACCTCCTTATTACCCTCACGTATAACGCGTTCCCCTCCATGCCCGCAGAGCGCGTGATGTATGTGCCTTCCGGTTTGCTCCGACATGGCTTCAATCCATTGACACGCCGCGTAACTAAAGCCCTTATCAGGATAGAAGATCTTTTCCGATTTGCTCAGGATGCGCTCGACTTTTTCGCCTTTGCAAATGATCTTTGTCTTGACGCCTTCACACTCGTTCTGCTTGTACCGCGTGAGGTTTTCAGATCTGGTAAAGATTTGAGTGCAAGTCTCGCATTCCCAGCGCTGAGTCAAAACATCCATCTTCTTGATGTAGAATCAATGACCATCCAGCATGCCAAGATCGATCGTGTCCAACCCCTTTTTGTACTGGTTTTGACCATAGACGAGCCGCCATGGTGCCTTGTCTGAGTTTTTCGTGGGTTCAAAGACCCTGATGTTGACCTTGAAGTGTTTAGCGATACCCTTCAAGTTCACCAGCTTCGTGGCACGTACCTCTTCCCGGTTTAGCTTGGAGTCTTCGAAGTACTCGCGTGCCAGTTTGAGGGACGGTCTTGTTAGGAACTTTTCACGCTGCGTTCGCTCTTCCCGGTAGTGAACGGTTAGGCATCTCCAGAAACACAGGTTGTCGGTTCTTTCATCTGTCTTGTCAAAGCTGTAGATGCACTTTTTGCACCGCAGCCAATCTGGAAGAGGGCCACATCCTAGTAAAGGCTCCCTCGTAGAGATAATCTTGACCCGCACGTCTTTAAGGACTATTTTGCCTTTGTATGCTCCCGGGGTTTCGATGGTTCTGTCAGGTGGCAAGTAGGCCTTGGTCCAAAATCCGCATCTTCCAGATCCAGGCGCTTCATCTCGCATTCTTCCATATAGGCTTCCATTTCCGCCATGCTCGATAGTGACTTGGAGCTCTTCTTGATCTTGTAGTAAGCCGACACGTCACCACCACCTCGGTAGATGTCACAGCCGAAACTGTAGACCACCTTGACGCGCATGTCTACGTAAGGCGTGATTTTTCGCATGATAGCCTCCGTCAGTGGGTGATTAAGGTTATTCTTGAACAGCCACGTCTTGATGCGGTTTCCGTCTTCCAAAAATTGCGCGTCATTCTCGTCAAATATTTTCTGGATGTCTTCGATTCCCTCCGGGTTCGTGGCCTGCTTCGATTCTTTCCCGAACATGTGTTTGAGGTCGGCGATTCCCTGGTATTCATCTTCAATGGTGATCCGTTGGACCTCGTTGTGGAGCGTCGAACTTCTCGAGATTTGCTTCCTCGCCTTGTTATAGTAGTAAGTAACGGCATCCCGCACGCTCCGTAGTTAATCAGCGAGATCTTCGCGAGTTCCCGCTACTGGTGCCGACATGGTTTCATATAGTTTACCTATACCTTTCCTGAACCAACTCATCCTTATTATAGGTAGATTTCGATTTCAATTAGCATGGTCGGGCTTTGAGTATGGGAGTTACCGATACTCAAACGCGTATGTAGTATTAGAAGGGGTTATATTCTTTTCCACGATTTAACCAATAGAAATACCTTTTTCGGCTTTGCTCATCCCTGTAAGCGTTCTTGAGCGGGCACTCGATACAGTTTGTGCTGAATCTTGCGCTTTTTTGTTTAGTATCTTATACTCGAAGTCATATTTAAGCTCCCCGCAACAAGGGCACATTTTACCATTACCATATTTTTTCCGACGTTCTTCCAGGGAGGCAGCTTGTCTAGCCATAAGGCACCAGATGCAGGATTTTGTCCTCTGCCCGTCATCCTTGAGCCGGAATTTATCCATGGGTAAAAATTGTCTACATTGTGGGCATTTTAAGTGTTCCATTCTTCTTTTTACACCTCCAAGGTAGACTTCAACTAGCGCAGTCGTAGTTTGAGTATGCGACTTTCCCCTACTCGATTGCACATGCTCGAAATTTTGTTGATGTTAGCATTATTACTAACTGCGTGTGCGCATGCGCAAGAATTATCGGAATCGGATTTGTTTTCGGATTTATTTTTGGATACCGTCGGATTTACTGGTTGTGGGAGGGTGGAGGCTGGGGGTTGGGTGGAGGTGGTGGAGGCGGGGGTTTGACGGGGTAAATGTGTCAAAGGAAGTGAAAAACCACCTATATTCACTCCTTACTACTACTGCACGTGGAACCACTAGATTTACGTTTGAGGCCTTGATTTCGCGGCAAAAGGCCATATTACAGCTTTTAGAAGCCTGTGGACGTAGTTGACGTTCTTTTAAAGCCATGGCGGCATGGAAAAGGACTTAAGACCTCGTAGTCCATTGAGAGTGAAAGAGCTAGACCGATGGTAACTTGCGCAGGCACGTGAAACCACGTGATTTACGTGTAAGATTATTATGCGCTAAAAGGCCATGTTACAGCCTTTAGAGGACTATGCAAGTAGTTGACGGTGTTCTAAAACAATGACACCAAGGAAAACAACTTAGGACGTCGTAGCCTATTGAGAGTGGTAACCTAAACAGGTACGTGCAACTACGTGATTTATGTGTTAGACCTTTATTTAGGCGGTAAAAGGTCATACTACAGCCTTTAAGGGACTTTGCAAGTAGTTCCCAATGTTCTAAAGACATGGCCCCGAGGAAAACGACTTGGAACATCATAGTCCATTGAGAGTGGACGGACTAGACTGATTGTAACCTCCGCTGACACGTGGACCCACGTAATTTACGTGTCAGACTTTTATTAGGAGGTAGAAAGACGTATTACAGACTTTAGAGGTCTGTGCACCTAGTTGACGGTCTTTTCAAGCCATGGCGCCATGTAAAAGGACTTAAAACGTCGTAGGCCATTGAGAGTGGAAGACGTAGACGTGATTTATGTCTAGGACCTTTATTTAGGCGATGAAAGGCCATGTTCAGCCTTTAGGGAATGTGCAAGTAGTTCACAGTTTTCAAAAGCCATGGCGTCAAGAAAAACGACTTGAGACGTCGTAGTGCATTGAAAGTGGAAAGACTATAACGATGGTAACCTGCGCTGACACGTGGAACCACGTGATTTACGTCTAAGACGATACATCCCTCAGCGAAAAATTAAAGATCTTGTTCAAGGAACAAGAAATCACTATAGCAAGCATCGTATCTGTTGTTGGTTTACTCATATGCACCATTGTGCTAGCAGTTACAGGGGGAACAGCGGGTGCTGCGGCGGCAGGAAGTGGTGGTAGCGCCAGTAAAGGGTTTGTTCAAAAACAACTGAAAAGGTTTGCAAAATTTTTAAAGTATTTGGCAGGGAAAGCTGGCGCTGCTCTTCCTGGAATCATAGGGACGATAGTATCCTTTTTTTCATAGTGGCTGAAAAAGTTTTGAATTTATGGCTAAATACCTATACATAGCAATTGCTGGCGTCATCGCATTTGCTGTTGCATATATTGGTAGGAGCAAGGGTAGCAAATTATCGTAAAGAACTAGCGCAGTGGTCCTGCGGAGCCTTAAGGCGATCTGCGACTTAATCGTGTGTGTTTCCACACACGATTGATAAGAGTGGTTTTATCTACTTTAACCAGATATAACCGATGATGAGGCCTATTCCAATTGTGACTATTACAGTTTTGTTATCATCATGCTGCTCTGCTTCTAGTAGCTCATGCTTCTGCACCGCTAGGCGATGTTTAGGAATTACATGGTTCACCTGTGGTTGGCGATGTTTAGAGATCACGTGGTTCACCTGTGGCGCTCCTGCGGACCCGCCAGGCGATGGGCGATGCTTCGGGGTCTTGTCAACCTTCTTCACATTTATCTTCGGTTTAACACAATTAGAGAAATAATCCTTGCTGATCAAAATTTTGTTTGTAAAATTCATGATATTTCAAATGTGAAGGTTCATACCACTAGGTATCATATACACACCATGCGCAACACTAAAATCAACTTTGGATCTCGCACACTTTGAGACATTTTGGAATTGAGCAATTTCTTTACCTGTATCGTTATCTTTAATTATTAAATCTTCAAATGTTGTTAGGTACAACCGTTGGGCATCGATCGCACTGCCTTGGTTTCCAATTATACCATATCTCGCACTCGCCTGGCTTTCGAGAATTAAATAGGCATAAAACCTCACACTTTGCGATTAGCGTTCGATACCAATGCAAGTAACACCTTTGCTTTTTTCAATAATCCAGTGACTTCAACGAAATAACTTGGGCATGAACCAGGATAGTCCTTACGATGAAGTTGCCAACTACTTTCGTTCCTCCAATTCTGTTCAGCACGAGGTACTCCAAACTCACGAGCTATTTGCTGGAGTTTCTGTTGATTGAATGGGTTGTTTAAACGTCAAAATCTGGCTGAGCCAGGTAGTGATACTTTCACATTGAAGGAGAAACCTTTATTATCGATTACGATGTTGTGCACCGTAAGGTCATTCCTTTTAAGGTGTTCCAGATATCTCCCATGATTTGATGCATACTTTGCGTTTGGGTTGTACGAATAAATATTCATCTTTCTTTTTATAAGAAACATGAAACAACTCTTTATTGTCGATATTGTTTACCCAACTATTTTTGATGATTACCTGGGGCAGTATACGAGGACCGCTCTAAAGTCGATCAGTATTCGAGGCGGCTGGTTTAATCTTGGTAATGATAATGATTTTAATATCTGGAAGGAGAGATCATCGGAATCTGACCCGGATACCCGGATCTGGATCGTGAAAGGTTTGTACAAAATCGAGGATCTGGCAGCTATTATCAACAAACAGGCAAATGGAAAGGTAGAGATATTTGTATAGAATGATGGTTACTGCAGACTTCGTGTAAAGGATGGATTTAAAGTTAGTATTAATGCAGAACTTCAACAATTCATTGGTTTATTTGATCTACCCGATGGTGTAAAGTACTATACGAAGGGTGACTATGATGTTTACTACATGACCGATGTTTATCAGAGATTAAGTTTAGTCTGCCCTCAATTAGATCAAAAGGATTGCTTGTTTAATGGGAAGGAATAAAAAATTCTTGCTTTGCCGCCCACCAAAGAGTTAGATGCTTAGGGAAATATGCTCACCTGGAATTTCGACACTCCAGTATACCTTCCTTTGAATGGTTCGACGGACAAGCTCGAGTTCATGCTTACCGATCAATATCACCCTGAAAAAAATGTAGCTTCTACAGGAATAACGATGCAAATACTTATAGAATAAATGAAGATGAATGATAGAATGAAACTATATCCAACCTTACCGCCAAGTGCACCTGAGGACGATACTATGCAGGATCAAAATCAGGTCTATAGAATAAAAAAGATTAAAGAGATCGAAAAATTTCTACGATCAGAAGTCAGCTACAGGGACAAACTTTCCAATCGATGCAAGTTCGTGTAACTGCAGCTACAATAAGTGATACTTCGGTAGTCACCGCAATCACTGTCCTTGAAGTCGCTTCAGTCGTAACCATCACTACAGGGGTTGGAATTCCAGTTAGTATTGCTCTGGCTTCAGCTGGAATCATCCTTGGACTCTCTTCAGCTGTCGTGCATAAAGTGCAAAAAATCTTTGATTCGAAAGCCGAGAAACATGACAAGATCAAGACTCTGGTTGAGGCCAAGTTAAACTCCATAGAGTACTCTCACAACTTGCATGAGGAATATCATTTCATTCTTAAAGAAGTCAAACACTACCGTAATTTGAAAGAGCAGATACGATTAAAATCAAACGAGTTGTAGAGAACATTACTGCCGAGCAACGTGAAGCCATATTAGTTGAAGGTAGGAAGCAAGGAAAGCATGATTTTTTACAGCAAATCACCCGCACTTCCGATGCCACCTGCCGATGTCACATAACCTATGAAGATCTACCAAAATATTCCTTCCTGGATTTGTGATGGCATAACCATGCAACATAGAACAAGTTTCAAATCATTATCTGCCATAGTCAATCTCGTATCCTACCACTTCACCACTATCAACATCGACAAGCTTCATACACCAGAGAAACAACTGCTTTTTCTCCCTTCGAAGATTCCTTTCATATGCAATTTCAACACAAAGTTTGCAATAGGGACCATCTGTTTGTGTTGATTTTGTGTTGATTCGCGGATTGCCTCAAGTACACCGGCCTTCTTCATCGTGGAGTAACGAGGAATTTTCAGATATTTTGCATTATTTCGAAGTTTGTTCATTTATCTTCATATAGTTCCTTATTAACTATATGAAAAAAAATATATATAACTTTATCCACTAAAACTCTCGTGCTCATCCTCAGATTCACTTAGATAATTAGCGCTATGCCTTTCAACCTCTTTATATTTGCATTCTTCCAATTAGGTCTGTATGTAATAGTTGGAGCCTTGCTTATAAATACTTCCTATTTTAAAGATTGCTGTACATTCACAAGATTCCTCGGGTATCTTTTTCTTATGAATATTTGTTCTAATTTTATCTTCCTATTTCTTCAATTTGGGGTTGATATAACAATATTTCTTCACACCTATGATGGTGAAGTAAGCCCCACTTTTCCACTCCACTTTTTTTAACATCTCGTCGTATTTAATCAACCACTCAGGATACTCACTAAGATCAAACGACATGGTGAACGCTGAATTTTGACTATATTGAGAGACACCCTAAGAGTAGATTTTTTTAGGGGTTTTTATTAGTAACGGGTATAGGTTGCCGTATTGGTCATGATATCCAGTCACGAATCGTTTACTTTACCTTTGTTTGCTGATATGGAATCACTCACCACTAGGTTTTCAATTTTTACATCTTCGATATTGTACGGTGTTACATTACTGTAAAATTCTTTTGATTTAATAATTTTGTCTCCAAATTTCAGCATGCTCTTTTATTTTATATGAAAAAAATTTATCAATACTTTTTATTTTTTTTGTCAAACACTTACAAAAGCCACCGTTATATAAAGTATATTCCTGATAACAACGCCAACATAACATTTTAACTTGCACCACAAGTTTTCTCCCACATTTACACTTATCATATTCATCAAGTATAGATTCACGATCATCGCATTGTTCTTTCATCGTTTATTTTATGGTTCTTCTGAGTGATAAAATCCTGTATAGTGTCATTACTCCTCCAAATAACGAACCCTATCCTCCAAATCTTTAATCAATCTATCATTTTCCTTCTCTCTTTCGCTTTCATGTAAGCGGTAAGCGGTAGAGATATACCAATGCCAGTTATAAATATTGCGATTGATGTCCCTGTAAGGTGTTGATATTCATGACTATTAGTAGGTTTATAAGTAGATATACAATAGGTAAACATAGGTTATTGAGATTTATTAACCCGAGGTGATTTATATTCAACGACGCGCAGCGAAGTTGAATATAATATCACCGAGGGTTAATAAATCCAATAACCTATGTTTACCTATTGTATATATGTTTTATTATAAAAAGAGATTGTTATAATTAATATTACTTAGTTTTTGTAAAAAGAATTTTCTCGACAAAAAAGTTCCCGCCATTTCACGTGTTTGGAAATCGACCAATCAGAAAACGGACCACTAAGAAACAACCAATCACAGTTAATTACGATAAAAATTAATGAGGCGGAAAGGATAAAATCAAAACATGCGTTTACGAATGTTTTGTCAAAACTATTGTTACGTCACAAGCATTGAATAATACGGGTGGAATACGATTATTTATTCAATGGCTGTTTTTGCTTACGGGTATATAATAATAATATATATCGGTTGAGATTTCCTTATCTTTAGTAAGTAGTACTTTGACGTCAAGGAAATTAATAATTTGGTTTCCATTTTCTAATTAATTTTTCTAAAATTATGCAAACAATATATAAAAGAAGGAGATCGATTTATAATGCCTAACAATCAAGAATGGATCAAAAAACAAAGTTAACATGTCAATCAATTAACTTTCTTTGTTAATCAATTACTTTCTAAAATGTACAAACTGTTCCACGACATATATTGTTAAAATAAATAATTTCCGCCTTCGAATGAATAACCACATCTTCAGCAGTTACCATGGTAAATTTGATAATCATGTATTTAGATGCCTTGGTCAAAATAAAAAAGAACTTTACTTTAAAGTCCGTGTAATGATGTCCCTTAATGACGATAAAAACTTCTTGAATACGAACATTATTTACATTCAAAAGGATGCGATACAATGAATAAATAAAAATCGTGATCTTCTCTTCTCTATAATAATAGCCGTCGTCTGTCTGTCTCTGCGCGGACCCCCCGCTGAGTTAGAAAATCATGTTACGGAAACACGAATATCAAATGCCATATTTTTTATCCGCTTTGTTGCGACGGGTAAATATAAAGGACGGGCGAACCCGTGGATTTTTCCACGGGCAACGACTAGTACAATATAATAACGAACATATAACAAGAAACCCTGCGGCTTTAAGATTTCCGTCATTAGCCTGAAAGATTTTGAAATTTAAAGTAGACCTTGAAAACGGAGAATTGTGGGGTAAACAAATCACGAGTATCACGATTCTCAACTATTTTTGTAACTAATCTGCAATGGTAAAATACAACTCAATAAATAAAAAATAAAACTTTTACATAGCTATATGAAGTATTCGAAAATAACAGTTAAAACTTTAACTGGATATTTTTAAAAGTGATCAGGAAAATTTTGGAAATTCCAGAATACAAATCTTGCTATGTAGAAACTTGACGATTCGAATATAATAACTTCTGAACGAGCTCAATTTGAATGATGAAGTAGTTCATTGTTTATTAATTCAGCAATAAATACATATTAGCATTTCAGTATTTTTTTCAACAAGAGAGTAAATTTTACAAAATACAAATACAATTTTACCATAAACTGCATTAAAACCAGGTTGTTTAAATATTGTCTCTTTTTTAACCTCTCTTTGCCTCTTTGATTTAAAAAGGGAATTTAATACAAAGATACAAATCCATGCGATGTGATGCACAGGTATATTTCGTGAGATTCTTAAAAATCAAGTCATTTCTAAGAAATCTTAGAAAAAATATTTTGTGATACTTTGGGTTGATCTCAAGAAAGATTTTTCAAGCAAATTAAGCACAAGGAGAACTGAAAATTAGCCAGTAACAGAATAGATAGCCGTTTTTAATGGTGGCATAGCTTGGTGGTTATAACTCTGGCACTTTGTGCGGGAGAACAGGGTTCGATTCCCCTTGGCGGCAATTCAATATTGGTGAGTGAATGCTACCATAGCCCTGGACTAGGACTCCCTATCTAAGCTATGACCTTTCCTGGAAATAATAGACAGGATTTGTAAGACTAGCCATATAAAATATACAGACATTCTATTTATCTATGCAGAATAATTATATATACGGTGCATACAGTATAATTAGCCGCTTATACAGCTACTTATACGATATAATATCTTTTTACTTAAATTTTCACTTTTCTTCGTTATCGATCTCCCCATAGCCATCTATATTTATATAGATCAACATAAAGTTGTGCTTCAATTTAAACCAAGAAAAAGATCAAGAAACGATTTTGCAAAAAAGATATAATTTTACTGTAGCTAGCAGTACATATGTTGTATTTATTTATAAACAACAAAACTATTCTGATTTCAAGAAAACACATGGAAATGACGCAGTTAGCTGTAAAGAACACAAAGAAGCTTCTAACAGCTAATAATACTAGGCGTAGCATCTAATTATCCTGCATCGGCTAACTATATATTGTTACAGGTTAATTATCAGTTCACCGACTGCTCAGTGCAAGCAACAATAAACTTTTGTCACGTTTTGACAACTTTTCTGCAAAAAATATAAAAAAAGTCCTGTGTGAATATATATATATATATATATATATATCTTTTTATCTAGAAGTAGTCCAATAAAGTGTCATTTGAAGTTATTTTTAGCCCCCCTTTTTCCATAAGAACAGGAGTTGAGTGTCTAGTCATGGAAGAACTACGCAAGGCAGGATAAAGGATCGTCTTACATCTTCCACGGTTATTTATTTTTTTTCAATACACCACCCACAAATTATCTTAAATCGCTCCGAAACATGTTTGATCAATTCGGGGTGCCACGCTACGGTCCTGATGCACATTTCCACGGTCTTTAGATGTTGTGGAACATCCCTGAGGCACCAGGGCTCTTCTTCAACAGCTCTCGTGCACATTTCTTGAGTTTTATAATCAACTGGGACATGGTGGAGCAGACTGGGATCATCTTTAACGACTGGTGCACATTTCCTGTGTCTAGAGTCGATCGGGAACATAATCGATCATATAGAGATCCTCCATAACTGCATCATTACACATTTCCTGTGTTTTTAGATGAATGGAAACATATTGGAGGAAACATAGATTCTCCTCAACTACTTTATTACACATCTCTTGAGTTTTGAAACTATCTGGAATACTTTGAAACCAATTCATTTTCCCTTTATTATAAGTAGATTTTTTTTATCAATAATTTTTTTGAATTACGTTATTTCCCTAATTCAATCACAATTACTCCCACAATTTTGAGATATCTTGCTTCTCATCCTCCGTCATACACATTCCAATATCGATCTGGATGCCAAGCCAATGACTTCAATTCATTTTTAATTTGAGCCTTCTGTGCTTTCCACTGGTGATACATAATATTGATCCATAGATTGAGATTACTATTAGAGAGATGTTTAGGCGTAATAAACCAGTCTGGAATATACGTCAGTATATAGGGATCATTCATAACAGCATTATTACACATCTCAGGGGTTTTGAAGCAATCTGGAAAATACCTGAACACCCAAGGGTACTTTTCAACGACCTCATTGCACATATCTTCGGTCTTGAGATGATCTTGAACATACTTGAGTATATGTGCTTGTTCTTCAACGAGTTTGTTGCACATTTCCTGAGTCTTAAGATGATCTGGAACATACTTGATTATATAGGGTTGTTCTTCAACTGCTCTAGCACACATCTCGAGGTTTTAAAGCAATCTCGAACATGCTCGAGCATCCATGAATCACCCATAACGGCATTATTACACATGTCCTGCGTCTTGAATTCATCCGGAACATACTTAAGCGCCAGGGTCTCCTCTATTGCCTCCTCTAATTCTGTAATGAAAAAAAGCATCTCGAATATGTTAACAGTTGATCTTGGGGGTCTCTGAGGTTCTTCCTGTGGTATTTCCCTAGGCGCTTCCAATAAGGAGATAAGATCAGCCTTGAGTAGCCTAGAATAGCGTTTCGAACCACAATCTTTTGCTATTGCACGCAATTCTTTAACGGTTGTTGTGTTCATCTTTTTATTATAATTTTCTTACACGGTCGGAACATTTTAAATTCTTTTACTCCACTTGCGCATGATGACTTTGTCAGATTCTTATTCGGATATCGTTGAATTTGTCGGATTTATAGGATGACGTCAGATTTAGCAGATTTTTTGCTGATGTCGGCAATCTTTTACTTATTTACTGGATGGAGGATCTGCTTGGTTAGGGGGGATCTGCTAGGTGTACTAGGAGAGCAAATTGAGTGAATGACTTTTTTTCCTGGAGGGGGTTCTCAGGCGGACCTACAGCGAGCGCTTGTCACTTGCAAACCCCAAACTGACTGTATATTACCTCTATAAACTAGCTCTTTTAGAGGGCGGTACACGTAGTTGACGGTCTTTTAAAGCCATGGCGCCAAGGAAAACAACCTGAGACGTCGTGGTCCATAGAGTGGAAGATCCAGACCGATGAGAACCTGCTTGGGCGGGTAGAACCACGGGATTTACGTGCAAGGTCCCTATTAGTCTGGATGTCTTCTCACAAAATTAAATAACCTGATTGTCTAAACAATTCTTTACTTGTCTTTTTCGTACAGAACGCAAAGAAAAAGTTGAACTCGATTTTACTTTGCTCAGTAAAGCCAAGAAAATTTTCTGTCCATGTGATGTATATAAGCATTTTAAGCATGCATGCTCAGAAATTTTCTGTTCCTTTCCATTCCATTCCACTGAAAAATTTCTTGAAGTGGAAGAGCCTTTATATAGCTTATATCCCTTTCATTACATATACTCACTCATACTTGTATTCAGATTAGGAAGGTATTTTAAACAAGAGTAGAACTTGTTAACTTTGCAAAAAATTAGTTCCTGTCCATTCCATTGCACTGGAAATTTTCTTGAACTGGAAAATAGCCTTTGTATAGCTGATAATCCTTTCAGTACATATACTCATACTTGTATTCAGATTAAGGAGGTATTTTAAACAAGAGTAGAACTTGCTAACTTTGCAAAAAATTAGTTCTCGTAAAAATTCAAAATATTTCGAAAATTAGTTTTTGCCAAAAATAATTCTGCAAAACATACATAACAGAATGTCTAAGGAAACTTTTATAATATCTGAAGCTGTCTACATATATCCAGAAATTAGCCTCTCCTTCTTTTCAATTCCTTGTTTTTTCATAGGACTCAAAATGCCGCAAAAATAAAAACTTTTTTCCATAAACTGGATTGGAAATCTAACAATGAACTATCTAGCTAAGTTCAGCAAAGAAAATATTTATTCAGGAAGTACATAGCTAGCTAAACTATATTAAAATAATATGTGACTTGCTAATAAAACAGCACACCTTTGCTAAACTTAAAAGTTGCATATTTTAGTCGTGAGACAATACAATATGTTACGTTTTCTGTTGCTGGATCATAAAATTCTACACGCTAAAGTTCCGCCATTGTTAGTCGCATAAATTAACGTAGACGCGTTCGCATAATCTGACCATATATTGGCCATAAATCATAACAAAACGATACCAGAACAATAAAGATTAAAAACACACTATTAATTAAATTTCTGATTGATAGGGCAATTAAAAAGTTAGGGCATTAAAAAATATTTAATCGCGTATATAAAAATTTACGAGAAATAGCTTCCGCATGGCTCAACTTTAGCAATTTGGCTAAAATCGCGAAATCGCTTAACTTTCTCTCTCGAAAGCTTCTTTTTTTAAAGTGTAGATGTAGAAAGACATTGTAGACAAAGTTAGGTTGTGTTTTTTTAATTTTGAATTATTATTTACAAATTAGATATAATTTGCATCTCATCTAATTAAAAACAGTTATTATTTTAAACGCAAGGATATTTGTTTTGAACACACTACTTCTAATAATAAATATCTTTATCACCACCACCGCATAAAACATAATTATATGTTTTGTGGCAAACAGCTAAAAAATGTACTTTTATAGCGTCACAAGAGTTAGATCCAGGAAATTAAAGGACTAGTATTATCACAATATTATACAACATTAAAATTTGTATAAAAATGCACTTTACAAAAGTAATATTAAGTATTAAGTAATATCAAAGGGAAAAAAGGAAAATGATATTAGAATTTGAGGGTCATCACTTTTAGTTTAAATTACCTTTCCTTACCAATATATAAAAATAAAAAGAAAAATAATAAAAGAAAACAAAAAATTGAAAGTAAACAAATAAAGGACACTCGACAAGTACACTCTGGGCTATAGCGTCAAGCGCAAGTGTTGACACAACGCCGAGTGAGTGTAATAAGCGTTAAACCCTACGCCTATATACGTCGCAAAACGTACGGCGTGACTTATATTCCATGGTTCTTGTTGTTGTGCAATCATACGTAGTCGCTTCTCCTTCTCCCGTTCTTCCTCTTCTTCGCTATTTTTATTCTAAACAAAATTTTTAAAGATATTTAGGATGCCGCGATTTTTAAGTCCTTGTCACAAAATAAATCGACTGTAAACAGGGTGATCATCTTGTCAATGTGTCAATGTTTTGACATTGACACATTGACAAGACAAGACAAAACAATACAAAACAAAACAAAATTCTTTGTCAACCAACATAAACACATGTCCAGGGGCGGATTTAACTATGGTGTGCTGGTGTAAATACACCTGTAAAAATTTCTCTGCAACCATGCTTTCTCTAAAGTCTGAACAAATTAGGATAACACCCGTGCGCACGCCCTCGGCGTGTAAAACTAGTTTTCGAAAGCCCCCTCTCCGCGCCAGGGTTTAATGGTCTTGGTTTTGTCCAAATTACAAATCGCTACTCTTTCGTCCTCTAAAATATTTCATTTCCCGTGTCGCCCGGCTCCACTATTTATAACAGTTCTGCTGGTGTAAGCTGATTATCTGGCTGGGCAAGAATTTCTCTGGTGTGGGCAACTTGTGTGAAATGCAAACTGTACGGCAGAACGATCCAGGACTAACATGGAGGTGAGCATCGAGTAGACTTCAATTCAAAGCAATTTCTTTTGGATTTAGTGAAGAGCATAGACTAGTTAACTAAATTTTGGGGATATCAAACTCACTCTCTCAAACGAAAGCTTAGACGCAAACAAATTTCAGAGCAAATCCCAAAAAGTCGAATGCACCTTAAAGCAAACCCCGAATTACAATCACCCAATCAGCACTTTGTCGGCGTGATCACGTCTTACCATTTTAAATAATCCAAGAATTAATTATATTTGTTAAGGTAAGTAAAGCCATTTGCGCTCAAAACAAAAGGTTTCTTGATATTGGCCACGTGACAAAGAACAATAGAATTAACCAATCAATTCTGATTAATTCGCCGTTCCCGTAATTATTAAGATTCGCAAAGCAATTATGATAGTTGTATTCATTAATATCAAAACAAACGCTAAGACGCTTTGACAGTACTGTAAAAATGGCCAAAAACAACAAGGAAAATATTTAAGCTTTAAATAAGGATGTAGATTCTGACCCTACTTTTTTTAAAGCTCTAGCAAGGGGTTCAGATCTACCTTTCGTGAGCTTTTTGGAGAAGAACTTGTTGTTGAAGAAGAAGAAACTATAAATAACAGCATTAAACTATTGGCAGAGATCTGTCTTTGCTGTCTGCTGTATCACACAAGTTTATGCAAGACTATTTAATCGATGGCACTATAGCTCTTGCTAATCGTGGTAGAGGTGCCTTGAAGCACAAAATTGTCGGATACCAGTTGTTTAAAGAAAATAATGTAAAGGCTGAAATACACTATCATTTTTCAATGATCATTTTCCAATTATCATTGAAAAATGACAGTGTATACAGAAAAAAATGTCATTTTTTACACTCTCATTTCCGATGATCCTTAAAAATTAAAAGTTGAACATGTTCAACTTTTAATTTTTCAATGACATTTTTTTTCTATTGTTTTAAATCGAAACCATTGTTTTCGCACACGTGTTTGTTGCACGCGATATAGGTTTGGGTGTAAACATAGTTGAAAACAAAGATTTAAACAAGATAATTCACCCGAGAATGAAGACGCAAGAAGCGACTGAAAATTTTATTGAGATTTGGAGAAGCCAGCCCAGCTTGTGGGATATCCCACATGATAAAAACTTCAAAGTTGCGGCTAGTTTGACTTTAACACGAATTGGGTCTCGTTAATGCGTTGTTTTTTTCTCAATGTCAACTTCTATGAGATTAAGGAGCTCATCAAAAATATTCCGCGGCTTCTTAAAAATCGCGTATACTCTTGGTATTGTAGTATTGTAGATGTCAAGTTCAGTTCGCCTATTTAACCACGGCTTCATCCATACACTTCTGTACTTTCTTTTTCTACGTTTGACTATATTTTTTGATAACATACAACAACGGCAGCTGCTATTTCTTCTTCAGAGTCCATGTTGCAAAGAAAACATGCTCAAGTTTCATGTTTTTAATGATAGTGTATTTGCGCCAAAATTTGCCATTTTTAACGTCATTGGAATGTATCATTAAAAAATGATCATTGAAAAATGATAGTGTATTTCAGCCTTAAGGGAGTTCGTGTTAAACCCAATGTGAAAGGAAATTATACACTTTTTATTGATAAGTGCTATGTAGCTGCTTCTATGAAAAGAGCCAAATACAATGTATATGTACACCTAAACCAAAGCACTGGATAGATTTTATATGCAACGTGCAATTGTAAATCTGGCGTAGGCGGCTGCTGTAAACATGTAGCTGTAACTTTATACCAGCTAGTAGACTATAAGGAACCCCACTTAAAAGAAGTTCCAGATGACAAAACTTGCACTGATGTTCTTCAAAAATGGCATGTTCCTGGAGAGGCTTCAAATAATGAAGCTATACTATTTTTGAATTAACATTTGAAAAAGCTAATTTTGAAAAAGATAGTACGAAATCAAGAAAGACGTCTATTGTTGCTGGAAAGCGTGATCACTGTTCTATACCTACATCTACCGAAGACCAAAACAGTATAAAAAATTAGGTGAACGTCTAGCCGATATAAGACAAGGTATATGCATGGAAAATTTGTTAAGGCGTATTAAATATAAGCCGTGTGATTTTTATACCACATCTCGAAAAGAAGTTGTTGATTTCGTTATCGAGGCAGCTGATAATAAACTAAATGCAGTTCATAACGATCGGTTGCAAGAAGAAGAGAAAATGTTTATCGATAATCACTTACTTATTACTGCAATAGAACATGAAACAATTGGGGAATAATCTTCTAAAAAATGGTTTTCAGAAAGAAAAGAACGCTTAACATTCTCAAATTTTGGCGCAGTAATTAATGCCAGAGTTAATTTATATCCTAAGTTTTGCAAAAGGTTTTGCCAGGAGAACATGATGGACAATTTGTTGCGGAGAGTTGTAAGTGGGGTAATCAATGAACCTATTGCACAAAACTTTATGAAAAAAGGACAAAATCCACCGTTGTGAGTTCCCCGTTCCCTCTATTCGCGAAAACCGCAATGTATCGAGGTAGTTGTATTCAAGAAATATTTCCTCGGAGCATATTATTTTCCCAAAGTTGTGTTCATTAAGCGGCGGCTAATTATTATGGCAATAAAATAATCTCCGTAAGCTATGTTCACATTTGCGCTCCATTTTTTACAGTTTCGCAATTATCTCACTAATGGCAGGCTATTATCCATATGTAAACATTGTATTTCGAGCCAATTGAGAGGGAAAAAGCGTAGAGTACGAAGCAGATATGTCTAACTTAATCGATTTAAATTCAAGTATTGATCTTTTCATAACTAGCTTTTCTCAAAGCTCTAGCGTGGGTCCAAGACCAGTTTTCAAAGAAATACAAAACTCTGGTGAAGATGAAACACTTGAACAAGATATCACAAATACTGTCAAAGACTGGAGCACTGATCTGTCACATCTTCCCCCCATATCACATGAGCGAATTAAAAGTATCTTGTGCTTGAAAAAAGTTTCGATAATAAATCCAGAGGTGCAGAGAAACATAAGATCCTGGGCTACCAGTTGTTTAAAGAGAACTACTTGAAAAAACTGAAAGTGAAAGCAAAAGTGAACGTTGAGAGACTTTGTTTTTTTGTTAAATGTTACGTCGCTGCCTCATGAAAAAAGAAAAATATACTGTGTACATACATCTATGTCAAGAAACTGGTGATGTATTTTATGGAAAATGTAGTTGCAAAGCTGGTAGCGGAGGCTGCTGTAAACACGTTGCAGCTGCATTATATCAGTTAGTTGATTATAGAACACTTGGTGTAAAAAGCGTGCCTGATGACAAAACATGCACTGACATTCTGCAAAAATGGCATGTTCCAGGTGAATCAGCAAATGTAAAACCAATAAAATTTTCAGAATTGACATTTGCCAAAGCTGACATAAACAAAGACGCCAAGAACAGTCGTAAGAGACCACTAGTCACTGGGAATAAATTTTTTTGTGCCACACCACTGTTCGCACACACGCCGAAAGAAAAAATAAAAAAATTAAGTGAAAGTTTGTTATCAACTGGAAAAGGTGTTATATTTGGAACTTTATTGAAGGGAAAAGATTACAAGCCATGTAATTTTTTTGACACAACTGTAAAGCAGTATATTGCCAACAAAGATCTTACATAGAAAGAAAATAAACGTCCAATACATGCAGTTCTTGAAAAAATTGCTGTAAATAATATGGATATCAGTAAATTAGATGATAAACAACAAAAATTTGTTACTGAGCATTTGTTAGTTGATGAGGAAAGGATAATACAAATTAAAAATGAATCATTAACCCAGGCTGCATCTAACCGTTGGTATGAGGAACGAAAAAAACGTATCACTGCATCAAATTTTGGATCTGTGATTAACCGACGACCAACCATATACCCAAAATCACTATTACAAAATTTATTGCAAAGTAAAAAATTCAAATCAACTGCTTGCGATTGGGGGAAAGAGAATGAAAAGCATGCAATCAAACGTTATGGAGACATCACATATTGCACCTGATTGCTAAATCTTCCAGCGGGAAAGCACATCTTAGTCGAACAAGAAAGAATTCCTCTTCTGAATTGAGTGTTCTGCTTCGTCCTCTTTTGTTTATTTCTTCTGATGTTTTACTTTCCATATTTGTGTTTGACCCCCAGTAAACCAGTTTACTAGCTGCTGGTTCCAAGTAGTCTAATATTATTTTGAATATATCATAGGATTCATTATGTTTGAATCTGTCAATTGTAAACTTTGTATTTTGAATATTTTTTCCTAAATTTTCAATTATTGTTTTCAACTCATTTTCCTTGCGGTCAAAGTATACCCTCAATTTTTTAGTTCTTCTGTTAACTGAGCTACTGTACTTTCAAGCTCTTCTTCCAATGACAGCTGTTTTTCTGTTTAACATGTAGCTTTATCAGGACGTATAGCAGATAAAAGAATGCGATCCCTTCCAGAACTATTCATCGTTTTTCTAGATTTCCACTCTGTAGGTTTTATAGTCTTCGGAACTATCGTTGGAACATTGTTCGTATAAGTTTTTTTACCTCCTATGAAGTGTGCTGAACAGACTCGATGTGATGTAGATGGGACAAATGAATGCAAACGGCAAACCTTCCAATGTTATACTCAAAATATAAGAAATTAATAGTTGAAAACACATAAAAGAGAAATATAAAAACTTGAATCATTTAGTATGTTGTATATCTATCGAAACATTTCAATCCAAAATATTAAAAGAACAGACCCAAACTTATAGTTAAGAAAATCACGCATAAAATCAAAGAAGATAACAATGCATCGTTTTCGAATTTAAGAATCGAATATATTTCAAACGGCAACGTAACAGATGTAAACATTGATTTAACTTTAGGTTTTAGGTTTAGGTCTTTTTTATAACGACATCAACACTAAATCAAACAGTCTGTAGTGTTAAAAACAGTAACCACGGAAAAATTACTTTTTACATGTTTATGTAAATTCTTATCTAGGATATACACGCTAAGAATAGTGGGTTTTAGTTTTAGCCTCGATGTTCTAAACTTCTTTGACAAAATGCTATCCTCATTTTTCTCAATATGTTCTTAACATGACTATGGCCTGAAAACATATAATGCCTTAATGAAAAAAAAGCATGCTATAAGTTACTAGCTAATGGCAATTCTACTACATGTAACGGCCCATTGCTTGGACAAAAAAAGTTCAGTTCGTTTGATATACAATAAAAAAAGTAAACTTCTAATAAACTTTGTGCGTCATACAAATCTTCATATTCAAAACAAACTATTAAGCTTAGACATATTTTTAGGATATTCTAAACTTCTGACCCATTTTTAGTATGTACATACAAAATACGTGCTTAAAGAAAATATTTTCCGTCTCAAGACACAACAACAAACTTAGGGGCTATTTCTTTCGCACACAAGAATCGGTTCTGGATGCTTGGATTCGGTTCTGTGTTGTTTCTTTGGTCACTGGAGCACTTGGAGCATACAGATTTGAATCTCAGGTATGAAAGAAATAGCCCCTTAATATTTAGCTCTGAAAGAAACGGCTAGAATCTCGTTATACACCCAAGTTCATTTCTCTACTAAATAATCTAAACAACGAACCTGTTTTTTCTTTTACTTCTCAGTAGTAGCTTGCTAGCGTTCTCCGAATAAAACTCCAATCAGTTTTTTACTATGAATACTAAACTTTGTTTCATCCCAAAGAGAACGAATTGAAGATGCATACAATTGCCTGAAACATTTCTAACTACAACACAACAGTTTGTTTTTTACATTTAAGATTCGAATTACATTCATATATGCAAATATTTTTATGGGGGATTTGGAGAAGGGGTTTTTGGAATCCTTAATGCTCAAGCCTCTTGTTTGGTTGAGATATATTGATGATATTTTTATGTTGTGGCAGCATGGAGAAGACAAATTGATTAAGTTCCATGAACTTTTAAATAGTTGCCATCCCACCATCAAGTTTACCCATTCATTTTCTAGAAATAGTGTTAATTTTTTAGATGTTAAAGTTATTCGCAAAGACAATCATCTTATTACCGACTTATATGTGGAATCTACTGATAC
Source organism: Hydractinia symbiolongicarpus (assembly GCF_029227915.1). Classification (NCBI taxonomy): domain Eukaryota; kingdom Metazoa; phylum Cnidaria; class Hydrozoa; order Anthoathecata; family Hydractiniidae; genus Hydractinia; species Hydractinia symbiolongicarpus. The sequence continues at coordinate 14,959,258 of NC_079882.1, read as the reverse complement.
TCATCAGTATCTACAGGCTTCATCTTGTCACCTTCCTCATCCTATCAGGGTATAGCATATAGTCAAGCACTTAGGCTTAATAGGACTTCCTCAGAGAGAGTTTTTCGATAAGAGGTGCAATGACCTAGAATCATGGTTGCAGGATAGAGGTCACAGTAGTAAGATGGTGAGACAGCAAGTACTTAGGGCTCGGAAATTTAGACGAGATGACTTGCTAAATACTATTAAAACTAGGAATGATGATAATAATTTCACCTTTAATATTACTTACCACCCAGCATTTATGAATATTAGGGGAGCGTTTTTTAAAATTCACTTTCTTTTGACACCAAATGAAGAACATCGCAAAGTCTTTTCTAATGTCCTATTGTGGGGTTTAAAAAAGGGAAAAAGTTTGCAAGACGTTCTTGTGCGGGCAAAGTTAGAAAGCCAACGGGTGCAGAAAATGTGGTGCTCGCTGCGATGTATGTAATTACATAAACACTACTTCTTCGTTTGGTGACAAAAACAAGTCCAATAAATTTGATATAAGAACTGTAAACCTGCGATATACAATATGTAGGTAGCGCAAGTACCACGTTTAGCTTTCGTTTTAATAATTACAAGAGTTGCTTTCGGTTTATTCTGTACCACAACAATCTTTTCATTCACATTTTGTAGACTATTTATCTGTTAGAGTACCTATGTTCCGTATATGCCTAAATTTCGTTAATTGTTTGTATTTGTGTTGTAGTGTCTCCGCTCTGAAGAAGAGGACTGTCATTACAATTACAAATTACAATTACAATTACAAATACAAATTACAATTACAAATTACAAATACAAATTACAATTACAAATTACAAATTACAAATTACAATTACAAATTACAATTACAAATTACAATTACAATTACAATTACAATTACAATTACAAATTACAATTACAATTACAATTACAAATTTGTAATGCAATTGTATTTGTAATGGTTCGGCCACTTCAATTTATTATTCATGCGTTATTTTTAAAAAACCTTTGTAAATATGCATATACTTTCATATATATAATATATACATATATAATATACATATATATATATATATATAATATACACACGGGATGAAACAAAGACAATTTTTACATTCAATACTATAGTTTCATGCTTTCGCAATCCTCAGTTGAATAAATTGACATTTAAACCGTAAAAGCAATATAAAGTTATCAAAGGACATCTATAATCTATAAAAAAGTGACGTTGTTCCTTCTAGTCTTTAGTATCATTTTGGAAGAGTTTGTACTTATTGATGTGCCTGCATTTGGATATTAATTCTGATCGCGTGTTTAATAAGTTGTTATCATCGTACATTGCGATTTCTAGTTTCTCGGCTAAACACAAATTGCATTTAATAGCTTTGGAGTTCGGGACAAGTTCATTACATTGTTGATTATTTTCCATGTGATTAATGGTATGTAATTAATCTTTTATACGCCATACTTCTTTTGAAAGTTCCGTGTCTTTTTTGTACTTAGCTGTGTTAAAGGATTTTTTGTGGTTGGCGTATCTTTGTTTAAACGTTGTTGCTGATAGACAAATGTAAACCTTGCGCTCATAGTTAAGGATGTTTAAATTTATGGTTGCTTTATAAATGTTTTTTGTTAAACATTTATTTTCAACTGATATTTAAAGCACGTAATTTTATACGCAAAAAAACATACCAAGTAAAAGAATTCGACTATTACTTGTTGACATGTTAAAACCGCACGCCAAGATCTTCAATAGGAAAACCACATCTCCATCTTGTTAGAACTAGAAAAAATTCTTCACAGAGTTCTAGGCTTCTAGTCCTTGCCCTTTTTTTGGCCATTGGATGGTTCCTTGGAATCCGATTCCCAATAAAATAGTAATGAAGCATCAGGCATAAGGTATTCTTGAAATAACGCCTCAAAAAGTTCATAGCTTTCGTGTCATATTTTTTAACTGTATATTTTTTCAACTAATATATTTTCATTATCATATTTCTGTTTTGTTATTTCCTCCAGTTGTGTTTTTAAAAGTTCTATTTCCATGGCATGTTGCTGTTCTAATGTCGGTTCAACTTCGTGTGAACTTTCTTGTTCCCTTGTGGGTCGAATAGGTAAAATAACTCTGGTAAAAGTATAAGACTAGTAGGAGTTTTCTTTGTTTTTTAGGGACTAGCACTGCGACCTTTGGAACAATACTTGGCACTTTATTCATGTATGTCTTTTACCCCCTTCAAAGTGGGGTGCGCAAACCCTATGTGAGCTTGTTGGCTTGAAGTTTTTCCTGCTAATTTTAGCTAGCCACTGCTTTCTCAAGGCCTTGTCTTTAGGACTGATGTTAAAACTAAGGTCTTTGTTTCGTTTGGAATTGTTTAAGCAGTGAGGAACACAGCATGTTATCCCCCCAATCTTGTTCGAGCCAATGTTGGTTGATTAGCTGCTAGTACATCTGATAAGGTAGAACAAACAGAACTAGAAGTTCCAGTGATTCTGTCAGTTGTAGAGCATTCAAAAATACTGTTTTTATTATATATAGTTGTAGAATTCAGTGGATTTTCTGTATTTTTGTTACTTTCTGTATTTTAATTACTGCAGCCATGATTGTTTACATCTAATTTTCGACCATACTGCATACCATAATGCATTGCGAATCTTCAGAATTACGGGAACGGTGAATTCTGGTTAGTTGGTTAATTTTGATTCTTTTTTTTAATAAAATTGATTTTAAATATCCTGATTGGTTTAAATCCTCACATAATCAAGCTGATTGGTTAAAAAACAATGCAGTAGGGGAATTAACTGTGACTATTTTGATAAACAATGCCCCTTGTTTTTTTCGATCTTCGACTTCGCATTTTTGTACAGGAAATGTCGCAAACGCTTGCAAGAAACATTCAGAAGACTTAAGTAACCACAGTGGTATCACATATGCATCTACCATACGCGATCCTGAAGAAACCCAATTCCGTTCAATATTTTATGTATATTTAAAACGTAAATGTAACCACCAGTTGTATTTGAGCGCTTTTACAAGCAATTAAACCTCTTAGACGCTACCAGTCAAAAAAATTCCTAAATCCACCCCTAATGTCGACATGTACATGTTTGAGGGTTCGAATCAAATATTTCTAATGTAAATAATTACAACGTTGAAACACTTCATGCAATCCATCTGAAAAAATATGATTTGAACCCATTTCAAGTTTTAGGTCTAAATAAAGGTTTTTGCTGAAATACTGTCCATAATATATACAAGTCACTAATTATTCAAATTTCGCCAAGGAAAAATATTTTTTATTGCACAAATCTGTGCAACAAAGTGTAGCACAAATCATCCGCCCTACCTTATTTGCAAATATTGGAGGTAATCTGTAGTTTTTGTTGTAACCCGTGTAAAATACACTGGTTTTGGACTTTGTGTAATATTTTATATCCAACAATTTCATAACAAGTTCAATCATCATTTGGGCAACCTTTTTGAAGACAACTTTTGTAAGTCCAACTAAAACCACTCCTAAAACAAAAATAAATGTGGTGGTAGCAACTTAAGACAAAAAACTATAAGAAAAAAAAGAAACCATCATACCTAAAAAAACTCTTGCAAAACCAATGGTTATTGTGTGTATTAAAGGCGTTTCTCCTAAAACATAAAAAAGTAAAAAGAAATTCCATGCGCATACTACATGACGGTGGGCAAACCAAAATACATGGCTGCTTTACCTACCGTACTTATACATCTCCATCACATTTTTCAGTGGTGGTGATCGTCCATGGGAGTATGCTTTACCAAGGATAATACCAGTTGCTGCTGATACCATTGAAGTCTTTGATAAAAAAGCGAAAAAGTTAAAATGTGTTAAAATGTGAAATGCACATCTACATACATATACATACATATACATACATATACATACATGTATACATACATATACATACATGTACATACATATACATACATGTACATACATGTACATACATGTACATACATATACATACATGTACATACATATACATACATGTACATACATATAATGTACATAAATACATACATACATGTACATACATACATACATGTACATACATACATACATACATGTACATACATACATACATACATACATACATCAAATAAGACAGACTTACTGTTTCGACAAATGCAGCAAGACCGACCTCATCATAGGGATGCAGTATCAATAAAATACAAGATATAACTGGTAGCAGTAATGCACCTGTATTAAAAATATCAGTAAGTGCTGTATGGTGAAAAAAATGGGTCTATATATACACTATGAAATTCATTAAAATGATAAATGCACAGGCATCAACGTAAAACAAAATCACAGAACCTTTCAACTCGAATGTGCAGTAAAGATACAAACACACAACTAGCATAGATTATGCATAACAAAAAACTTACTTTGACTATTGAATATGCTCGACAAATCCATGATGTTATCATAACGGTGCATAAATGCCACGATAATACAGCCTATTAAACTTCCAGTCACAACATCAGCAGGGCTATGTATACCATTATATATTCGACATATTAATACACTGCACGACCCTAGAACCAATTTATAATTCTTTTTACTATCCATACTGTCACAGAATTTAAGTAAACTTGTCAGCAATCCTTCAAAAATTATTAAATTATCCACACAATAAATGCTACGATAATTCAGCCTATTAAACTTCCAGCCACAACACAGCACGGCTATGTATACCATTATATATTCGACATATTAATACACTGCACGACCCTAGAACCAATTAATAATTCTTTTTACTATCCATACAGTCAAAGAATTCAAGTGAACTTGTCAGCAATCCCTCAAAAATTATTAAATTATCCACACAATGAAGTCAACAACAAATTGCTGAGAGGCATTACATACATGTTGCAATAAGTGTGAACAATACTATGAATGTTGTCAACTCCAAATGATAATGTAGGAGACAATAAAACCAAATGTACCTAAGCATAAATATAAAAAAAGTTAGTTATTTAAAGTTTACAATAATATTTTATGTTATTGTAAACTGTAATTAATTTAGTTCTAGAGCAAATTTTTACATTTTGTTTGAAGTTTCTGATAGCTAAATAAAAGATATTTATTTTGTTTTCTGGTGTTTACATAGTTCGCATGAAAACATGCAAAAAATCCGATTTCCCCCAGGACCTAGTAGAGTTAAAAGATACTAAAAATAGGTTGAAAAACGTACCATGGACAAACAACTGCCAGAACAGAATGATGACTAGGAAGACCCCTAAAAAGCAAAAGTTCTGCTTCAAAATATCAAAAAATAATGACAAAATGAATACGCAGTCTGGCTACAAAAATGAATTTTTCATGACTGCATGACTTCTATGACTACAAAACACATAACAACGCAACGACACTACAATTAACCAGTTGTCAAAACGAAACTTTAGAAAAAACATACCAAGTATAATAGGCATTTTCTAATGGTCGTACAGGTGGACTTGGTGGTCTTGGCAAGCAGAAGACATTCTAAAAAAGATAACAGATACAACAGAAATGTGCACAGACTCATTTATTTGTTATCATTTCAATAAAAAGGATAATGAAGTATATAATACTTTTACTCCATTTGCACAGTAAAAACCAACAGCCATGCCCACAGAGATCAATCTTGCAAGACGCATATCGACAATCCTAATAACATGATATAATTTCACAACCTTAGTAATACTGAATACTATCAAGTAAAACAAATCAAACAAAACATTACCATGCCAAGAAACAGAACAATACGACATACGCTTCTTCTGTACCCAAAATACTTGCAATATGCATATATTGTGTAACATACTTGCACCTCAGTCGCTAAAACAAATATTTCTCTTAACAATCCTTAAAATACCTCAGTTTTGTATATACCATAAGAGACTATGTGTACCTGAATCGCTAACAGAACTGGTGTACCATATAAAATACTTTCTAACAATTTATGACGGATCCATCGGCCAGGTGGTCCCAGATGATCTAGAAAAGGCATTAAAAGAACCAGTTAACAGCCAATTTTCTGTTAAAAGTAATAAACTCTACTTGCCAATGATCCCTATTAAATACATAGTTTTATTTCCATATCGGGACAAAGTTAACTCCTTTCTTTCACATGATTAAGAAAAAACCTTGGTAATTGAGGCTTATTTCCTGCAAAAAACTTTAAAAAGAATATTTAGCACAACTTAATTAATGGTTAGCAGACCCGTATGATCCTAGGTTAAGTTATGACTCCCCAAACAAGGTATGTCAGCTCTCAAATGACGGATTCTGACATTTTCTTTGGTAGCAAAAAGACCACAACAAGTTTGGCATGCAGAACGAGGTAATTTGTCTTGTTCCTCAATAGACCTATTTTGTAATAGCGTATTTTGTAGAACTAAAACAGATATGGATCTGTTTTAGTTTTACAAAATACGCATGCAAAAATGCAGAATAACATAAAAACGAGATTAGATATGAGCCAATTTCGGGATGTTGCTTGTTTACATGCACATTTGAAGAATGTATCAACAATATGTTGCCTTTTACAGCTTTTAACGGGCAGTTCACAAAATCGTAGTTAACACAGTAATAAAGAGGGTATTGGTGGCGAGGGCATGACAAAAAAACTTAAAATATCATAGATTTTTAGTGCGTATCTTTTGGTATATGTTAGCTAGTTTAATCTTACCTAGCAACATTTTTAGAATGTGAATACATGTTTATTTTACTGTTTTCGTTAGTAAATTTATAACAGTTTACTAACGCCAAGTGACACTTTATATTACTCTGATCAGTTCAAAAAATGAGACTAGCTGGGAACTTCAAGTATAATCTTAACAAAACGTAATATAGTACCACGGCTACTAGACCCAGACAGCATAAAAATATATTAGGAATTTAATTTTGAGCTCTTTCTACCCCCAAAACCAAAGTTGAATTATGTATTTTATTTCTTTCTTTACTTATCCAATATGTTCAGGAGATGTAAAGAGAATGAAAATATTTAGTGCCGTTTATTCTAACTTTAACAGCTTTATTCCGTTAAATACAAACGTGGCCTTATAAACATCATATATTTTGTATTTGTTCAAATTTTGAGATATTTTACATTGAGGTTAAAAAACTTAAGGATGTTTTACGTAGCATCCAATATCCTGATAGTTTTATTGACAAGTGTATTAAAACATTTTGAGATAAAATCTTTCTTCCTAAACGGTAGAAAAACAACATTTTTATTTTTACCATATTTAGGTACATTATCTCTACATTTTTGAACTAGACTGGTTAACTCTTTTAACAAGTCTCTTCGAGCCTGCAGTCTTAAAAAGATTTTTACATCACCAGTTCGTTTGTGATCGTTCCTTAAATTCAAAGATTGTGTTTCTAAAGCTCTTCTATCGAATGTCATATATCAATTTAAGTGTAGTATTTGTAATACTACATATCTTTGCAAAACTAACCAACATTTGAAAGTGAGAGCCTCTGAACATGTGGGAGTGTCACTGGTTATGGGTAAGCGTGTTAATAGCACCCAGTCTACCGCTGTTAAAGATCATCTATTCTCTTGTGGTATGGCATCTTTAAACGACTTCAGTGTCATAACATCGACACAAAACAATTTTCTTTTGGAAATTAAGGAGAGTCCCATGATCTATAGAGATAAACCAGCTCTCAATAGGAATGTATCATCACTTAATCACTTATCTACAGCATTTGTGCGTATGCTGAAGTGTGATAATACTTGTCCATATTAGGAAATTATTTTACATTAAATTTTCTATAAATTACGTATTATATATTAACAACTTTGTATTATGCCTGAAGATGGCCAAAGTTACGACCAAAAGCTTTTACTAAATATATTGGAATTGTAAACTCGCTTATCTTTTTTATATGTCTATTTGTTGCACGAGTCATATTTTTCATCGAATGTACAATTCTGTTATCAATATGGGTCCTGCAAAAAATAAAATTGTCAAAAATTAAAAATTGATGTTTGAGAAGAAAAAAGACTTTAAAACCACAACAGAAGAAGATTAAAAGGGGAAAAAACATGACTGAAGGTAGGGTAGAAACTACCACCACAGAGATATGAGGTAAAAAGTGTCTAAACTGATATGACACAGACGCACAAAGAGTAAATATCAGAACAAAATATAAGAAGATAAGATGAAACTGAAAGCTAAACTTTGTTGTAAGTAATATTGACTTTTTTGGGTGGAGACAGTAATAAGAGATTTTAACGACCATTAAGAAGAATAAAAAAGTGCAGATTTTCTAATCACATTTTCCAAAATATTTTTTTAAGGCTGTAGGTATAGCTTAATTACAGCCCTCTGAATCATTCAGTTTTTGCCGTTGTGGTCGACCTCCACAACGGAAAAATTTTGCTGTAGTGGTTTATAGACTACACAAAAATAAAAGTACTCTTTTCAACTTACTAATCTTGCTAGCTACTTCTTTATTTCATCAAACAAGTCTTTGTTAGATCATACCACGCATCAGTCTTTTTCAGAAATATTTGAATCAAGTAGATTCAAATATTTCTGATAAGTAGACAAATCAAGGATGTTGCGCATGCGATGTTGCACATTTATTTTGTGGTAGAAAAGTGGGGGAAGTTTTAAATCGTGAAACCAAAACACGATGATCGAGCGTATAGCGACTCTCTCAATCTTAACTTCCTTTTCTACATGTCCGAAATAGTATGCATGACTATACTGTCATTTCCATAATAAAGAAAAAAATTTACCACACGTGGGTTTCGTTTTTAAAATTGTTTGAATAACACTTGTAGCATAGAGAAAAAAATCCATTAAATTCAGACCTGCTATGGTTTCCAATTGTTTTGTCAAATGAAAAAATTATTTACAATTAAATCCATGATAAAATGTCTGTTTTGCAGATGTGTTAAGAAGGGAAGACCAATACCATGAGGTATTCAAGATAGCAAAGCAAATGAAGCAGGTGAGAAGTGTATACGTAATGATGAAGGTGTTTTGGCTAGCACAGAGGAGGAGAAAAGGGTAGCTTGGAAGAATTATTATCAGAGGTTGCTTAACACTGAGTTTGATTGGGATGAGGATAATTTGCCCGATGATGATGTTGTAGAAGGACCAGCTATGCAGATCAAGACAGAATGGGTAGTGGAGGCTATTAGAAAATTGAAGATTGTCAAGGCTGCAGGAGTATCAGGTATTGGTGCGAGATGGTAAAAGCATCTGGATACATTGGAGTTAAGCTTATTACAAGTCTTACTAATCAGATTATAAAGGATGGTGCTATTCCGTGAATTCCGTGAATTGTTTTAAGGGCAAGGGTGATGCAGAAAGTGATTGATAAGTTACTTAGAGAAAGAATTGATATAGATAAGATGCAATTTGGTTTTGTTCCAGGGCGTGGCACTACAGATGCAATATTTTTACTCAGACAGCTTCAGGAAAAGTATTTAGGAAAGAGAAAGAATCTCTATTTTGCCTTTGTAGATTTAGAGAAAGCTTTTGATAGAGTGCCACGTAAAGTTATTTGGAAGGCTATGAGAAAATTAGGTGTGGATGAGTGGCTAGTTACGATGGTACAGTGTATGTACAGCAATGCTAGAAGTCGTGTGAGGATTAACGATTCACTTAGTGATGAATTCAGTGTAAATGTTGGTGTACATCAGGGTTCTGTACTTAGTCCTTTGTTGTTTGTTCTAGTCTTAGAAGCGTTGTCGATGGAGTTCAGAACAGGTTGTCCATGGGAGTTATTGTACCACAGAAAACAATAGGTGCAACAAAATTTGAACATAAAGTAGATTTATCTGCAAATAAATCCTCTGAAGAATATGTAATAGTTCTTCTAGACAAATGAGCAGACAAATTTTTAATTCTTGAAGAAGCATTATATCCAAGATTTTGTGTGGGCAAAGGGTTTTTTTAGGGACGGTTTACCATCCACAAAATGTCCGGAACAAACTCTGTTATGAGCATTGGGAGACCAGAGTTTACCCTTAATATCCAGACGATTAATAATTCTAACCAATTTATCAGGGCGAACAGGATCTTTCTTTGCAATGGGAAATGGGTATAATTTATAAATGGAGGATCACAAGTTGTACAAAACTTGTAATCCTCCGTATTTAGTTAGTTTTACTCATAACATAACACTTTTTAAGTAATAAAGTAGATAAACTAGTCCTCTTGTTTTGCAATTTCTAGTTAATCACTTACATTAGGCTCTACAACCTTCTATACTCCTGCATGAGTCGTTTTTATTATTTACGCTTTCTAGTTAATTTTTTAACATTTTGTAGGTCCACATCAACTTTTAGCTGCCTTTGTATTTTAACCTGCTGTAACCTCACAAGGAGTTCTTCTGCGCGTATTAGAGCAATCGTATGCCTGACAACTTGGCATTTTATGTCCAAAATTGAATTATTTTTAGGTCTGAAAGACAGATAATTTTTTTTATAAAACAATCAAACAAGTAGCATAGGACAGATATTTATTCTTTCTTAATTTGTTTGTATAACATTATTTCTGCATTTCAGACATCCTTCCAGCGTGCTGCACTCTTTTAATATAAACATTTGACTTTGTGTTTTCTGCGCTTCAGCCGCTCTCGCACTTGTAACATTATCACTGAATGGCTTTGTAACCTCGTATCTCCCTCAAAAATTCATAAAATTGTATAATTTTTTGGGAACATTTTTATTTTTATGGTATGAATGAAATTATAACAAAAATTCAGAAGTCAATTTTGACCTCAATTCCCCTATGAAAACAAAAATTAAAAAGTGATCTCCATTAGAATTTGCCAAATACATTGGAGATGAAGTCTTAAACGAAAGACTTCCATTACAGGTCACCTGGAAGATTATTCCACACTTTAGCAGCTCTAAACAGAAAGGCTTTTTTGCCAAATTCCGTGTTGACCAAGGAAAGTGTTAACCTGTTTTTTGAAGCTACTCTTGTTTGGTGATTGTGGCAGTTTTTTGCCAAAAGGAATTTTGAGCGCATATAATCAGAAGCAATGTAATTCATGCCTTGAAAACTAATATGGCATCGTTTTTGATGAGTAAATTATTCAGTAAATATTCCCTATATTTCCCCAGAAAGGTACAGACACATTTTAAAATGTACCTCCATGATTGAAGATGAAAGAGAAATAAAACATCCTTCATGCATAAGAATAAATTATTAAATAAGTAAGCACAAGTTAATAAATAATAATTAGTGATACAGTACAGTCTGAATGTAATATGCCGCGAAACTCGCATGAATAGTTACATAGAACAATAACATTGCGATAACTTTTGTTTTTTTAAGAAAATAATTGCCTCGCTGATAAACAATGACCCCACGCGATCGATTGTTTAATCACAATAGGTTGCAAGATCAATTTTAGCAATCTATTTTGCGCGAACTCTTTTGAAAATTTTAATTGCAGTATTTAAATATTAAAGTTTAGATTACATTTAAAAGTTTAAAAACAAAAAGCGGCGATAGAAATTTTTTTTAAGATCACATTTTAAAAGTTTAAAAACGAAAAGCGGCAATAGGGATGTTTTTAATATCACATTTTAAAAGTTTATAAATGAAAAGCGGCAATAGAAATGTTTTTTAAGATCCCATTTTAAAAGTTCAAAAAAGCGGCGATAGAAATGTTTTTTAAGATCCCATTTTAAAAGTTTAAGAATGAAAAACGGCAGAAGATATGTTTTTTAAGATCGCATTTTAAAAGTTTATAAACAAAAAACGGTGATAGAAATGTTTTTTAAGATCCCATTTAAAAGTTTATGAACGAAAAGCGGCGATAGAAAAGTTTTTAGATCGCATTTTAAAAGTTTAAAAACGAAAAGTGACGATAGAAATGTTTTTTTAAATCGCATTTTAAAAGTTTATAAACAAAAAGAGGCGATAGAAAAGATTATTTAGATCGCATTTTAAAAACGAAAAGTGGCGATAGAAATATTTTTTAAATCGCATTTTAAAAGTTTATAAACGAAAAGCAGCGATAGAAAGGATTTTTAGATCTCATTTTGAGAGTTTAAAAAAGAAGAACGGTGATAGAAATGTTTTTTTAGATTGCATTTTAAAACTTTAAAAACGAAAAGTGGCGATAGAAATGTTTTATTTGTTTCAATAAAAAAGTATGCGGAAGGATTATTTTACGTTGTTTGTTAAGAAGGAAATGTTTTCATCGAGAAAAGTAGATATTGTATTTATTTCAGAATATACACCATTTTACAAAAATAAACCGTAGTTGTATTCTTTTAATAAAAAAATGCACGAGTCATTTAATAGTTGTGAACAATGCTTCTCATATTTATTTTAAATTAAACGCGCTGGAATATTTTTAAGTAATTAAATCAACAATACATTCTAGCTCAATGTATTATAAAACTTCGAAAAAGATTTTTATTATTTAATTACTTCATGCTAATACTTAAGGGAATAGCTTATATTAACATTTACACAATGCATCTCGCTATTACAAGAAATATAATTGCTCTGATATTTCCAGTGAGCACATTGTTTTTAACACGCAGATATAAACTCGCAAAACCCTTAAGGGATTTAATTATAACAAAAGACAAACGACTGCCGTCCTGCAAGCAAAGGTGTGATATTAGCATGTACGTGGTAGATTACATTCATACTGTACTGTAGATAAATAAATTGGTAGTAAAATGCATCGCATGAATAGAGGAAACAAGAATGTAATTTATGCATGAACAGGCCATTTTGTAAGATTTTAGGTAGGAGTGCAATGAATCGTATGCCTCAATAATTCTGCGTGTGAGGTGCGTGTGTGGTCTTAAAAACTAAATTCTCAAGAAGCAAAAGTAAGAACAAAATTCCTTTAACGTGGGGAACATGCGAAAAATAAGTTCCAACAAAGTTTACAGCTAGGAATTTAAACAAATGGTACAAAAAATTGTAAGTAAACTCATTAATTAAACTTTGTACGTACTTGTGGGACGAACAATGTAAATTATATTACGGAAAGTTGAAGCGTGGCTAATAACGATATTTAACAATTCAATGCTTAGGATCAAACATGTTATTCCTTACTAAAATAACATTCCGTTACCATCAAAGATCTTTTTTTTATTTTTTACTTATTTTGTTTTAGTGATTTTTGAACTTTATTTCTCTGAAAGACAATGATAAATATATAAAGCTCGAATTATAAAATCACAAAAACACTACTATAAATATTTGCCGTATTCCTTCAATTTAATCTAACCGTATTCCTTTAATTTTATCTAAATAAAGTTATTTAAAAGAACTCAATACTTCTGACCTTAGTTCACTTAGGTGCTGTATTATTTTCTCTCAATAACGATTTCCTCACTTCCTTACAACACGATTCTGGAGATTAATTTTTCTTTTGTGTCGAATGTTATTCTAATCAATTTATATCTTTGCAATCACATTAAGCATATTGAAATGATTTGCTTCTGGGAATAGAGCAGATGGCAGGTACGTTTTTAAGGTGTTATTGACATGTATTTCACATTGATAAATGCTGTTAAATAACAGTAAAAAATGTTACAATTTATAGTTTTCTTTTTTTTTATATTGGCTACTTTTAAACAACAGGTGGCCACAAAAAGTGTGAAAAAAGATTAAAAAATATTAATAAAGTCGTTGGCCCGTGGGTAAGTCCAATGGTTTGCCTACCCTTTATATACCACATTTCGTGTGTCCCGCTACTTGAGGTACTATTTTGCACAGGGACAGACAGAATACGGCTATTATTATAGAGATAAGACACACAAAACTTTGTCCTCCCCATTACTCCCACTTATTTTATTATGCACACTATGATTGGTAAGATGAAAATGGATAATAAAATTATAAAAATCTGTAGTATCTAGCTAGCTATAATTAATTGGTTGACATTTAATAACAGACTTCTCTGACTGAAATTTTCTAAACGACAAGGAGAGGATGGAAAAAAATCATTAGGCATCTGAAATTTGTGTTAGTTAATCTAGCCAGTTAGCTATTATGTTAGAGATCATCTCCAAGACCGTTTTAAAAAGGATCGTTTTATTTTTTAATTAACATGACTTGCCATATGAATTCGAAATGATTTTAAAATGACATTTTTGAAATTGTTTTAATCACATGAAAATCGTTTCATTACCTATAAAACTAAATTTGTTTCAAAAAGGTTTTGTTCTGTATGATCGTTTCAAACAGCATAATTTGTTTCAGCATTTGATATCGTTTTGAAATCGTTTCATGGTGTTGAGGAATAATAAGAAAAAAATAATAATCTATCAAGTAATCAAATGGATATTTACACAGTAAAAAGCACATGCTAATGAAAAAAAAATATATTTCACAGCAACTGCGTTCGAAACCTTTTCACTGTCATTAAATAGCGGTTGCAGTTGCTCTCCTTTTATAACAAAATAGGGCTATTTTTTATGTTCTCTCATCATTTTAGAATGTGTTATCCCTTGGTGATTTAATAAGGGCGAGTGAAGGTTACCATAGCCCCAGGTTAACCCGAGGGAAGATGGGCACAATGTGTGCGCCGTTGGATTCTACAGGGAGCTGTCTGGTAGACCTTGGACCATAATTGGGTCTGCTTAGCTCAAAATGAGCATTAAATACTGTAGGACTCCTCATCTAAGCCATGGCCCCTCCTGGAAATAATAAACAGAGTATATCCCTCAATATTTGTGAGGTTAGCCATGGAAAATATGCACATCTATCTGTCTATGGCGATATTTTTAAGCTTTGTAGGGTCATTTTCTTGTCCTTATAGAACGAATTATGGCAATATTTAAGCTTCGTAGAGACGATTTCTTGTCATTTTGTAACGAATTACGGCGATATTTAAGCTTTATTAAGACATTTTCTCTTCATTTTAGAACAAAATGTTGCGATGTTTAACTTTGAAAAAAACACATTCTTTTTAATTTAGAAAAAAATACTGCGACATCAATTTTCGTGGCCAAATGTTTGTTTGCCAAATTATAGAAAAGCAATATCTATGCCTGGAAGGATCGTGTTCTTATCATTTTTAAAACAAAATACACCAATTTTTACAAAAAAATTATTTACGTGTACCAAGTTTAATTGGATTTAATTGGTTTACTGTAACATCATTTTAAAATTCATTTTAATGATACATCATTAACACCTGTACATCGTATCAGAATGATATTCTGACAATCGTATCAAATTGTTTCAGAATTTTTTCTGAATCGTTTCCAAATCGTTTCATTTTTCTTGGTCTGTTATAAAATCGCTTCATGAAAAAAATATGAAACATTTAATTCGTTTCAGAATAGGATTATGAAATTTTCATACGATGAAAATCATTTTAATTTGTATCAAAAATAAAACGATCTTGGAAACGATCCCTTAGCTGTACTAAAAATCTTTTTTTTAATAATGACTTACAGTCAAGGAGAACTGTTAAGTAGGATAGTTAGCTGATACAGAATAATTATTAGGTACATACAGTATAATTAGTCACTCATGCGGTACACAGCTAATTAAGCGATAACAGCCAGTATATTTGTTATGATTATGCTGAGGCCATGCAGCGTTAGCAAAGTCGGTATAACAATTAATCTTTTTGGCACAGTCATTTCTTTTTATTGCTTTTTTTTATTGAAGCAGAACATGTTACAGCACTAGATAGCTATGCAAACGTCAATAAAAAAAAGTGTGACAAATTTTGGTTTGATTTCATTTCAAGAACAATGGGCATGCATGCACTTTTGTGTAGGTATAAAAGCAGGACTCTCACAAGATAAAATGGCTATTAACGAAGATTAAAGATTTTTTGAGTAGCCTAAGATAAGAGGGTGCCGATAAGCAGAAAACATCCACATATATAAGGCCGACTTTTCGAATTAAATTTAACGGCCTGCACTATTGCGAACTCGTCCGATGCACTCCTGGAATGTAATACCTTGTAACATACCATGCGGACGACAGTTGGAAAAAGGTGCTTGAAGAGAAAGGAGTTAATAAAGTTTATAAGTTGTTTATTAAGTAAATCTTATCAAAAACCATCAACAACAGTTATTTTAAGAACTTCGCTACCACATTACATAAGTTTATTTTAATTTTTATAGTTTTTCGAATCATTTGTGGTGAATCTTTGAGTGTTTTTGTTCGGGTCTATGCAGGTTTTTTCAACGCAGAACTCTCCTGAAAACACCCGCACTTTTTACAGCGTATGCAGCTTATTGGCACCCTCATCCTAAGGTCCAAGAGGTACTGGGATTTTCTTCTAATTTTTCTTGAAAATGATTCCCTTATTTTAAGGGATTATTTCTTTTTTTGGGATGGATTTCTTTGATTCTTGTGTGGTCTGTTGTTTATATTTTCTACCTAGCCACAAAATTCTTGCGCATGAACAAAGGACTGCAAACTTTTTAACTTTTGTACACATTGGCAAGTCATCTATAATTACCCTTATAAGCGGGTAATCATACTGTACGTTCCGTATAATCCGTATAATCCTGGTATGGGATAACTATTCCGTACAGGCTAATTAACAGTTCCTCCCTGACTGGCTTAGCTAGCTACCTATTGGTGCAGGTATGAAACCAAATTCTTCATCACTTTCACTTAACTTGCTTTCGTTATCGTTCATAATTTGTTGAAAATACTCTAATTCTTCGCTTTCGTCCGCAGTGGTATCATCAATGTTATCATTCTCCATTTTACCTGCTTTGACTTGACCTGACCAATCCTTCCATCTATATGCTTCCTACAGAAAGCAAAAATGGAATGTCGAAAATTGTAGCGCATTCAAAATAATTTTTTAAGACAGTGTGACCCTGGAACTATAGTGGGTTTGTTCTGCCCGGATTGCGAAAACGGTCTGTTTATAAACAGGACGGCCGGATTATGTACGCATGGCCCGATTATGTTTTTTTGCCCTGGTTATATCGTGGTGATCGAGTTATGAACGCTAATATAAATGGCTGTGATTGGCATTTTCTTCGAATCTTTGTGAATGAAACATTCTTTACAAGATAGAACACCCTTGAAAACTAGGCATGGCGAAAGAAAAATAGTCCATCATAGACTGGGAAGCTTTCAAACACAAAAGGAACCAGGTAATAGGTCTCAAAAATCGACTCAAAAACGACGTTTTGCAGGAATTTCAAAAAAGTCAGGCAATACTACCTCGATAAAACGAGTAGTCCAAAACGATGGTACAGAAACTTCTCACCCAAAAGAAATTTCCGACACATTCAATTCATTTTTTGTCAGTGTTGGTGCCAAACTAGCCTCTAAATTTTCTTCTGACACTACTAATGTTAATCCACCTGTCAGCGGACACGATTTTCGGTGGGCTCGTATTGAGACCAAAAATGTCGAAAAATAATAAAGCTACAGGCTTGGACGGAATTGGTTCACGACTGCTAAAAGCAGGTTCGTCAGTTTTAAGTATTTATTTATCAAGTCTTTTCAACAAATCTTTATTTACTGGTTATGTACCTAGCTAAATGTTGGAAGACTAAAAGGGCCTCGCCTATTTTTAAAAGTGGCAATAAAACAGATCCTACTAATTATCGGCCTATCTCCATTTTGCCAATTCCTATTAAAATTTTTGAAAAGTTAGTGCATGATCAAATGTCTCATTTTATTTCTGAGCACAACTTCCTGAATGACGGACAGTCCAGATTTCGAAAACTCTTTTCCACAGAAACTGCGGTAGTCGATGACTCTGATTTTATTCTTACTGAGCTTGACCAACATAACTGTGTTTGTGCTGTGCTCATTGACCTTAAAAAAGCTTTTGACACTGTTGATAATAAAAAATTTTGTTATAAAAACTATGGTGTTTTGGCATCAGAGATCCTGCCTTTGACTGGTTTGTGTCCTACTTAACGGGCCGAATGTAGCTGACTCTTGTAAACGACACAGGATCAGATCTGCTTCATGAAGACGCTGTTGGGGTGCCGCAGAGATCTGTGTTGGGGCCACTGCCCTTTCTTTTGTATATTGATGACTTAAAATCTGTCATCAATTCAAACTACCACCATCCATATGCAGATGATACAATAATTATTTCGTCTCATAATAACTTGGATACCCTTGTCTCCCAGTTCGAGTTAGAACTTTCGCAAATCGACCTCTGGCTGAATAATAACAAAATGACTATTAATACGCACAAAACTGAAACAATCTTTTTCGGCAACCACAGCCAGTTAAAAAAAGTTGAGAACTCTGAAGGGGTAACATTTTTGTTTTTTATTCTTTTTCTTTTCAATTTTCACAGATTATAAATGTTACTATGTTTGATTGAGCTGAGGCAGTCTAAGGTTTATCATTTTTTGTTTCTTTTTTGTTCTAGTGGCCCCCAGTGGAAACAATCCACTAACTATAGGTTTTTGTGATTTTCTGGGCTAGCCACTTTAAATATTTATTATTATTATTGTTATTGTTATTGTTATTGTTATTGTTATTGTTATTGTTATTGTTATTGTTATTGTTATTGTTATTGTTATTGTTATTGTTATTGTTATTGTTATTGTTGTTGTTGTTGTTGTTGTTGTTATTGTTGTTGTTGTTATTGTTATTGTTATTGTTATTGTTATTGTTATTGTTATTGTTATTGTTATTATTATTAATAATTTACGTAATTTTTAGTGTAAGCTACTCTTGTAAATACATTTCAACATACATAATATACTTAACTAAATTTCACGGAACCTATATTAAACGCCCCCGGCGATTAAACGCCCCTCCTAGAAAGTCAATTTTTGAATAAACGACCCCGCGTTTATTCGACCATTTACGGTATTCTTTTTGCGGGAATTAGAGATAGGAAATTGTATGTTCTGGTGCAGTCGCGCACGCATATCATACAGCAATGAGTAAACTGCTCTAGAAATGATGTCACGCTTCATTGCATAATATAGGGGCTTTCTCTCAAACTCGAATTCCTGGGATCCGAAGTCCCAATTCCGATATAATCCGATTAATTCCGATCCCGATAAATCCAACGCATGCGTATTAATGAGAATAATGCTGACATCAACAAAAAATAGAGATTGTGCAATTGAGTAAGGAAAATTCAATAGGGTTGTGATTGCTAATTGAGCTCGGGATCTATATAATAATACGCCAGTTCCGTGTGTCTGTAACAGGCAAAGTGGATATGTTCATTTTCCTTTAATCTTACCGAAATTTTCTTTGAAGTAACCGAAAAATGCATGTCTAATATGCTAAATTTTCTGACGATACGGCGCGACGTCAATAACACCACTTTAACGTCAATATCCTATATTAAATTAATGAAGCCGTTACAGTGCACTTAAAACTTTGAGGCCAAATAACTTGGAAACGAGGTGGTGACGTCAATGATTTTTCACTGCTTGGGTAACTAGGGACCACCTGGGACCAATTTGGGTAAGTTTCCCAAACCTGGATCCCCGAATCCGTTTCGGAATGGACGGGTTGATGACGTCATCACAAAACCTTCAAATCCCAATATTTCTGCAACCGTTTGTCAAAAGTGCACGTTCCTATACATTTTCTTGATCAACATTTCAAGATCTATATGATGAATGCAACGGGTGTACGAATTTGTGAAGATATTTTTTTTGGAACTTTTGATAGGGACTTTGCTGACGTCAGCAAAATTTTAAAGCCCTTAAATCTCCTTAGGCGTTTGTCAAAAACATAGGACACTATGCATTTTCTTGATCAGCGTTTCAAGATCTATACGATGAATGCAACGGGTGTACGAATTTGTGAAGAATTTTTTTTTGGATCTTTTGATAGGGACTTTGCTGACGTCAGCAAAATTTTAAAGCCGTTAAATCTCCTTAGGCGTTTGTCAAAAACATAGGATACTATACATTTTCTTGATCAGTGTTTCAAGATCTATACGATGAAGGCAACAGGTATACAAATTTCTAAATAAAAGTTTTGGGGGTTTGACTGGCCATTGCTGACGTCAGCAAAATTTTAAAACCCTTATATCTCATTAACCGCTTATCAAAAGCACATGATCATATACATTTTCTTGATCAGCAGTTTAAGCTCTACACAATAGAGGCAACGTGGAAGCACAGTTCTAATTTTTTTTGTGGATGGGTTGCTGACGTCATCAAAATTTTTATTCTGCCTCAGTGGATTTTTCCACGGGCTTTATCGACTAGTAAAATAATAATAAGCATGAGTCAACATCATGAGAATCGCGTCAGGACCCAAGAAATGTGTACCAAGGCAGTTGGGGAAGAGTCCTGTGTACTACAGTATGTTCCTGATCATTTGAAGACCCGTGAAATGTGTATCCCGTCCGTTCGGCAGAAGCCTGAGCTGCTGCAGTATGTTCCAGACCATTTCAAGACACAAGAAATGTGTATTGGGGTAGTGAGGAGGCGCTCCTGGTTGATACTGAAGGATGTTCCGGATCATTTCAAGACATATGAAATGTGTACTCGGGCGGTTCGGGCAGAACCCGAACTGCTTGATGATGTGCCGGATCACCTCATGACACAGGAAATGTGCGCTATGGCGGTTCAAGGGAATCCCCGTGCACTCATGTATGTTCCGGATCATTTCAAAACCCAGGAAATGTGTGCTGTGGCGTTTGAAAAAGAGCCCTGGCTGCTCGGAGATATTCCAGATCATTTAAAGACACAGGAAATGTGTACCAGAGCGGTTGAACAGTATCCCAGATCACTCGAGCATGTCCCGGATCATTTAAAGACCCGGGAAATGTGCATTAGGACAATTCAAGGGAGGGACTGGCTGCTTAAGTTCGTTCCGGACTGCTTCATCACTCGGGAAATGCGAAGGGATAACATTTATCCTCATTTGCTCGATGCCTATTACACGAGAAAGAAAGAAAAATCTAAAATTAAGGAGGAGCTGCTTCCATTGGCATGGCATCCCGATAGGTCCATGGATTGGTGTTTTTCAGAGGATGAAAAGGCAGACCTTGAGATTTTATGGAATAAATAAACAATGCGAGAACAATGTGATAAGTGCGAAAGGGTACTCGACACCTATGATAGATGCTCATGTGGACGGAGATTTCTTATAAAAGGTAAGCTGCTCTGCTGGTATTGCTATTATGAATACATTACGTATAATGGTGGTAGCTGTACCTGTAACAAACCCTAGTTGAATTTTGTTTCCATAAATAAAAGAATGTTAAAATTTGGTAACGAGAATGTTAATTCAAGAGACTTTTATGCCAAAGCGATTCCACTAAATATCGAAGATGTAAACATTGAAAATATCGTGCTAAGCGATGCTATTCCAGCAAACAAGAGTAAAAATGAACGCTTCATTATTGGCTATAAAAATAGTGACAACAAGTTATCCCCTCTATTGATCAAGACACCTAAGAAGCTCTGTTCCAATGGTGCCTCGCGTTATGACGAGGGCTGCTCTCTTACCATGTCATTCGATATCTATAACCATCCCGAGTGGCTAGAGAAGTATGAGAGTATCCTGACTAAGGTAGAGTCCTTGGAGGGTCATTGCTTCACCACCCCACCTGTGAAAAAAGGTAAACACTTCACCACCAAAGCGAAGGAGTGGGAGGGTAATGTCAGAACTGATTTTCATTCCAAACAAGTACCACTAAAACAAAGCTGCGAGTGCAATGCCATCATCAAGCTATCTGGCATATACAAGCAAGGTTCAAATTACTACATGCAACCTAATTGGAGGAGTGCAAGTATAAGGTTGTCGAGTTTTATGGCACCCGCTATCTTAGTGATTCTGATGACGAATCCTTCGTCGTAGTAGACTAAATGTGAGAGGTTTTGGTATGTTGTTGATCCAGCATACCAAAACAAACATGTTCATTACCGAATTAAAAAAGCCAGGGCGTTAGGTATCCGTAGCATATCAACCATGAATAAAGCCACCCTTATCGAGGCGATTCGTAAGGTTAAATACAAGGATGCCTCCACTCAAACCGATGGACCCTACTGCGAACCATGTTCAATGATAGCATTGGATAAGCGTCTTGAACAATGCCCGAGAGACCCTAAGGAGAAGCGTAGACGAGTGATATATGATGGAGATTTACTGATCGATGGCGATACTGGAGAATTGCTCAATTAATCTAGTATGTTGTTTAATGTACTAGACCATGTATATTCTTATGAATACGCGGGTGGTTCATCTAAGTACCGCTGACATACTGCGCAAATTGTAGTTTTTTAAGCAGTTCATCCTTCGCCTCCTCACGCCCTTGCGCGACTAGCTGCTGTCGCGCCCGTTCATTGATTGAATTCACGATTTTGCGTGTTCGTTGTCGGTCTTGCTCATTCAGCATTATATACTTCTGTTTTTCTTGTATGATTAGGCTGAACTCGTGGTCGCTAATCACACCATTTTCCACAGCTTTGGAGATCAAATCAACGATAGAGTTGAGGTGAGTCTCCGCTAGTAGTCTGATGCTTTCATGCTTCTTACTTTTACAGTCCAGTCTCTTCCCCACATTCCGTAGACCCGCTTGTCCCAATCCTACGGAGATAGTGATACCACCCATAGCCACGGCTAATGGTACACCAATTCCAGATAGCATACTACCAATGCCAACACCCGATGTAATGACACTTACGGCCAGCATACCATGATCCATGTATCTAGCCCACGTATCATACATTTTGAATTTTTTGGCGAGCTTCTCACGCTCCTTAATCTCAGCTCGCAGGTATTGTTCCACTTCTTCGATTTTCTTCAATCTGTAGACTTGTGAACTGTTCTCCTCCCCGGAGGTGCAGAAGGTAAAGGCGGTAAAGCTTTGTAATATCTGTCATTTTATTCTATAACCAATTGCATGGTTATACCCATGAATAAAACGTTCTTATCGTGGTGATACTCATCCGTCAGCATAAACTGTAACATGTCTGTTAAACCTTTCAAAGGAAGGTATACAGGGTTATCGAAACTCCACATCAACATATCTCCCCAGTTAGTTAACTGCTTCGTTGCAAGCATAGCTAGTATCTTGGATTTTTTCCCATTAAGAAGGCATCTTTCCTCATCAAGTTGGTGGCAAGTGAGTCTCAATCGCTGGTAAACATCGTTTCTATAGTAGCTATCATGGTCGCCCTCGGTAAACATAGACTTGGTATCAAAATTATACCCCATAAGATCCATCAGTGTTTTATCGACTATGGCAACATACCCCTTACTAACTCTGACTCTACAGACTCCGTTCCTGAGTACAAAAAGTTTGATTCTGTCCCCTGCTTGACTGTTGATGATACTCACCAAATTCTCAATTCTATACACACCCTTCTCGATCAAGATGAGGGTTTCAAAATCACCGACGCTAAAGTCACCACCATTGGTCGAACCAGGCGTCGCTTTGCAAATGTTGATCTCTTCTTTTTTTTGAAAAGGTTTAGCCACGTGGGTCGAATGCTTCGTGTCCTGCCCCAGGTAGTTTTCAAATATTATAGGTTTCTCTATATCTGTGACATACAGCTGTCTCATCGTTTCTTTAAAGAAATGATGAGCATTTATAGCTATAACCCCAACGCTTTGTACAAGTCCAACAGAGGTGAGTGGCCTCTAGGTGTAATTAACTTGGAGCATCAGGACCTCTACGTGTTTACGACTCAGCACATTTCCGTGGCCTTCCCACAGTTCACCAAGTACCCCATCAAAGTTCCCACTAACCTGTTGAACGATCCTGTGAAGGTAAATTGGGAGGGGCAAGCCTTGGAGTATTGGAACATCCAGGTGAATTTCGCTTGTCATTGCGTGACAACGGCATTGGGGATCTCTGCCAAGCACATGAGTGGCTCCGTACCCCACGTTCAATCCATTTTCAAATTCCACGTGTACTACCACATGAGGCGTATTCTCGCTAGAATGAAGGTACCCATGCCATACGAAGGAGGCTTTTCCCAGTAGGAGAACCCTTACTCCACCTCGGGGTATACGCAAATATGTCGTGAGTACGTTGCGGACCCCAACGCTTTGTACAAGTTCAAAGCCCTGGTGTCATCTTTGACAAATGGTAGATGGTGGCCGCAGGTTGATGGGGATTGGGCAAAATTTATCATCCCCACTAGCCGGGATCTGACGTCGGCGGGCCTGATGAAGCTTAGCAAGAGCATTCACGTTTACGTGATCTTGCTACTAGGATCCCAAGCGAGTGCCATGGCCTCAATCCTAGGCTCTAATGCCGATAACTTCACGGCTAGACAGATCCTCCTGCAGAAATTCGAGGCCATCGTTCAACGTGAGGAAAACGTAGGTCAAGACATCACCGAGTTTCAAAAGGTGCTCCAGTATGCACGGATGTCTTCGCCGTGATGTCCAGCGTGTAAATGCTCTCCTCCAACATGGACCTCCGCATTGGAAAGATTGTAGGGTATAACAACAACGTTTTAATCGCGCCCTCTGACATAGGTGTAGGTGTGGAGCTAGATCTGAACACCAAAGGCATGGGTCATGCTGTATAGCATGAGGCAGCCTTCACCACACCTCCTAGGCAGACTATCGTGTCGATTAAAACCACGCCTCGCCATGAGATCACGGACCATGCGTCGGACGCATGGCCCAAGGAAGCCCACAGGCAGCACGAGGATACCAAGGCTACCGTTATCACGTTGGGAGTAGGACTGATACTCGTATACATCTGGATGAAGAAATAGGTCTAATGTGTTGAACAACATACTAGACTCTCAGTGCAATTTACCCTTACTCCTCCTGTCACCTACATACGCAACAAAAATACCCACAGCAGAAGTCAAGGCCATGTACAAGTGCTTTACAGCGAACTCAACAACTCTCGTTGCTACTCTGAAAAAAACGACACCACGCTGCCAATGATCCTTTCTACTTCAAAAATCTCCCGAGTCTTTCAAGCTGTTTTTGAACGAAACCCTTGCCACCACCATCTTGCCCTTTAAGTGCTTGAGGTTACCATGTAACGTTTGGAGCTCGCGGTTTAACCCTCTTCTTTCACGCTCTGTGATATCCCCGCTAAAGGAAGCATCTTCGATCAGGCTCTCCGTGTCATCGAGCACGTTCTCGAGTAGCGGCAACATTTCGATGTCATCAGCCCTTTCTTTAATATTATTGAGTTCATTCATAAGTTTCTGACCCATAGTCTTACTACTCTTGTGTGGTGCGGTATAGTCCGTAAACCCCATGGCTCGCATGCAATGCGTCCCCAACCTCCGCTGTATCTCGGCAACGCTCCTCTGCTCACCATTCTTTTTCGTAAGCTCCACACCATCGGAAAGTAACTGGTTTCCTCGTGCTTCAAATTCGTCGTACATTTTCGCTTTCGCAATTTGCTGCCGTAGATCCTTACCTAGGAGATCATAAACATCGTCTACTTTCGATATTAGTAGCTCCTGCCTTGCCGTGAGCTGTTGTTGTCGCGTCGTTGTACCTCCCAAAGGTGTTGCGGGCGTAGTGCTTGGTACGTCCTCGAGTCGAAGGATCTCGCTTTCGCTGCTGAACTCCTCGGGTTCGTCTTGAATATCTCGCTCTGATGTAAAGTCCTCATCATATACTGGGTTAATAGGCATTTATTCCACTCTTATAACACTATAAATAAACATGTACGGAACGAAGCTAAACCCTCACTTGGAATTAAAAACGATGTTTGCTATGAAAGGCAAGAAACAACGTGTCAAAGTCTCCCATACCCCCAGCACGATCAATCAGAACGAAGACTTGTACGTTGACCTACCAAACATGGGGCAAAATGATGTAATTTTCCCGTGGTCTCTTAAACTACTCTTTGACCTAGAGCTTACTGGCACCAATACCAAACGCACCATCGTTAGCAATATCGGTAAGGCCCTGGTTCAAAACCTTAGAATAGGTCTGAACGGGAATGAATTGCTGAACATCAGCGATTTTAATATCTTCGCCGTGTATCGGGATCTGTGGCTACCTAAATTTGACGGAGATAACAATCTAATCCTAGAGGGTATCAATCCCAATGACGGCACCATCAGAGCTTTACAAGTAAAAGCCAGCGACCATGTTGGAAATGATGAAGAGAAAGCGATCGTGGCAGCGTATGGAAATACTTTCTGCACCCCCCTGGGCACACTTTTCGAGTTGACGAGGGATCTACCATTCTATCAACCAGGGTTATATGACAGCGCGCCCTACGATAAAGTCATCAAAGATGCTGGTACGGCGGCTTCTGGAAGCACGGTAGCTAAGCCGGCTGATAGCGCTTATAAAATTACCAACATTTGCTTAGAGTTTGATAAAGTGACAAACGAGGGTCTTGCGAGCGGTATGATGTCTCGATACTCGATATCGGCCCTGCTCTACGATGGGATCCTCCGCAGCAAGGTTATAACGATGAAGAATGGTGATACAAGCTATGATCTCCAGATCGACACTCTTGCCAAGAGTTGAAAGGGCATCCTACTACTATTCGTAGACCCAGAGAAAGTGAAAGCTTATGCTGGCGCTAACGAGGTCTTCTACAACCCCAAGATCGAGAAAATTACGATCACGGTGGAAGGTGAGCCTAAAGAACTGTATAGCCACGCCATGCTCCCGAAAGATCATTTCGAGCAAATTGTTGAACTTTTTGGTAGCCACAACTCGGAGGTGGCCATCGGTCAGTTCATGACTGAGCGTTACGCCTACTTCCGCAGTAGTCCAGATCACAGTCTCCATGGTTCTGGCAGACCCTTGCAAAAGCTTAGCGATGGCATTACTCTCCACATGACCAAGACAGGTGTTGGAACAGGCGATATCAAGTGCTACGTGTATCTATTGCAGGATGCGCAGTTGAACCTTTTGGATGGTCGCTTCCATTCTGTTGAATATTAGAAATAAACATGGCAACAATTAGTGTACTCGTACTGATTTGCTCTATATGCCCCATGATAAAGTGTATGGAAACACGTACAAGTATATACTGACAGGCATCGATGTAGCTTCGCGCTACAAAGTGGCTAGACCACTGAGAACGAAAAAGGCTAGCGAAGTCGCTGATATGCTCAGGGATATATATAAAGCCGGACCCCTCAAATATCTGAATATATTCCAGTGTGACAACGGCAGTGAGTTCAAGTCGGACGTGAGTACGCTGTTAGAAAGCTAAGGTGTCGAGATAAAGCGTGCAACTACCAAATACCACCATACTTTCAAGGCGTTCGTCGAGAGCTACAACAAGGTGCTCGCCGAGAGGCTGTTTAAGCCTCAAGATGCGCAAGAGCTTGGCTCTGACTCTACTAGCACCACATGGGTTAAACACCTGTATACTATCGTGAAAAATTTGAACAATACCAAGACCGCGATGATCGATATGAAACCTTCGAAAGCGATCAAGCTCGACGAGATGCCACTTACGAAAAGCGAAGGTCATCCTGAAGAAAAGCCTCTACCAGATGATGGTCTTTACTTATACCTCCTACAACCCGGCAAAGAGCATGGTGATGCTAAAAGACGCGCTGCGGACGCTTGGTGCAGCAAAAAGACATATTGGCTTGACCATATTGTGAGTGGTACAAGGTTGTTGTACTATCTCGATGGGGGCCCGAGCGTAGTTTCGTATCAGAGGAATTGATGCTGGTACCAGAGGATGTAGAAGAACTTCGGGAGCATGTAAAAGAATGGTAATTTTCTCGAGTTGGATGGCCATTTCACTGGTTTCCCCGCTACGGGGAAACCGGTTGATAGTTATCATAAGGATTTTTTGCCTTGCCAAGGGGGTATGTAGGTACATACCGCAACCGGACCGGGGTTAACCAACTATTTCAACATATGGTGAACCACTAAGGTAATGACCGCAAAGCCGAATAACATTTTATCAATTTTATTATTTTTCTCCTTCCTTTTCATTTGATTTAGCTCTTCATCCATAGCCTCCAGGCTTTGCTCAAGATGGGGAATCCGGTCCATTTCTTCGTGACAAGCCTTTAGTTGGTTTTCCAATCTTTTGGCATAAGACATTTATTATATACATCAATTTAAAATTATCCAATTTCTGGGATGTTCTAGTCTCACATACAGGTAGGCGTGCTGGGATTTCTTCAACGGGGTCTCAGCCATACTATCCCTGATGATGGGGTCCTCCTCGATATCTTGCCTCAAGCCTTCGGGACTATCGATAGACACCTTGTTTTTTGACAGCTTTGGTGTACATGCTTATGGCATGAGTTGATAATGCCTTGGCGGATTTCTCTCCCTTCTCCCGGAGCTCACGCTGAACGTATTCAGATTATACTTTATCGATAACCTCATTTGATGCTTTATCAATATAAGCTTCCGTACACTTCGTTGGTAGAAGGTGTGCCTTGCCTTTACGTGCATCTTTCAAAACCTGACGCTTGTTTTGCTCAAGCGCTTCTGTTGGGGAATCTACAACATCGAAATTTTTTGATAATTCAGACATTTATTAATAGTCTTCTGTATCTTAACCCAAGATGATTAAGACGTATGGGAGTATAGCCATCATTAGCAGAGCTTCCGTCATTTATTTACCACTAAACGATAATGACCCCTAGCAAGCGTTGTGATCTTTGCACAATCCGTTTGTCATCTGATCTATTTAGTGCCAATTTATTCACCTCCTGCGTATAAATTTTATGCCCCTTATTCTGGATACAGACCCAGGTTTTGTATACATCAACACCATCCTCTAGGCAGCGCTGATAGTCTTCGAAAGTGATGGATTTTTTGGTTACGCACTTTTTTACACCTTTAGCTTTGCGATCACCGCCCTCTTTCGTGAGACTCTTGTAGGCATACAGCTTTGCTCTCAAGGTGATGAACTCTGTCATGACCTTTCCGCTTAATTCATCCTTCATTAGACCTACCACTTTTTTGTTCTTGCCGATGGGGAGAGGTCTGTTGTCATCCTTACTATAGGCACTCGTATCGAAACGTGTCTCTACATCATCAGCAATGTCACGATAAAAGTCCTCCGTTCTGATGTGCTATATGAGGGAATCCGTGTCCATATAACAGATCCGCAACTAACTACCGTATTTCGGCTGCAAATAGTCATAGTGAAACTCGTACATGACGGTTTTTGATTGGTCTAAAATAGCTTGACCAATATACACGGGTTTATTCATTTTAATTCCCGTCCTACCCATCTCAACACCCATGAGGTTTTTGCTGAAATAATTTCCACCCCTAAAATTTGGTTGCATGACGAGTTTTGTATAAGCATTTTCATTCGTGACTAGCTTGATGTTCCGATGGTTACGGATATTCTCCATAGTTTTACCGAATACCGAAAGGTTCATTAGCTTATAAAAGTCTTTTTCCAACTCATTTTTGGCGGCAGTTCTAAGTCTCGTGTTGTGGTCGATATAACCCCGCAACCATGGCTTTTGGTTAAACTGTATAACTCTATGAACCTTCTTAAGCTCGAGCCCGTGCTTTAAAGCTTGATGAAGAGCCCCGATGTGTACCACGTATTTAACCTTATGTTCCAGATTTGGTATCAGTTTCTCAACCCTATGAATCACCTTGTGCTCCGGTAGAAGGGGCAGTTCGTTGTGCCTGTCATGCAGGCTCTTCGGATAATCGATGTCAACCTCCAAGATGTAGCCGTGCTTGTTGTCAGCGACAAGTTTCTCGATCCCCTTTTCTGTAAAGGTTTCAACGTTCGACAGCCATTTGAACCCGTACGTGGGTAGGTATTGACGCGTCTGTATCCCGTGTAATGACAGTGGTCTCGAACTTCGGGTCGTCGAAGGGTTTCATGCAGATGTGACTTGTCTTTACCGCTTCGTGCTCTCTTTGTAACACCTCCGTTAGGGGCAGCATGTCATGCTGTGGGAAGGTAGCGTAGAGCCACTTTACCTCGTCCTCCAGGTGTTGAACGAACATCTTCACACAGTCCTTACCGCGTTATCTATACAAGGGATATAATATATTATCATAGGCAAAGGTACTATATGTACTATGTGTAATGACAGTGGTCTCGAACTTCGGGTCGTCGAAGGGTTTCATGCAGATGTGACTTGTCTTTACCGCTTCGTGCTCTCTTTGTAACACCTCCGTTAGGGGCAGCATGTCATGCTGTGGGAAGGTAGCGTAGAGCCACTTTACCTCGTCCTCCAGGTGTTGAACGAACATCTTCACACAGTCCTTACCGCGATATCTATACAAGGGATATAATATATTATCATAGGCAAAGGTACTATATGTACACCAACCACATGGTACATGGTTATTCAACTTTTTCGTCTCGATCTCCTTCGCATTCTCTTTCATTGGGATCAATAAGCTCTCAAAGTCCGCGTAGATGGCGAAGGGTACCTTAAATTGCTGCTGACCATCCTTGTAGTAGAGCCACTTTTTCTTTTCGGTTGGCATCGTGATCTTGACCGCTTCGTTATCTTTGCAGTAGGTATAATGCTTGTCTCGCGATTCGGTTGTTGCAAAAGCTTGTAAGCAGTTCAGGCAGAAGTGCATTTTTGTCATATTTTTTGATATTTCGCTACCCAATAGCCGTGAGAGATTTTTGATGGCTATATAATGACTCTACTTGTCATCCGTAAGGAGTAGCAGATTAACCTGTTTCTCTCGTCCGTTATATGTCGATCGACGTAGGATAAGTCTTGCCTGTCACGTACAAGACGCCCACCGCGATATCAGGGTTGTTCTTTTCAAACTTGGAGATCTCTTTGATCCTCGTTGGAAACTCAATGCCTTACCAGTTATACTTTTCCATATAGGGTTTCAGCTTACTTATGCGTTCTGGATTATATTTTTTTCCTCATGAAGAGCTGCTAATTGAAACACTCTCCATCGTTTTTCTGTGGATTAATGGTAGCCTTCTTACTGGCTATCCACTTTGGTGTTTCGATATACGAGTAACCCCTTGTTAGACGTAGCTTATGGAAGTCTACATCGAGATGTATGATTTTGCTAATTGTGAAACCGCTCTTGGGGAGCGCTGGGTTCTCCACATGCGTTTTGTCTTGGGCAAACATCGTATCCAGCACCCACCGGTGTCATGTTGCTATGGAATACTTTATCCACCTCGATGAACTCGCTGGTACCATCCACTGGTTTCTTCCATAAGATCCAGAGGGAGAATTGCGTCTTTGCAGACCCCATGTCTTTAGTCTGCTTCTCAACCAGGGTTTTCACGTGTGATTGCACCATCCCCAAGTACCCATCAACATCCGTACCGTCTATACCAGGGATGCGGAAACTTCGAAAAGTTCTATGGTGGGCATGTTTATGCTTTGGGGGTGTGAAATCTTGGTTCGGTTGAGGCTTATCTTCAGCATGATCCTCCTTTGCCTCCTCTTCAACTTCACCCATCAGGGTCTTTCTTGCCACATCATAAAGAGCGAGAATACGATTTTTTGCTGATGCATATATATCCCGAACAGGCTTTCTAATACCCTCTGGTACATAATTCACAAGCCAGTCAGACCACTCTCGCAGCTTACTCTTGACTACTGGGCGGGTCTTTGATATCTCTTGACGTTCAAAAACATTCATGGCTTCGGGTGTGGGGAGTCGAGGCTCAATCTTACTCCTAATTGGACGGGTCTTTGAAATCTCTTGACGCTCGAATATATCTAGAGCGTCTGGTGCGAATGCTTGTGGCCTTGATTCTGGAGCAGGAGCAGGTTGTGGTGGTGCCTCCAATAAAGCAATAAGATCGAATTTGCGTAGCTTGTAATATCCCCTAAATCCTCGGGCCTTTGCCTCATCACGTAATTGTTTCACGGTATGTTGACTCATGTTTATTATATACATTTTAGACTTCGACCAGCATTTTTCTGGTGCGGTCCTTCGAGTAGGGGAAAGTCCCTGTATTATGCAATGAAGCGTGACATCATTTCTAAAGCAGTTTACTCATTTGCTTTATGATGTGCGTGCGCGATTGCACCAGAACATACATTTTTCTATCTGTTTGTTTGTCAGAAGTGTGTATAATAGAGGTCGGCCCCGATTATGTTTGTTCTATAAGTGGGAAATAATATAAAAACATAAGCTGCCCCGATTATATTCGTTCTATAAGTCTCAAGTAATATTAGACTGTTGTGCATAAACCGGCCTGCCGTGATTAAGTATCTTTTATAAGTGCCAAATAATATTTTTTAAACTGTCGTACATAATAAACCGGCCTGTCCTGATTATGTTGCCCTGATCATGTATTTTTTGTCCTGTTTCTAACCGGGGCAGGCTGCCGTACATCATCAGGGCAGCGTTTATTATCCGGGCAGAACAGGTTCAGAAATCGTCAAGGCACGACACTTCACGACCCTTGACATACTGAACGGTTTCTACTATCGGTTTTTAAATTCTGATACCATAAAAATGTGTTTTGTATTATAAGCCTAATTTTTATTTTATTGGCCAACAATTGGGTATTTTTTGGATAAGAAAGTTCACAGATAAAGAAGTAACAGAGCTTCCCAGAACTGAGGTTACGTCACAAAAGCATTATTTGGATATGCGGAACTGTTCTGCCCGGATAATAAACGCTGCCCTGATTAAATACGGCAGCTTGCCCCGGTTAAGAACAGGACAGAAAATACATAATCAGGGCAACATAATCAGGACAGGCCGGCTTATTACTCAAAAAATATTATTTGGCACTTATACGACAGTCTAACATTATTTTTCACTTATTATAGAACGAACATAATCGGGGCAGGCCGACTTATGTATGGCAGTCAAATATTATTCGAGACTTATAGAACAAATATAATCTGGGCCGACCGCTTTTATATCATTCGTTGTTGTTGTTGTTCTCAAATGGAACGAAATTTCGTGGCAAGTACTAAATTTGGGGATTCGCAAGTTTAATAACTTTTCACCACACTTAATTCCCGCAAAAAGAATAATTTAAGTTCCGTGAAATTTAGTTACTTCAATGTATATTATGTTGAAATGTATTTACTAAAGAGTACTTTATACTAAGAATTACGTCGAGACTTTTTTCTTTCGCCACGTCTAGTTTTTAGGGGTGTTCTATCTTCCAGAGAATGTTCAATTCACAAAAGTTCGAAGGAAATGCCAATCACAGCCTAACTGGCCAGCCATTATATCAGCGTTCAATAAAAACATAATCGGACCATGCGTACATAATCCGGCTGTCCCGGTTGTAAACAGACCGTTTTCGCAATCTGGGCAGAACAGAACTGCGTTGTTCGGGTCTGAAAATACGTGTAAAGTGTGTTCAAAATAAACAGGATGGTGGAGGAAGTTGTGGCAGCCCCAGATACTGTCTCCCATGAAGAAGAAGAAGAAGATGAAAAGTACTTGTATGATGATAATCTTGGTTGGTTAAAATTTCAATTAGCTAATTTTGATTGTTTTAAGGCTAAACTTGTATTGAAATGCGGTAGAATATAGAGTTTTGCTAATTATCGGATCCGGGTTAACATGCTTGAAATTTTCTAATAATTTTCAACAAAAATGACCAACATATTTAAATTCAGCACCAAAATTTATGAAAACATGCAAATTTTCAAGTTTATAGCTACACTAAGTACAACTGCCTCTATTAATAGCTAGCTAGATGTTTTATGAAGAAATGACCACACAAATTAACTGCAGTCAAAATGTTTTACTGCAGTTTGATATTGTGGTCAAACTCTTGTAAAATTTAAAAACTTGAAATTACAATAAATCCTGTTCTAATAATCTTTTGGTATTTTAAATTTCCTGTGTTATATAATTTTTGCTAATAAATCCAAATATGCCACTCTTTTTTCTTAAAAGTTCCTTGTTTTCTATATCAAAATTTGATAATGTTAAAACCCGGATCCAAGAATTTCCAGTAAAACAGTCAGGCCACCATTAAAGTAAACTGTGTCAAGAAAAGAGGGGAGGGGTGTAGCTAGACCCCCCCCCAAAAAAAAAAAAATAATAATAAAAATACGTTTGGTTAGCGTCACCCACCAACTTACTTTTAAAGACGATTTAGGAAGTCAGTAAATTTGTGAATGAAAACATACGCTGTGTTTAAAGAACCAGGAAAAAAATCCCAACTTTGGATATTGGGTCCTTAGAACTGCGAAAACATTTTCGCTGTCTTATTATTTGTTTACTTTTCAGCAGTAAGCTCCTCGGCTCTGCCATTTGCGTGGCAAAAAAAAGATGGGATGCTAGGTGAAGCATAGCAGTTCGCAATTTGCGAATCGAAATGCCATCTTTGCGAATCACTATGTGAAGAAAATGATAAAATTGCGAATCGGATTTTTTTAAGCAGGGATAGATCTAAAAAAGCTTTTTTATCGCCGTTCTTCATTCTTAAATTTTTAAAACGGGATCTAAAAAAGCATTTCTATTGCCGCTTTTCGTTCTTAAACTTTTTAAACACGATCTAACAAAGCTTTTCTATCGCTGTTCTTCGTTCTTGAAACGCAATCTAAAAAAGCATTTCCGTCGCTGCTTTTCGTTCTTAAACTTACAAAATGGGATTTAAAAATTTTTACATGTTCATTTTCAATATAATTTCTTTATAAAAATCTAACTTTCCGCTATGCAGCTAGCCTTGAAATAAACATTAACAACTTCTAAACGCTGTTCTTATTACTTCAAATAATTATAACTTATAACCAGCGATCTCTAAACACTGTTCGTACAATTTTCGGAGGATTGGTACTTATAAACAACAATCTCTAAACGCTGTTCGTGCGAATTTTGAAGGATTGGTTCTTATAAACAGCGATCTCTAAACGCTGTTCGTGCGAATTTTGAAGGATTGGTACTTATAAACAATGATCTTTAAACGTCATTTGTGCGAATTTCGAATGATTGGAACTTATAAACAACGATCTCTAAACGCTGTTCGTGCGAATTTCGAAGGATTGGTAGTTATAAACAAAATGATTTAAACTTAAAATTTGAAAGTAAATAATTATCTGTCGAAACTACGGAGGAAGCGAAATTACTACATAGCGATTATTTGTGCGAACTCTGGGGGTTTGAACTTAAATCATGATTGAATGGAAAATAAAAATAATCATGTTTTTAAAGAAAACATTTTTTATAACAAACAATTTTCACAAACAATATATACATTGTCATATGTTCATACATAAAAAAAGTTTACTTATGAAGCATGAATTTCTGTCTGTCCTTGTCCGTCTTTGAAAAAAAAGAATACGAACAACCAAGTGGGCAGATACCAAACTCGGTTTCCTTCCGAAACTTTTCATTACGATTCAAATGACTAACTCGCATTATCTCAATCAATGTTTTGTAGTGTCCATGATGTACTTCGCTAGGTTCTGGTGTTGGGCAACTGCCGTTAAATTCACGTATTTTATTTAAAAAAGCGTTGTTGTGATGTGGCATTGTTGAACAATGTGTGCATGTTACATCTTGACACCTAACGAATTCCAGCTGGTATAACTTCCTATTAGCATGGTTAACTAAAAACGTATACAGATCCCGGAGCTCTTGAAATACAACTGTTTCGCTTATTTTCTTTTTAGAGGCATTTGAAAAATCTTTTAAAAGTGAACGGGTTTCTTTGATTGGTTTTACAATGGGATCATCGCTTGTAAATGTGTTGACACATATTGAAAATCCATCATAAACTTTTTTATGCCAAAATCTTGCACATTGTTTTGTGGCTTTGTCAAGCACGTCCATCCAACCATCATCGTCATTGTACGCCGGTATAACTCCATTAATGTGGTCTGGCAATGTAACACCTATTATTTTTTGTGTTAGAAACAACCAACATCATTCGATTGGGTTAAACCGTGAATGTTGTGGTGCATAACACTGTACAATCAATGTGTCTAACATCAAATTCTTCCACAACATTCCGAGCGAAAGAAAGTTAATTATCCCTTTAACTGACCAGTCTGGCCCACCGTCTGCAATCATAACAACGTTAGCTATATCTTTGACAACCTTCTCATCGTTGATTAATTGTATTAAATGATTCGCATGCATAACATTAGTACTTTCTACCAATCGAGATGGATATAGTTGGACCAATAGCTATATCTTTGGCAACCTTCTCATCGTTGATTAATTGTATTAAATGATTCGCATGCATAACATTAGTACTTTCTACCAATCGAGATGGATATAGTTGGACCAATAAATGTCCGGAACGTGGCCATTTCACCTTAACACGATTTACTTTATCTCTAGAAAAAGTACGATTCTTTAATGCACGGGGAAGCTCGGAACCTTCAGAAAACGATCTTTTTCTAACACTGTTTTTTTTTATTTGGTGGTGATACTGATCTACTTCTGGTTGTCTTTACCTTGAGTATCAAGTAACCAGCTGGAACTAGTTTTGAATTAGGATGGGGGAAATCATGGTCATTGTAATTTGGTACCTCGTCTTCAATATACATCTGTCTAATAGCGCAACGTCTGCTAGTTGCAGGAATTCCTACTTCAACTTTGTTTTTATTGTCAACGGAAAGAGCCAATGTA
The DNA here is from genome assembly GCF_029227915.1 of Hydractinia symbiolongicarpus. NCBI lineage: Eukaryota > Metazoa > Cnidaria > Hydrozoa > Anthoathecata > Hydractiniidae > Hydractinia > Hydractinia symbiolongicarpus. Next base: position 14,922,900 of record NC_079882.1, on the reverse strand, counting down.
TTTTCGTCATGCATTACGGCCAGTTCGTTCACCAAGCTCACCTGGCAACAGGTATATTGAAAATCAGGATGAGTTTTCTTTTCGCAGCTATTCCGCTTTGGAGGCACAGAAGCATTGATAAGGGATTTGTAGCGTCTACTCGCAATAGTCTTTTGACGTGGCGGTAACATCAAACGGTGGATAGTATTTTTGTCAACAGATACACCCAGAATTTTTCTGACATGACTACAAATATCTTTTAAAGTGACTCCATTCATATACATGACGTCGTCTCTTCTCCGCAAATGTGCTGCTGCTGAATTTTGTTCAATGAATGACCTGATGCATGAAACGATATCAGGATGAAGATGCTCAACAACAGGTCTACCTCGTTTTCTGTTGCGAGCTAAAAAAGAAAAAGAATTAAAATTAGGGAAAGTACCTATCGTAAACATAAGCACGTAACGTGATTATTATTTTCTTTTCTTATACTTAATTACCTTTTTCTACGAACTTATATGCGTCAAAGTCGTCATCGTTGCTTAAACTATCAGAATGAAACAACCATTCCATGTCACTGTCAAAATTGCTATCGCTATTCATGATTTGTATTCTTGTTGTTAGTTACTTATTTGGTTATAAGTAAAAATCTGGACTCCAGTTCGTAAACATTTTTAATGGAAGGAAAGATCAACAAAAGAGACCCGATCTTGTATGCAGATATGGTGCAACCAGCTAATGGAAATGGTGGTATGAGTTTCGTTGAACTACTTACATCGACCATGAATGAAGATGTGGACTTTCAGGTACCCCAATTTAATGAAATCTGTGTTCCTCCTCCTTCTCCAATTAACCCAATTACACCATTAACGCCAAAAGTCAACCCTGATAAGAAACGAAAAGGAAAAAAACAAATGTGCAACATTTATCAAAAATGTATATAATGGTTCGTCTGTACAGCAAGGAAGAACTTTTAAATGGAAGCTTAGGTGGAGGAAATCGGAAGTACAAGGACTCTCTCCAAGAAAAAGACGCTTTATCACCTGGAAGAATGAAAGCCATAATTTCGGCGGCCAGAAAAAGACATCGCGATGAATTTGAAGATATTAAAAATATTAACGAAGTTGTAAATTCAAAATGTCGTCAAGTTAGACAATCTGAAAGAAAAAAAAATAATTTGTTGTATATAGTATTTTTTTTTTGTCTTCTTTCCAATACTTTACAAAAACAAAAGGCCTTTCAGCAAAGTTTTTTTCACAATGATATATTTCCGCATAATGAACATTTGATCTTTCACAAGCTTAACGGCATTAATATTTAATTTGTTTTCGAAACCTTGGTATAGGGAAGGATTTTCGCATTAATTTGAAATGAAGGTTTTTGAATGTTAAAATGTTTATAATATAATAATAAAGGTAACAAGGTTTTAGGATTAGCGGTTTTTTTATTTCTACAAAATCTTCTATGTATAAATTTCTCACCTAACTTAAATTAGTTTCGTTGTTGAAAAACAACAGATTTAAAAATAGCGAGTTTAACCTTTTTGTGCATGAATTGTTTAGAAAGGACCCGCTCATCAAAAAATATTTCTAGAAATGTTCATTGCAAACATCAGAATAAAATATAAAAAAGCTTGTTTTTTACACTGAAACAATTATTTTTTGAGTGGCGCACGCGCATGCTTCCTAGACTGAAGTATGATAATCTTTGGTATAGGGTTTTGAAACCTCGATCTGTATGTATTTAGTAAAGATCTAAAAATATAAAACAAAACAATGTGATAATAAAATGTAAACAAAATTTAAAGTTAATAAGAATTTGCAGGATATAACTTTTTTTTGTTATAAAATTCAACCATATAAGAACATATGGCTTCAAATTGTAAAAGTTAAAAACATTTGACGGCTTTCTCCAAGTTGAGTGTTCTTATAAAAAAACCTGTGTACATGAAGTATACAAGAACAGGCTATGTAGATATTGTAAAAAAGGCCTAAACATCTGCTATGTGTACTCCAAACAAAACTGCATATAAAATTATCTGCATTAAAAAGAAAGCATCTGATGGTTTTTGTGTGATTCAATGTAACGCAAAGTTTTCAATTTCTTTTTTTAAGAATTTTCTTATGTACATTCTTATACTTATTTATATAAGATTTTTTTCATATCCATGCGAATTTAATAAAAAACTTGTAGCTATATACGATTTTTTAAAACGCATCTAATTATAAAAACTCAAACGAATTTTTTTTTAATACAAATTTAATACAATCTTAAACGATTTTTTTTTTTTCAACCATACGCATCTAATTAAAAACTCATACAAATATTTTGTTAAACTCGTACGAATTTTACTCATACAAATTTAATTTAAAACTTAAACGAATTTAATTTAAACTCATACGAATTTAACTCATAGCTACGATTTTTTTTCAAGTCATACGGATTTAATTTAAAACTCATACGAATTTAATTTAAAACTCATACGAATTTAATTTAAAACTCATACGAATTTAATCAAAAACTCATACGAATTTTATACGATTTTAGAAAAATTTCATACGAATTTAATTACTGTATGGCAAAAGAAAATTCGTATAGCATATACGAATTTTTTAATACGAATTGCTACGAATTTTGTAGATGACCCCTTATTATTTAATTCTAGCACCAGCAATATTATTTAAAATTATTTTTTAGTTCTACTAAAATAAAGTTTATTAGAATTTCGTAAACAAAACATTTTTTTTAAAAGTTTTATAATAAAACGCTTAATAACCACGAATGATATTTGTTGAACAAACTTTGTTAATGAAACGAATTTTTTTGTTATTAAAAAATATGTAAATATAAAGACCGAATATAATAAGTGCAAATAAAATAATTGAACTTCATATAACGCAACAAACTTTAGAGTTGTTAAAAATATTGAATATAAAGACTTTAGATAATTTGTTTGGCGAAGTTTGGTGAAGATCACCATCAACTTCTGGGAAGATAGTTAAAAAACTGCGTATTTACTCAGGGGTCTGTTCAGGACCCCTGAAGTTTTGTTGTTGTTTAAAGAACACTTTAGCAGTGAGCATGCCCACAAATATGGTTCCATGTGCATTTTTATATTGAGAATTAGGATTTACATTATAACAAGAAAAAGATTATGCTTGTAAGCCAGAGTATTTTAATAAGAGCTTACAATGATATGAATAAAAATTGTTGGAAAATGAGAACGAGCAGATGAATATCATAAACAGCTAACTCTTCTCAACACAAAATTTGGGTTAGTTTAATTGTGGAGCGCATGGTATATATGTTGATTTAAATTTTATCAATAGTTTTATACATTGTTGCAGGCCTCGTCAGAAATGGCGTGCGATCGCACACGCCCACTCCAAAAAACAACATTAAATACCTCAGGGGTGCGCTAATCGCACATCAAAATAATAATATTCAGTTCAATGAAGGTGTCGGGGAATAATATACGTAGGGAAGCAGGATTTAATTTGTCTATTTTTTTAAAAAATTTTTATTTTTTTCTAAGTTTTCTTTTCTTCCTCAATTGACATGAATGATTAATGCAAATAATTGAATTGGATTTTTTGTAGCTTTTGAACTAAAATTGTTTAAATAACAAGCAAAAAAAACAGGTACGTTGCAAAATATACAAGCAAAACACCTATTGTAATATTCAGAGCAGGTGTTACATTGGTTTTCAATTCAATACTTTTTCCACCTCGATGTTCGATATTCAGTATTCGAAATTGTGACGTGAAGTTGCTAACAACATTTGCTTTAGAAAAACTCAAGCAGCATGGAAGGTAATAAGGGAGTAACAAAAGATCTTTTGACATTTTTACGTTGGGGCCAAAATAAGGTGATCTGGTATAAAACAAGCAAAGTATCTGGTAGAACGCGTGTAATCGAAATTTGGTGTAAACTGTGCGCGAAACATAAGGAAAAAATTTCGAATGGATTGAAAGGTGCTGCTGTAAAGGCTGGACGGCTGTTCACAGAAAAAACAAATGTAGTTATCAAACACAATGTAAGTACATGATCACCCTTGGCGTGATGTTGTTTTAATGTTTAACGCAATGTTGTTGAGTGGACTTTCTGATTTTTATTGCTTCGTTTACTTTCAAGTTTGATCGTCATCTTGCTGGAGAGCTTCACAAATTGGCCATGGATTTAGAAAAGGAAGAGAACGGTGGCACTTCAGGAGAACAAACTGGACAAGGAACAAAATGGAAATGTGCTATTGAAAGTTCGATTAAAACCTTAGCACGTGATTGCTATAAAAAGCTTCTACGCACTGCGTGCAACTTTGCATCAACCCCATCAATGCCCCATAAACATTTCAGCGTTCTTGTGAAATATCAACGAGAAAATGGTGTTCGTTTAGTGCGAGGCAAAGATAACGACAAAACTGGTTAGTTTTTTAAATTTCCTAACGTTTTCATTCGGTGATCTGTTTTTACTCAAGTTACACCTAATTACTGACATAAAAATAAAAACATTCCCTTGATATTTAAAAATATTACAAGTTTCAATCAAAATCTATAAAAACATTAAAACTAATTACAGCTTGTACAAAATTTAACAATTTCATCAATGTTGCAACCTAGACCCCAGGGCCCCGTAACATAGAACGCGAAATCTTTTATTCGTTTTGCTATCTAATGAAAGATGAATGGATAGCCATGGGATCGAGGTTGTGATTTCTTTAACTCTTGCATTTCCAAATTGTCCAATCTACAAAAAGAAGCACAAAACACAGCAAACAGTATTTCTATCTAACATTACTATAGTATTTCTATCATATATCATTTTGTGTATTTTCAGCACGCAAATTCATCCATACTATTGCTGATGTGATCCGTGAAAAGGTGGCGTCTGTTATTTCTGGAAAACACTTTATGGCTGTCCAATCTGATGGTTCCCAAGCCCGTAAAACTGGGAATGAGAAAGAGCTAGTACTGGTACGTACTGAAAAAGAGGGGCTTCCTGTGTATTACATGGTCTCTCTTCTCGAGATGGCAGATTTTGGTGGTTGTGATGCTGAAAGTCTGAAAGCAGGTTTAGACAGTGTATTCGAAAACGGAAATGTACCATTAGACGATTATCAGACGAAGCTTGTATCAGCGACGGCAGACAGAGCAAATGTGAACATGGGTATAAACCATGGGGCATTAACAATGATGGCCGAGGAGCACCCTTGGCTTGTGGTGATCCATTGTGTGAATCACCGACTCGAGCTTGCGAATAAGATGTGATCAAACCTCTATCGAAATTTATGGAATGCGATTCCTTCTACAATACAATCTTCTATTTGTTTAAAAATTCAGGCGAGTTGAAGACTGAAAAAAAAGAAGCTTGTGCTGCTCTAAACATTACACACTATCCTTTACCGAAAATTCATGGTACATGCTTCATAAGCCATCAAAGGCGCGGATTTGCAAAGTTGCTTCATATTGGGCCAGCCTTAATCACAACGTTCTCAAATGCTTTAGCCAGAGATGGTGGTTGTCGCTCTGAAACACGAGCAAAAGTACAGGGGGTTTTACGAAAGTTGAATTCATATGCCTTTCTATGTCAAACAGCAGCCTACAGGGACATATTGGACTTATATCACCCCTCTCGTTAGTTTTCGAAAAAAGTTTGTTGATGGCTTATGAAGTAAAACCAGCTGTCCAACAGACAATTTTGACGCTGGAAGAAATGACAAATAAAGACAACAACACAATAAACAGTTTTCTGAGAAAGTTCAATCTACATGATGAAGATAACCTTGTAACTGTCGCGTCGGAATACCCAAAGGCAGGTCATGAACGAAGAAAAGCTGGGAACCGCGAATTCATTGGTATCGAATTGAACATGACGAATTCTACTGAAATCGTGTGTCAAGGCCCTAGTCATAAGGAGTAAGGGGATCGTTTCTCATCTTTTCTCACCAACAATGACATATTTCAAAGTATGATGTGGGTGGATCCACAATACTGGGAAGAAGATCGAACCAAGAATGGACTGGAAGCAATAAAGACTTTGATCACCAAATTCAAATCACTACTTGAAGCAGTCGGTTTTCAGAAAGACAAAGTGTTTAACGAATGGAAGGCTGTACAAACACTTGTAAAAACGCGATACAAAGCTTTTAAGAAAACCACTGACATTTGGGCCAACTTGATTCGGAGTAAACAAAAGAAATATCAGAATATTTTAATGCTGGTTGAACTCGTAATATGTATGTCTTCCTCAAACAGTGCCGTCAAGAGAGTTTTTAGCACTTTAACAACTTTGCTTTCAGATCGACGTTTGAGTATGATGCACGCCACCATGGAAGACACCATGATAATCGCCGGAAACAACACTGTTTGGACGGAGGCAGAAAAAGAGGAAATACTCGAAGCTGCAGTGGAAAAGTACATGTCGAAACATAGGACAACAAAACTTGCAGATAACCCCCCATAGAAATCACCCTGAGTTACAATAGCAATCTCTGATGAAAGCGATGAGAGTAAAACCGACGATGATAATTTGAGTGATGATAATTTGAGTGATTGTTCGCACGATGACAACACTTTTTTTTCTGAAGACGAATAAGTTGTATTTATTTTTTGAGGTCACTCGCAAGTAAATCTTTAAAAAATATATATCATGTTACTCGCGAGTTATATTAAAGAAAAACATTTAATTTTTTTTTAATTTAGTTGCTCTTTTTAAATTAAAAAAAAAAAAAAAAATTTTAAAGTTCAACTTTTCTGTCTACTCTTTAAATGCTTTTGCTACTTTCGTTATGTGAAATCACTTCCAGCATGTTCTTTCGCAAGCACAGAGTCAGCATGATATCTAATTATAGTTATGGTGATCAATTGCCACATGCAGAAAGACTTTTTCTAGTGTTGTTTTAAAAATTATACAAAATGTGCTGATGTTGTTTTGGAAGTTATTTATAACGGAGGAGGGTGTTACGACAAAAATTTTCTGTCTTGTTTATTTTAGCTAAAGAAAATAATTTTGTTATAAATCGTCATAAAAATTTTAGTGTTTTGTTTAACCACATAACTACTTTTATGATTACAAAGTTGCCGTCTAGCATTTTTTGCTTGCGGGCCTTTCTTTGTTTGAGTTTAAAAAATACTATTTAACGTATAATTTTTTAAAAAAAAATAATAGACAATGAACGCATCGCACATTTTAGTTTCTTCACAACAAATTACCTGCTTTAAAACATGGCAAAATTAGTGTTGCTGTATGCGAGTTCTATGATTACTTGAGAAAAAAATGGGACAATAGTGAGCACACACCATCACACGCCATTAAAAATTATGCCATGTGAACATCGCACGCCTCAAAATGATTGAAAAGTATCATGGCGTGCGAAGCTCGCACGCCAGCATTTTTCTTCCTGACGAGGCCTGTTGTTGAATGCAGAAATAAACTTGAAAATCTTTGGTAATATATCTGCCACTGCTTACCTATTGTTTATTCCAGCCAAATATATAGATATTACGTTGCTACAGAAAGTTTAGTTTTAATTTTTACAGCTAGTATTTGTTTAGGGACATGTTGTCTCAGCGTAATGCGAATAAAATTGTGACAAATGCAGTTGTGGCAAATACAAAAAAGTTAACATTGGGAATTAGTTGCTGATATAAAAAAATGGCTTAATTGGCATCTATATTATAATTATAATACCCATATGTGTCTGTTTGTCTGTCACGCAAAATGGTACCAAATTTCGGGGGGCGCAGACTAAAGCTATATTCAGCAAAATAAATTAATTATTCATGAGTTTTAATTTATAGAGAAATTGTTGAGGCTGAATATTTTTGGTGAAAGATAATAGTAATATAGCTATAAAATCTTTACAAATGTGTTATAACAGAAAAAATATAAATATATAGTCTGAAAACAATCTTTCATAACTAATTATGTAAAAAAAAATTCCGATTTTCAAAAGGGTTACTGCCCCTTAAATATTTAATATTTAAATCATCTAAAATTAAATATTCTGAGATTTCTTTACTAATTAATAGGTCAAAATTGTGTTTTGTTACAAAAACATGATTCCTAAATATTTAATATATAAATCTTTTAAAACTAAATATTCTGAGATTTCTTTACTAATTAATAGGTTAAAATTGTATTTTGTTACAAAAACATAATTATATATATATATATATATATATATATATATATATATATATATATATATATATATATATATATATATATATATATATATATATATATATATATATATATATATATATATATATATATATATATATATATATATATATATATATATATATATATATATATATATATATATATATATCAACCCTTTTAATTAGGAATTTTTTACGACAGCAAAATCGTGCTGACGTGATTTGATACTTTTGCCAGACACGTTGGCAAATACCTATTTCACGTCGGCAAAACTTTTTTTTAAGAAAAGGGGTTTTTCCTTTCGTTTTCGGTGTTGTTTAAAGTTGTATATATATTTTTTGTATCATACTTAAAACGTTTTATGAAATTTACGAATAATAGAGAAAAATTTTCATTAGTTGCAGTCTTCTATCTTCTAAATCATTGTTTCGAAAACAACCCACAATTGACCACTACGAGCTACGCTACCATTTCCCCACCCACGTGTTGGACATATCGAAGCCCCTGTACCTATTCTTAGAACTGAAAATCTTTGCTTTGCATGACCTCTCTTTTTGGCACACGAACCACGTGTGTGACTGTACAAAGCCAACAAGTTCATCCTAGCTAATTCACCGACTCCTGGCCTAATTAGGAACTACGTAGACACAGATATCAACAGCCCGGCCCCTTCGTGGTTGGTAGCCTCGGTCTCACGGAAGATATACAGGCCATGCGGTTCCTAACTCGTACGGAGGTGAACGCTGACGAAGCACGGATGAATCAAGTTTGCATGATGAACTTACAGGCGGAACAGTCGTAACACATTGTGGATATGTATGTCTGCATTATGTAAAAAAAGCCTTGAAAGGCGATTAAGCATCCGTTGAGGGACCCGTCATTTTTGAAAAGATAGTGTTTATTAAAATGCTTTTTTTTTCAGCCTGTGGTGATACTTATTGCTACACGTAATATAAAAAAATAATGTTTTTTAGCAAAATAGAATAGAAAAATAAAATAGAATTTTTAGCAGAATAGCTTCTTGACTTTCGTTTTTCAAGGACAATCTAAAAATTTATTATAAAGTGAAGTTTGATTATGAATGAGATTCAATGCATCGAAATGAGTATTAAAGAAATTTTTTATTTCACCTATCACGTGTCATTATCTTTGTAAATCCCGAGAACACCCTCTCTACCTCAGCGTTTGAAATTGGAATTACCAAGCATATCTCCACCAGTTGAAGTATATTTTGAAGTTGAAGTTTTTCTCTCAGCGTGAACATTTGTTGCCAGCATTTTTCGCTTGATGTTCTTGACATGAAAGTAATGATATATTCATACATAGTCGTGAGTTCAGCAGCTGAATTAAAAAAAAAAAAATAAAAAAATAAAACCACTGATTGTACAATTATTGATAACAGAAGAATATTTTTTAATGCGGTGTTATACAACTCACGAATACGTTGTTTCACAAAACCATTGGCTTCTAACGGTGACTTGAAATGAACCGCGAGTTGATTGCATGCTTGTTTTATTTCTTCTTCTTCTTTGTTTTGATATGATTGCGAATCAAGAAGAATGGCTGCACTCAAAAGCATTGGGTCTTCTGAAAGAAAAGCTAATCGCTCACAAAGAGATGTTTCCAGAGTATCCAAAACTTTCAGAATTTCCCTTTGGTTTCTGTGTAATGCGTTTTCAAGATTGCCATTGCTAAGTGTATAGCCATTGTAGGTAGTAACACCAATACTTGCAGGAGCAGCTCTAGTGGATCGTCCCAAACTTCTCCCATCCTCATCAAATTCAATTTTAGGAAGAAAAACCATGTTTAGCGTTGGAAAAAGTGATTCATTTTTCAAGGCATCGATCCCATCTTCTTCAATCTTAGATTTTAATTTCCTTATTTTTTTCAAGGTTACGTTGATAGTTGCGATTGCTTCTGGTAGAATTAAAGATAATTTTTCCATGATCAGGGACGTCGGTTTTATCAAGCGTATGATATCAATTTTGACAGCTTGAAAAACGAGAATTATCAAATCGGTACAATCATTCAACACCCCTTCCAATCTGGGACCTTCTTTTTTCATAGTGGCATTGTAAGGATCTGAAATTTCATTGTTTAAAAAGCCAAGTAAAGAAGCTAAATTACATAGAAATGAATCTAAAGCATCAGATTGGTGTGCTACCCAACGAGTACCACCTGGGCGTTTGTAACGACGATATGATTCACCAACCATAATTGCGTGCCTTTTAAATAAGCGCCATTTCAGGTTTGCCCTTTTGAACAAGTAATACGTTGACACAAGTTGTGCTTCAGCATCTTCATTCAACGACGATTTGTCAAATGCATCATGAACAGCCAACTCTAACTTATGACTAAAGCAAAGAACTAAACATAGATGATCTCCAACTTCCTCTTTCTCTAACCGATACAGAGCTTTGTTTGTATTCGTTCCATCAGAACTAAGTCCGATCTCACGTTCACGGCGATTGAGAGTAAAGTTTCCTTTTCCAATAGCATTGTCTAAAGAATCTTTCAACCCTGCGGCACTTGCATCCTCTGGTTGCTCCATTGATAACACATCATAGCGAGGCTTACCATCATCGCATGTTTTTATGACGTAAACTTCTTTTTCGTCCATAGTTTTAGCGTTGGATGAACCATCAAACAAGACACTAAAATAAATCCTTGTTCCGTCATTCAAAGGAATAGCTATATTTTCTTCCACTATCGATTTTGATAAATATAATACCATTTCCTTTGCAGACAAACTATGAAGGTATCCAGATCCCACATCCACATTATAAACTTCTTTCTGAAAATGCACCAGGTCTGTATAGAATTGAAACGATTTGTTGTTAGCAATAAGAAAATGAGCCAACTGGAACTTTTTTACCAATTGTGATTTCTGTCCTTTCAGTAAGTCTCTACTATGTTCGACGATAGTTTTTTCCTTACTTGAAGACTGCTTTGTTATGGGTATTTGATTTCAAATGATCGACGGCATTATTTTTTTTCACTGTTGAACTTCCATCGACCCATTTTTTGACCTGCATTTTAACTTGGCCTTGTAACCTTTCTAATTCTTTTGAATTTTCTCCATAAAATTCGCTACACACTAACATTTTATTTTTGTAACTTTCGAAGGATCACTTGGATCATCACAAAAATACTCAAATTCTTTTAAATTCCACTTTTTCACTACAGACAAATTAACCATTTTTGAAGTCTTCACTGGTAAAATGTTTGTTGTTAATAAAGTGGCACGTTTGAATCGACTTAACAAAAAGAGAAGATGTCCCTACGGGAATAAAAATTTTCTTCTTTTTTTTTGTGACGCAATTCGAATGAATTAAAAATAGAAAAGAACACGTGGAGGAAAAAATGAATGAATGAAAAAACATACACATGGTGGGTTCGTAGAAGAAAAAACAAAATGTAAACACAGCTTGAGTTCCCGAAAGCAATGAAAAGAAAGGATTTAAAGGAAAGAAAAGAAAAAAGTTTTTTACTGTATTTTTTTACGAAATAAGTGAAAAATCTTTATTTCTTTAGGCAACAATTTTTTTTTTTTTTTAAATATAAAAATTCTAACGACGGCATTTTTTTGCCGACGTGATATTAGTTTTTCTCAAATCACGACGGCAATCACGTCGGCATTTGCCGCGTGCCGCCGTGAATTAAAAGGGTTGTATATATACGTCACTGTTCTAAATTTTATGAAAATATTTGAAATTGTGAATTTACATATAAACCAAGTTAATTTCACTGTCTGCCAAAATTTGGCTTTTTGTCAATCCACTCACAGCCTAAAAGGAAGAGGGGTAGGTACCTCAATAAAGTTCATCGTATTTAAAAACAGCATTTTGAGCTTTAGTTTGCCCAAACATTGATTTAGTTGATTGTGGCACAGGAAATACAAGGAAAGAGAAATAGTGTTTTGAATTAATTTTGTGATCACGGTTTTTTTTTGCAAAGTTAGGAACTTTGTATGATATTAATAGTCATTGTGGCAGATTGAAAAAGCCAAAACCTAAACAGTCTTGGTCATGAATGGCGTGCGATCGCATGCGCACGCCTCTGCACACACCATGTGAAATTCAGGCGTGCTCTTTATCACATGCCTTGTTCTACTTCGTACACACGCCAAGCAGAACTGAGCATTTTAGAGTAATCCCTTACCCAAACTTTACCCAATACATAATTGTTATCCACGTTAAAATGTATTTCTAAAATATATTTCTATTAAATACCCACCTTCATTAAAATTGCTGACGTGAGATACATTTGAAATGTTTTGCGTCGGCATTGAGTCGACATTTTTTTTGTTTTTCAGCTGGTAAAAAGTTTCATCATTAACCTTGTATTGATCTCCTTAAGACAATGACAAATGGAAATGAAGTACAAGTCCTATTGACCTACCTTTCCGATGGTGTACTTCTTAAGTTAATAGTTCTGTCCTAACTAGCTCTCTATGTTTTAAGATAAACTGATTAAGAAGTAAGTTGTACATGTGCTATTTATGAACTGAAGGTCAGGGCATCATTAACTGAATATTGCAGAAGTCGCCGGTGACATGCTTTGAAAATGCTCACAAAACTGGGGGCAGGGCTGACTTATTGCCTGCTGTGTCATGTGGGAGACTGAACTTCTGGATTTCTTTTTAATACCATACAATTTTTTCGATTATTATTACTAAACATATTTGATTTCTCTTTCCCCCTTTAAAAAGATTTTTTAAACTTTATTGAACGTTTTTTATTTGGTATTACATCACGAGAACATTCGTCTGAAAGCTGTATTAAGGTACAGGACACCTAACTCCAATGTTCTGGTTATTTTTAACTTGCATTGGTGCGCACTCTTCTCGCAGTATTCTCTATGACGATGAAGGTCGGACTGACTTGTGGCATGGTTCTTAATGGTCTTCCGTCTTTCGTTCGAGTCTCAGTGTAATGCACCAGCCGAGCATAAGAGTGTCAGCATGAAGGAAAAGGTCAGACTTTAATGTTCTCTATACCTTACGTTCTTCATAATAATATTTATTTAAATTTCACAACAAAATTTTTTTTGCATCAAAACAAACAAGTTTTTTGTTAAAGTGTGAAGCTGTATAGCTAGCAGTATTCACTTTAGCACCAAAATTTGTCAAAACTCCTTTCCTTATCAGGTTTTTTTTTATTTTTTTATTTTGCATCATCCGTAACATACTGTTTTAGTTGATCTGATAATAAATTTGAGCCAAGGTACTGTTTTTAAAACCAACACAAAATTTACGAAGAGCTCAATGTTGCTTAAGTTTTATTCTTGCAGGTTCTACTGTTACTTTTGTGTTGCTTGCGGATTATTTACTTAGGAAGACAAAACTCATGTGTTGGCTTGCTCATAGTTATGCTAATGTGACAATAGAAATCAAACTTTAATCATGTTTTTTGTATGAGACTGCCGTTTTTCTTTAGTTATTTACTCCCGACAGCCTGAGCTGTTTCTGACAAGCAGCTTCATATTTAAATTTTTTTAACTTTTTATGTATGTGTGATTTCAGACCAACGGCGATTTCTTGTTATTGCTAGTATTGTAAATATTGTTGTTTTAGAATCCAAGGAGAAAGATGTGGTAAAAGAAGTGTAAGTTTGTATTAATCTAATTTAAATATATAATAATGCAGTAAGTTTGTGACAGGCATAGTGGATATGTTCATTCTTCTTTGAAATTACCAATAAATGCATATCTCAAATTTTAATTTTGATCTTCGATTTTCATATACACACTTAGGCACAGGAACAATAAAAAAAAGAACCTCTATGTAAATTTTAATGACGTCAGCAATGATTCAAAAAATTTAAACAAAAAAATACTTGTTGCCTGCATTTTATAGAACCTGCTAATCAAAATAATGTATAAGATTATGTTGTTTCAAAAACAGTTAAGGAGATATAAGGGTTTTATTGTTGCTGACATCAACAAGGAAGACCCTGCCAAAATACGAAAATAAATATTTTAAAAATTTGTATACCCGTTGCTTTCTTTGTAAAGATCTTGAAACACTGATCAATAAAATCTATGGGGTCATGTACTTTGGACAAACAGTTGCAGATATATTGAGGTTTACACGTTCATTAATGACATCATCAAGACCCAAGGTTGAAAAAATTACCCAATTTGGTCCCAGGTTCTCATTTTTACTACAAGGGTAACTCCAATGCAGTGAAAAATGACTGACATCACCTACTCGTCTCCACGTTATTTTTCCTGAAAGTTTTAAGTGCATTGTAATGGCAATATTAATTTAAAATAAGATATTGGCGTTTTATTAAAGTTATTAATGTTAAGACATATTAATTATTAAGAAATAACTTTTTCGGCTACATCAAAGAAAAATAAACACATCTGCTTTGCCTGTTACAGACAGACACTCAAACACTATTATTATAAGACATGTGTCACAAGGTCAATAATATTTTTTTAACAAGGTCGGTAACTTTAAATAGTAAAGCCTTTACAATACACATATAACTTTGTCTTAGCTCCACGAGAAAGTTCTCTGAATTCTTATTAAATTTGAAAGTATAGCTAAAATTCATCAGACCAAAAAAACACTAAAAACAATATAACAAACTTCAAGTCCCTTTACAGTAGCTATTGCACTTTAATTTTCACGAAATGGGCCTAAGAAAGGGCAACCTTTACTAAATGTATACTACAATTATGTCGACTGGAATTTTCTCAATATTTAAGCCAGATAATACCTGATTCATTTTGACAAATTTGATTGTGTATGACCCTGTTCTTCTGTTTTAAATATGTTGGATTAGGTCTGTACTCTTGTTACTCATTTTTCAAAGCTATATTAAAACAGATTACGTTATTATATTCCATGAAGATATTCGAATCATCAATTTTACTTAATAGAATTTGTATGATGAATTTTCCAGAACTTTTTAGATCAATTTCTGCCACACTAGGAGAAGGAACTTCATGCCAAAAGAATTAACTTCATTCCAAAAGAATTAATTCATGCTAAAAGAATTAACCCAAGACAAAAAAAAGCTTATGCTAAAAGAAAATTACTTTTATTTTCACAAAGAACTAAAAATTCGACTCTTCGTACAACAGTCACTTTATGATACTACAGGGTCATTCAATACATCAATATATGATCATCATGGCTGATTCGGATGAAGATGATATATTAGGGCAATGAGACGATGATATATTCCACAAAGAAGAGTTGCTTAAGTATTACTTTAATAGAGGCTAGTTACAATAATATCCTTCCTTTTTTAGAGAAAATATCATAGCTGCACAATCAGTTACCAAACTCTTTTGATACTACTTAAAAAATGTGGACTGAAGCCTAGGAATAGAGGTGATCTTCTTTTTCAGATACTGCTTGAAGCTATAAGACGGAAAATACATAGTAGCATAAATGGACCAGGTTCTACGTGACCTTTTTTTTTGGCTTTGCTTTTTTTTTGGCATAAGCTTTTTTTTTTGCCTGGAGTTCTTTACTCTTTTCTAGTGAGTTATTTTCTTTTGGGACGGGTGAGTTTTTTTCTCTTTTAGTGTGGCTGTTATGGGCCACCGTAAATTTCAAAAATATCTAAGTAAAGTGTTGTTTTTAAGAAATTCCATACGTACATTATCAATCGCAATTTTTTATTTACTCAGTTGTATATTATTGTATATTAAGCTACCTTTGTATTGGCATTTAGTTAGTTCAGTTAATTTAGTAAATTACCATTGTATTAGGATTCTAAGGAGAATACTAATACAATGTTTTTAAAATGACAGGTTAGTAACCGTAATCAATAAAGATTTAAATGCAATAATTTATTTTACTGCCATACTCCTCCTTTTTTATATTAAAGGGGCACTCTAGTGAAAAAATTTGTTTTTGAAAAAGACAATACATAAGTATATCAAAATTAACCTTTTACAGTCGTTAAAAATCTTCATATACCTTCAGCGCTTCTGGAAACACCTTTAATTTCAAATAATTTTCAAGGTTGCGTAAAGCCGAGAGGACTAGGTCCCAATAAATAAGCATGCGTCACATCGCGCAACAGCTCACTTTCTACAAGTTTTGTTTACATACTGTTTGCATTGTTCATTGATAACATGTGTTGTAATAATGACGAAGATTATGACTTACAAAGCTTAGAATCGGATAATTTTCTTCATGAAAAAGGCTTTACAAAGCTACAGCCATACGACTTCGAACCTCTTGTGTCTCACAAGGGAAAAATTAATAACGATGTAGAAAGTAAGGAGGTGTCTTTTACTGACGCAAACTTACGTTTTTAGAAAAAATTTTCTTTTTTAAAAAAATAAGAAATATTTAATCACATTTTTTCACAATCTTTTCATCAAAAAACTTTATTGTTTCATCATCATCATCATCATCATCATTCTCGGCTTAACGTCCGTTTTCCATGCTAGCATGGGTTGGACGGGGTATATTAATGACCCTCTTCCAATCTGATCTAGACTGTGTTAGATCTAAACTCAACTTCCTCTCTATCAAGTCTGTCCTTATAACCTCCTGCCAAGTCTTTCTCGGTCTGCCTCTGGGCTTTGCCCCAGGAACTATCAAGTCTCTACACTTTCTTACCCAATTATCCTCCTCCATTCTTTCCAAGTTTGCTTCAGTAAAAAATCTTTCTTACTTTGCAAGCCATTTTATTTTTATTTCACAGTTCAGCAATATCTTTCCTCTGCATGCGCTTTTTTGCACACAAATGCAAAAAATTTTATGTAATGTTGAAATATTCTCTGTGATGGAGAAACATTGAAATGCTTGATCGCAAGATCGAAAAATGTTCGTGTCGTGGTAAGTTGGTAAAATAGGGGTATTAATATTGTATGAAATAAAAATCATAATCGTCAGTCATAAATGAACAGAAACAGAAGTGGTTGTTTTAAAAAAGTTGTCTTAAAAGCTGCATTATCTGCACAGATTGAAAGTAGCGCTGATGAAATGATGGGTACATTTACCCCCTGAAAAAATCCGGCAGGTCCTTCTTTTAAAAAAGCTACTTTTTTAAAAAACAAGAATAGAAACTGACGAGCGCTGCAAAAAAAAACATGCCAGCTAAATAAATTTTTTATCAGTGTTTGCATTGGAAAGTGGTTTAATGCTCTGCTATTTAATATAAAAATGTACAAAACATTTATCTCGGGTGCTTAATACAAGGAGGGTCCCGGAATTTTTTTGAAAACCAATGAGCAGGTGGGTTTAATAAACGGGTGGGTTAGAATATTTACTGAGGGAAGAGATACATGTGTGATACAATATGTGACACAAAGCTAGGTAAAAACGCAGTGCGTAACAATCAATAAACATAGTGCTAGTTTGCGTCAATGATGCTAAGTAAATACCAGCAAACACACAGAATGTATGAACGTTCCAACAAAAATACTTTCCAAAAAAAATTTTAACTATCAGAAGCTTATTTATTGGACGAAATTAATAAGCAGGGCTTAATAAGGTGTGAGTTGTTGGGGAAAAAATATGAAAATTAATATGCGTAAATATTTGAAGGCTAACAATTCTAAATAAGGAAAACAAGTAAAGTAAGTTTTTTTTGACTTATTATGCTTTTCTGAGTACGTATAAAAGAAAAAAGGGAAAAGTGATTTTTACTGGAGTTCCCCTTTAAGGTTTTCTTCAAATTACAGGACTTAGTTTTTTAGATATCTAACGTTGAAAATCTTTCGGCCGCAGGGTTTTTTGTTCTTGTTTCATGTAAAACAGGAGGGTAATTATTCTCTGGTATATCTCTATTAAAGTTAACGACAGATACCTCTAGGGTTTTAATGCTGTGACTATTGTTAACAATTTAGGTTAATTCACAACTCTCTATTTACAGCGCCACTAATGGTGTCCATGAAATATTTAATTATAAAAATATCCAACTTTGCTGTATACATTCTGATTTCATAATAACTGGATAAGTAAAACTAAGTTTGCACTTTTTGCAAACTTTTTTCTTATGATGGCTAATATTGTTATATAATGTTGTCAATAATACAATAACAAAAAACTATGTACTTGTTATATTACAGGACTTTAAATCTACAATGTATTTATGCAAAATGTTCCACTATGTTTCCAAAATTGAATTCTTAAAAGAAAATCAATGTTTTTTATACTAGTTGATAATGGCCCTTGGAAAGTACATGATTCCTGTGCTGGCATTCTTTCCTTTTTCGACTAAGAAGCACTTGGTAAAGGGCCTAAAATTATGCTACAGTGCAACCATTTTGAACAGACATTCAGTAACTATTATTATAGAGTTTTTTTCTTTTTTATACTTTTTAATGTTAAATCTCATGCAAGTGGTTTGCAAAAATTAAAATTACCATTTACAACGGAGGCCATTGAATTATTTCCCTTGTTTTTACAGATACTTCGTCTTAAAATGCACATGTAACTTTTATATTGTGCAAAATAGAAATCGCTTATGCAAAGATGCTAACTAAAAATAAATAAGTGTTTTAGATTTATTATTATTATTACTTTTATTATTATTATTATTATTATTATTATTATTATTATTATTATTATTATTATTATTATTATTATTATTATTATTATTAATTTGGTGGAATATATCAGACTTTGGTGGAATATGTCGGACAAGGTGGAATATATCGGACATATGGTGGTATATGTCGAACAAGGTGGAATGTGTTGGACTGGTGGAATAATTCTTTGTAGATGATCCTTTATGTTTACCACGAAAAACCGCAAAAATTATTATTTGATAACTAATAAATTCTAATTATTTTACAACATTACTATATATTATTCATAAATTTGAGGAGGAGTGGTTTTTATAATTGCACGTATGCACTTATACCATCTATATATTCTGATGTTTTAAAATATTGTCTTTTCTGTTAAAACAAGTTTTGGTTTTCATTTATTGTAAATTTAGTCTTTGATCGGTTAAGAATCAACAAAAATTTGCACCCGATTCGAAATTGACAAATATTTATCCTGTTATTTTAGCTTAAAGGTTTCGTGCATGGTTTTAAAATAACCATTTTTGGTAATTTGCGACATATACAGTTATAGGAGACGATCACAGTTTTTTAATCACCCCATTATCGATAAACATTTTTCTTGCCTTTATATTTTCCAGATTTTAATCCAAGTAAGTGCACAAGACTGTTAGGTCTTCCCCCTTTTTTTGTTCAGACATTGCGAGAAAAAGGTGTTCTTTAAATCACAGTCGAACGGGCGCACAAGTCTTTATAGAAGTTTTTGGACAACACTGCCATTGTTTTAAAAACTCCTGATCTTTCAACGGTGCACACAAACACCCTTCTATTTGTATCTGCTCGAGCATTTTACTTATTCACGAAATCAAAGAACAAATTTAAAGTTTTAGCGACCGAAGAAAATTGGCAGTTTGGCGATTCTCAGCGATGAAAAACCTTGTGTTAAGTCTGCTTCTCCTTGTTTTCCCAGTTTCCGGATTTGTCGCGAAACACTTTTTAATTCAGAAAAACAAACTAATTAAACTACACTAAAAATAAAATACATCAAGCAAGAATCTGAATATGTAAGCAATAGTCTGCCATTTTGATGATAACGTTTTTAGCCATGACGTCACAGGTATACAGAGCGCTGTCCAAATGCATGCCAATTTACAGCAATTAGCGATTATGCTTAGCGTATCTTGACAAAATGTATCTTCCCGTGAAAACTTAACAGTGTAAACAATGTATTAGTAATTGATAGGGATGAAAAAAACTTTCGCAAACCCAAAATATTTTTGTAGGAATTACTTTTCACCAAAAATTTTGCTAATAGGATACATAAACGTGTTCTCGGATATTACTTAAATGCTTTTTTAGTAAATCTGAGCCAGCTTAGGCTTATAAAAACGTTTGGTTACTTTTTGTGAGTCCAGTGAATTGTTACTTTTTATCTTTTCTAATTTCTTTTTCTCTAAATTTCTAATTGTAATTTTACATTCCTTAGTACCTACAAGGCTAGAAACTAGAACACCTAGTTAACTATGTAAAATATCGAAACTTCTTGCCATGTCTGTATAATCAAGGATTGTGAATTGGTGTTATTATTCTTTAAGGTAGTAACTAATAATCTGCCATGTTATGGTATTTGAAAGCCCACCAGTTAAGTTGATAACTATTCGCAAAATTTGTAGATTCTACCATCTGTTTCATTTTTCTTTCTTACAGTCATAATAATTTGAGCAGCAAATTTGAGTAGAAAAATATATTCGTTTAAAAATAAGGAACAAAGGACATTAAACATATTTTTAGATAGAAACAATCTTTCTTTACAATATGTACTATGAATAATCGCCAATGTACGTTCATAATTAGATAAAGCTATGATTAGGTTTAAAGTGAAAAAATGTAACTAGTAGTCCCTTATATGTAACATTTAATCGTTTTTTTAATAAACTCCCATTACATTCACCATTAGTATATAATACTAGTCAGTGACCCGTGGAAAATCCACGGGTTTGCCAGTTCTTTTTAAACCAGCATGCGTCTCGCTACTTTCGGTACCATTTTGCGTGATAGACGGACAGACGTATACGGGTATTATAACATAGACTAGTCGTTAACCCGTGGAAAAATCCATGGGGTCGCCCGCCCTTTATATATCGCATTTCGTGTTTCCGTAGCAGGACGCAGCTTTCGCGGACACACAAACAGACAGACGAAGGCTATTATTAAAGAGAAGTCGTTGCCCGTGGAAAAACTCTGCGGGTTCTCTCGTCCTTTATATTTACCCGTTGCAACAAAGTGGATAAAAATATATCGTATTTGATATTCGTGTTTCCGTAACATCATTTTCTAACTCAGCAGGGGGGTCTGCGCAGAGACAGACAGACGGAATACGGCTATTATTAAAGAGATTGAAAAAGGAAGATAATATTTCGACTTCTTTCGCCTTATTTCTATTAGTTTATTGATTAACTGCGGCAGCCCCAACAGCGGCGTCATCCTATAGTGAAAATGAATGAATGAATTAATAAACGAATTAATACCTGAATTACACTTGAATATAAGAGAAAGAAAAATTACATTCCAAATTATACTCACGAGCACTTCCAAAGTAAGCCGTCCTTTACAGATGTTCTAACTACAAATTACCATAAGCTAAACCAAACTTATTATAGATGATGCTACGTACTTTCTCAAATCACTACAATTTCATGAAATAGTAGTCCGTGTATGCGCGATTAAGAGCCCAGTCTTAAATACACTATTCCAAGCAATTAACTAGGCAATTCGCGTTAATAAAATGCCCTTTACAGGTAAACCATCGATATCATCAAACAACTTGGTAATAAAATATCACCTAAAGCGTTGTAATCACATTCCATCAATAAAAAAATTCAAGGTTTTGGCTCATGAGAATAACCGTTTCACACTTGACATTAAGGACAGTTTATTTCTCTTATGAGACATTTCCGAGTTGAATAATAACATCTCCTCAGCACCATTATATCTCTTCAAATAGCATATCTATTATATCATTGATTTCCGCCGGCGAAGGCGGAATCTTTAATATAGGAAGATAGAGAGAGAGATAGAGAGATAGAGAGATAGATAGATAGGGACAGCACAGAGCCTGGACGCCTAAAACTTATCCATGCTAAAGCTTAAATCCTCGTTTTGACAGATTTTTTTCTGAGAACGAGGATAAATTGAGTTTTAAGCCAATAAGAATCCTAACAGTGCAACAAATTGTTTTATTATCCAATGAACATTACTTTATTTTAAAGTTTATAATCGAAAGTTAAAGCTCGTGCAGTGTAGCATAATGAAGATCGCCTTATAATGCGCCATCTTTGGTGTTATTAACGTCATTTCCCTCTGTACAATTTTGTAAGCACGTAGACTAAAGCTAATTATTCATGAATTTTAATTTAGAGGAATTGTTGAGGCTGAATATTTTTTGTGAAAGATTTTTAGCTATAAAATCGTGACAATGTGTCATAAAAGAAAAAAATACGAATATGTAGTCTGAAAATAAACTTTCCTAACTGATTATGTAAAAATAAAATAAAAATTTTGTCACCTTAAAGATATTTTCCTAGCTGTTTTTCAGAGAAAAAGAGAAAATAGATAAATTTTCAGCCTTGCCGTTGTTCTTATTTTGTTTTTATTGTTCATCAATTTTCAGGATTATTATTTTTCTTTTAAAATTGTTCTTATAGAGAAATGAAGTTTATCTAAGTTAAGTTAGCTATGATTTCCAGTTACAATAATAATCAAAAATTGAATTTTAAAATTTTAGAATATACAATGATTTTGTTACCCCAGTCCTCTTCAAAGTTCAGTACTTTTTCAGATTATTGCTAATGGCGGAAATCTTTAAGCCACAGGGCTTCTTGTTTGATGTTTATATCCCCTTAGTTAACTGTAACTTTAGAAACCGTTGCATATATAAACTGAACATTGTAAAAAATTTGTGATACTAGAAAATGGGTGTATGACACCCGAAACGTTGTAGATTGATATTGATTATTTTTTTATTTTTTTAAATACCCTTTATCAAAGTGTAACGTAAATATCCAGAACGTTAAGAGAGTTATTAGTAATTTAAGACCTATAATTAAAGTTTAAAATATATATTTTCCAGCAGCCACAACACAAAACTCACACGTATGTACACTTCATTGTCTTTCTACTAGATTGACGCAACAAAATTTAGTAGCATCCTGATATGGCTGTCCTGATAAGGTTGGAGGGCAGTTGATGTTGTAAACGTATTGAAGAAAACTGATTGCCAATGAACCCCTTATCAAAAGAAAAATAAACATGTCTTATTTAAATATAATTGCGAAATTAAAAAAATAAACAAATTAAGATATCTGGGAGTAAAACATTCTCAAACAACCTATTAATTTTCTTCAACTAAGTCCGTAGGTTTCTCCATAACTATGAAAAAATAATAATTATTGTCCTGCCAACCAGAGATAGATATAAGCCGTCTTTGGAGCATATCTGTGAACGTCATGAACATCGACTCATCTCCCGTCTCAGACCTGCTCCTTTCACACTCTATTGGCGCAATCTGTGACACTCAATAAAAATCATGAACATCGAGTCATCTCCCACCTCAGACCTGCTCATTTGACAATCTATTGACGCAATCTACAGTAAATATATAACGGTGAAACCCCCGCTCAGATTATCTGCGCAGATCTCCTCGGCCAACCCTTAAAAAGGGAAATCATGCATACCGTTAGGATTGTCATGCTCAAGTTGAGTAGTAGCCTATGCTGGTTGAGAGTTTGCGTACTTATAAATGAATGCGCTAGAATTGTCCAGATGATTAAAAAATCCAATGCAAAAATCTAAAATAAAGATGAAAAGGAGAACAGTTAGAGAATTACGTGATATCGCCAAAAGTCATGGTATGACAGGCTACCATAGACTATTCAAGGCTGATCTTGTCTCCTTATTGGATACATTTAAGATCAAGAGATGTATGCGCCAAAACCTATAAAAGAGCGCGTAAAAGGCACTTACAAGGGCTTCAGTACCAGAATTATGGGCTTGTACAACAAAGCAAGTAGCATCGTAGCAAAGCTTACGCTTTATGATGAAGTCGAAGAAGAGGCAGAGGAAGACTACCTCGATGGTATACATTATATATTTGAAAAGCCTGAGGACGACGAGCCTGATCTCACACCCCAAGAGCATAAACATGTATTACACAAAACATTCCGAAGCTTTCGTATCCAAGGCATTAACGAAGCTGGCGTTGATGGATATATTTCTATGACGAGACCCGTCGTCAAAATATTGATTGAGGAATAAGTGAAAAACATTGGGTCTGATAAGGTACAACTGTCCATGTGGATAATGTGGAAAAAGAAGATAGTGTTAGCCATCGAGCCTGACACAGAAGATCTAGAAGGGGCAGAAGACTTCCTGCATCTGACGATTCATACATCAGAACGGAGAAACCCTTTAACAGCAATGTTACCTCTGTTTTTCGGGGTAGTGATGTAAATGATGTGTTGGATACCACGTTCGCACAGATCAAGAAACATGTACCGCATCCAGCCCTACCACAGAGCGGGTTTGCCATCGATTGAATCCTGCATCTAGATGTAGACTTCCATAAGCTGCTGCTTACGAGAGGTTCTTCGTACATAAAGCTGTCTACCTGGATTTCCTTTAAAATGGCTATCATCAACCCCAAAAATGAAGATGAAGAGTGCTTCAAATGGAGCAGCATAGCATCTTTGCACCATGGAGAGATCGTAAAAAGACGTACAAAGGATATCCAAACTACGAGAGTTCGAAAATCACTACAACTGGCAGGATCTAGATTTTCCTACAAGTATCAAAAGTATATCCAAGTTTGAGAAGAACAATCCAGGCATTGCTGTAAACGTGCTTTACGTGACGAAAAAAAGCATTAGTACCCTGCGACGATCCGACTATAACATCACGAGTAGTAAACAGGTGAAGCTACTGTTTACCAAGGTCGGTAAGAAGACGCACTACAGGTGCATTAAAAACATATTAAGATTGTTGAGTCGGTTGAATCGTAAAAAACACCATCAACAGCATTTATGTCTGAACTGTCTAGCAGCATTCAACACAGTAGAATTGAGAGACAAGCACTACAAATATAAATACAGATGCATAGATCACGAAGCAGCCAAGATTACGATGCCAAAGTGGAGCGAAAAAAGGATTAAAATACCGGGATGGTCAGATGCAGTTTAGGGTGCCATATACGCAGACTTCGAAAATCTAATCATCCTGGTTGAAAATCGTAGAGAAAGCTAGAGCAAGAAGCTGAACAAGCATGAATCATCTGGATGGTACACATATAGCAAATTTGCTTACGGAGATGTACCGAACCCACTAACGGTTTATCGCGGGAATGATTGTGTTAAGCGATTCGTAGACCATTTGGAAGACGAAGTGAAGAGATTGTACGATACGTCTCTTCAGCAATAAATGATAGAACTTACAGAGGTGCTGAAGAGAGAATACAATGAGGCTGCAGAATGTCATATTTGTATGAAACCATTCGTCGATTCTGCACAAAATCGAAAAGATCGAGATTACTATCACTTTACAGGTCTGTATCGAGGAAAAGCACATAACAACTGCAACCTGCGTATAAGATTCCAAAACAAATCATCTTCCACAACCTGAGTGGCTACGACGCGCATCTAAATTAGGAGAGAAATACACGGTTCTACGATAAGAATAATATGTTTCGAATGATGCTTCGAAAAGGAGTATATCCTTATGAATATATGGATGGGTGGCAACGATTTGAAGAGTTAGAGCTACCTCCAAAGGAAGCATTCTGTAGCAAATTAAATATGAATACAATTCCAAAAAGTATGGAATTGTATCGTGCCAGAGGGTGATCAGGTTACGCTCCGTGATTATCACGTTGTCTATCTAGCTACAGATGTGCTACTCTTGGCAGGTGTCTTTGAAAGTTTTCGAGGTGGGTGTCTCAAAAACTACAAGGTGGATCCTGCGCATTTTGTGCCGCTCCGGGATTGGCCTGGAATGCAGCACTAAAATATACTGAAGTAAAATTAGAGCTCCTCACAGATCCTGACATGCTACTCATGTTTGAAAAGGGTATTCCTGGAGGTATAACTCAAGCGGTACATCGCAATGCCAAAGCTAACAACAAGTCTATGAGTGATCAGTATAGTCCAGACGAGGAATGCCCAAACATCATGTACCTTGATGCCAACAACTAGTATGGATGGGCAATCACTGAGGATTTACCAACAAGCTTCAAATGGATTTCCAAGACGGAGAAGTTTACAGTAAAAAAAATCGCAAAGTTATTAAAAAAAAACAAGCATGGATACCTACTCGAGGTTGATATAGACTACCCTGAGAAGCTGCATGATAAGCACGACGGGCTTCCATTTTTACCTGAGCGTATGGTGATTAACAAAGTTGAAAAGCTTATACCAAACCTTTAAGACAAGCGTGGGTATACAGTGCATATTAGAGGCCTCCACGATGCTATAAAGCACGGACTTATACTGAGAAAGGTGCACAGAGTCATCCAGTTCAATCAGAGTCCATGGCTTAAGCACTATATCGATTATAACACAAGGCTGAGGACTGCTGCCGCAAATGATTTCGAGAAGGGCTTTTTTAATCTTATGAACGTCTCTATCTTTAGTAAGACGATAAAAAATGTTAGAAATCAACGTGATCTTAAGCTTGTTACAAACCAAGAAAAGTATTCAAAGCTTGTAGCAAAGCCAAACTTCAAAGGTTGTATTCGTTTTAGCAAACATTGAATGGGTATAGAAATGGGTAAAACGGAGCTTAAAATGTTGAAGCCTGTGTATGTCGGTAAAGCTATTCTAGATATATCTAAGCTACTGATGTATGAATTTCATTATGACTATATGCAACCGAAATATGGTAGCAAGCTCCAACTCTGTTATATGGATACTGACAGTTTCGTTTACCACATTCGCACAGAAGATTTCTACAAAGAAATTGCAGACGACTTTGAGAAACACTTTGATACAAGTGGGTACAGTAAAAAGATAATAGACCGCCTCCAATTGGAAAGAATAAAAAATTCGTTGGCTTGATGAAGGACGAATTAGGTGGGAAAATCATGACGGAGTTCATAGCACTGAGAGCAAAACTCTATGCCTACAAAGGTTTCACGAAAAAGGGTGGCGATCGTAAAGCTAAAGGTGTGAAGGAATGTGTAACGGAGAAATCTATCACTTTCGACGATTACAAGCAATGCTTGAATAAAGGTGCTCATCCAGCAGAAATATCATCAAGTCTACACTCAAAAGGTGAACAAACTAGCCTTAAAGCGCGCTGATGATAAAAGGCTTGTCCAAGAGGTTCAGACTTTAACTCTAGCTCGTGGGCACTATACTGTTAAAAAATAGTGAAACAATATGGACACGCATGTGATGCAAACTTGTCTAAGTATATCTTGCGCATGCGCAGTCGCTCTACCTTACGTTTTTCTCTTGCTCTGTTTTCTAAAATATAGGCCAATAATAAACAGAATGAACGATATTGCTAAAATACTCGATGACATTTGATGCAAGTGGATACTCTCACAGAAGTTTACAAAAAGTGGAAGGTAAACGTAGAGTCTTGAAGAACCTCTGCGAAAAGGAAAAGGGCATACTTTACCGAAGAAATGTACTGAGGGGTTTGTAGACAAGGCAACGGATGAAGCAATCGCAAAAGCATATACTGAGTATGCTCAACGCGAGATCCACGAAAAAGGGGCAAAAAACCACACTAGTTCTATCTTCACATGCAATCTCCCTGTGTGCAAATGTTGTAGGAAATGTCGTTCAACTCGGTAGTGTTGAAGCTCTCAAGCAAGATATTGAGCAGTATCCAATCATTAAGGATAGTATGGCAGATCTAGGAATCCTTGTGTACTCTGCCCTTGGTAAATTTTTAGCGCCCCTTCTGGTTGCTGCACACACAGTGAAGCATGTCTCCAAAAAAAGGAAGATGTTACGCAGTTAGATGTAAAAGACACGCATGTGATACAAGAAGATGGGGAATAAACTTAAAATTATCTATATAAGAATCTATAAGAATACAACAATACAACGATAGGAGTGAATTTTATAGAGGTAAATGAGCGAGAAGCAAGAACTTATAACCAAGAAAAATGAAGGCCGAGTTGCTGCTGGCAAGAAACTTGCTGAATGGAAACGTAAGACAAGGAAAACTTACGAAAGAACCAGAGCGAAATTACTTCATCAAGTTATTAACCTAAGTCAAGTTCAAGCTTCGCTAATGTGTATTAATTATGTAATAGGAGCGACAGCTTCCGCATTCGCTCCTTCTCCAAAGTCTCCCGAAAAACCGGTTCCTAAGTTCATCAAAAGTAAGCAACCCGTATCAAATGCCGAAGATTTAAGCATATTCAAAATGATGTAAAAGTATATAATAAAATGACTTTTGTCAGACTTGTCCAAATTGACTCACTCAAACTTGGCACACTTGGAACATAGTACGCCATGAGAGTTAAAAAATGGCGGCAATAAATATTTTCCATGTCAGCATTTTTCCTGTGACCTCATCGGAAGCTTAGATACTTTCTTAGAAAGCAATTATAAGAAGCAAGGGGGCTTGGCAATTGCCTTGTCTTTGGCTCAATTAGTCTACAGGGTTAACGATCCGGCTATACCTGATGTTAGGAAGAAGCTATATAAGTGGTTCTCATTTTTATCTTTCTTGTTTCCGTGACTTTACATCCATGAAGAATGTTCCTGAGCTACGGCTGGGCCAAAGCAAATGGCTGGTATAAAGCGACAACTACTCGTGTGTGGCTGAGTGTTGGGATCTCGTAACACATGTGGAAAGCTACTGCCAGGTTCACAAGTCCTGGCGCACAGGTGGTTGTCTGCTCTTATTTATAGTTTTATATTCATTTATTTATTTATTTTTTATAGTAAATTCTTTGTTGTAATGTTGTTGTAATGTTTGTCTTCTGTTTTTATGTTGTCTGTTTTTGTGTAGTGACCGTTAGTTGTGCATCTTGTATTGTCTAGAAAGGGTTTTTGGTTCAATTACCTTGAATTTGCAGACTATCCTTGCAAAAAGGGAGATCTTGCACTGCGTTTCGATCTTTAGAGGGTGTAACCTCTACAATTTTAACTTAAAGGGTCATTAGACCAATTTAATCATCCCAGCTTGCTGTCAATTAACTAATATACAACTACCTGCTTAAAATTCAATTACTTACATTCTAAAGCGAATTTTTACATTATGTTTAAAGTTTCTCAGAGCCAAATAAAAGTTAATTAACCTATTTTACACTTTTTACATAGTTAGCATAATAAAGGCCAAAAATAGGTTGAAAATCCAGTTTTTCTTGATTTTAGAGATATATATAGTTTTGGCACACCTCAAATCAACTGTTACCATCATAAATATACCACTATAAAAAACGCTTCTTTAATAACTGACTTTTATAAAAATGCAATGTAGGCGCATGCGTAAAAATCCGACAAAATCCGCCGACCGCATCATGCTCAAGCCGAATATTGAAATCCCCATTATTCAAAAAATGTGCCAGCTTCTGTTCATTTTAAAAAAATATTGATAATAAAATTTGTATAATAATAAAGAGACATGAGTTGGTTCAGAAATGCAATGACACAGTTATACAACGCAGTATCAGCGCCAGTAGAAGCAACTCGCGAAACAAACATGCCAATTTCAATCTTTTCTGTAAACTGGCGAGGGAAATCTAAATGACGGTTGGTACCAAAACAAACGGGGGTGATAAAAATTTTGAAATAGAAGTAATCTTCGCAAATTTAATTTGCACCTTTTAGAAATGTAATAGTTATTGTTTTTATATCCATAATTCTACCAAAAGTCGACAATTTGACGATTTTAAATATAGTAAATAAGAAACTATTTGTGAAATAAATGTCTATTTTAACCCTGTTTAATAATAAAGCAATATTTCAGATACAGTGGCATACGCAAAACAAAACAACTCGAATCCGGTGACTTTCCTGAAAATCGCCGCCGCCGCGACGAAAGGGTAAACCAACATATCACAATACTCCGGCATGTGTGATTTAAAAATTAATGAAAGGAATCCAAATTTTGCAGGACTTAATTTTCGCGAATTACAAAGTTACCAATAATTATTGTGGGAATTAATTTTCCCCAAATTGGCAAAATCCCTGCCAAAATTAATTCTTGCAAACAGTAATTTCCTTCAGGTATAAGTGTACTAAGTTTAATGCGGTTTAGAAAAGCCATCAAAAGTTGGGGAGGGGGCGGATTGATTTACAGGCCTTAAAAAAGGGTTAGTGATGACATTTATTGTGTTACTTTGAAAAGAAGTATGTTCATGTTTTTGTATAAACCTTACAAATCTTTTAATGCGTTCTAATAGGTTTTTGATTAGTTGTTAATTTCTTTGCAGCGATTGGTTATTTTTTAGCAGATGGTGTCTTTTATTAATCGATTTTCTTAATATTTTTTTGTTATTTTATGAGAATAGATTCTTTTCACATCTTCCTAACAAAAACATATTTCATATTCATCACAGATCTTTGCACTTGACATCGACCGACTTGTGACCAGCAGCTGGATTAAAAACTTTCTCAGTATCCACAGCCAAATGCGGATTGAATCTTTTGTGCGTATTTTCCAAGAAAGAAAACCGTGAAGCTGGTCACTTTACAGTTGTCAATGTCCGTCTGTTTTTCTTCACGCTAACATTTTCTTGATTATTTGCGCCGGTGAG